>NW_024070207.1:7835905-7910863 GCF_014754425.2 Oryx dammah | reverse complement strand
CTTCCACTTCTGAGCTGTGTGATCTAAGGCAAGTTGCCTAACCTCTCAATGGTTCCACTTAAGCTGTGTGATATTAGGCAAGCTGCCTGCAGTCTCTGTGCTTCAACTTTTGAGCTGTGTGATCTCAGGCAAATTCCCTAGCCTCTCTGTGCTTCCACTTCTTAGATGTGTGATCTTAGGCATGTTGCCTTACCGCTTTTGCTTCCACTTCTGAGCTGTGTGATTTTAGACAACTTGCCTAATCACTCTGTGCTTCATCTTATGAGCTGTGTGATCTTAGGGATGCTGTGTAACTCTCTGTCTTTCCACTTCTGAGCTGTCTGTCCTTAGGCAAGTTGCCAAACCTCTCTGTGTTTCCACTTAAGCTCTGTGATGAGGCACATACCCTGACCTTTCTGTGCTTCCACGTCTGAGCAGCGTGATCATAGGGAAGTTGCCTGACATCTCTGTGCTTTGTCTTCTAAGCTGTGTGATCTTAGGCAAGTGGCCTAACGTCTGTGCTTCCACTTAAGCTCTGTGATCTTAGGCAAGTTGCCTGACCTCTCTGTGCTTCCACTTCTGACCTGTGTGATGTTATGCAAGATGCCTGACTGACCTGTGCTTCCATTTCAGCTGTGTGAATTAGTCAAGTTTCCTAAGCTCCCTGCGCTTCCATATGTGAGATGTGTGAACTTAGGCATGTTGCCTAAGCATTCTGTGCTTCCACTTCTGAGCTGTTTTCTTAGGCAAGTTGCTTGACCTCTCTGTGCTTCCACCTCTGAGCTTTGTAATCTTAGGCAAGATGCAAGACTTCTCTGCGCTTCCATATCTGATCTGTGTGATCTTAGGCAAGTTGCCTAAGCTCTCTAGGCTTCCGTTTCTGAATGTGTAATCATAGGGAAGTTGCCTGACATCTCTGTGCTTCAACTTCTGAGCTGTGTCATCTTAGACAAGTTGCCTGACCTATCTGGGCTTCCACTTCAGATCTGTTTGATTCTAGGCCAGTTTCCTCATCATTCTCTGCTTCCACTCCTGTCATTGTGATCTTAGGCAGGTTTCCGGACCTTTCTGTGCTCCTACTTCTGAGGTGGGTGATTTTAGGCAAGTTTCCTGTATGTCTGTGCTTCCACTTAAGAGCTGTGTGATCTTAGGAAAGTTGTTCAGCCTCTCTCTGCTTCTACGTCTGTGTTATGTGATATTAGGCAAGTTGCCTAAACTCTCTGTTCTTCAATATCTGAGCTGTGTGATCTAAGGTAAGCTGCCTTACCTCTCTGTGCTTCCACTTCTGAAATATTTGATCCTAGGCCAGTTTCCTGACTTTTCTGTGCTTCTGCTTCTGAGCTGGGTGATCTTAGGCAAATTGCCTACCTGTGCTTCCACTTCTCAGTTGTGTGATCTTAGGTAAGTTTTCTGACTTCACTGTGCTCCCACTTCTGAGTTGTGTGATATTAGCCAAGTTGCATAGCTTCTCTGTGCTTCTGTATCTGACCCGTGTGATGTTAGGCAGGTTGCTTTACATCTCTGTGCTCCACATCTGGGCTGTGTGATTCTAGGTAAGTTGCTTGACCTCTTTGTGCTTGCACATATGAGCTGTGTCATCTTAGGCAAGTTGCCAAAACTCTCTGTGCTGCCATTTCTGAGTTGTGGCATCTTAGGCTTCCTGTCAGTGCTTCCATCCTTGACCTGTGTGATCTTAGGCAAGATGCCTGACCTCTCTGTGCATCCAATTGAGCTGTTAAACTTATGGAAATTGCTTAACCTCTCTATTCTTCAATATCTGAGCTGTGTGATCTTTGGAAAACTGCCTGACCTCTCAGTGCTTCCACCTCAAAGTTGTGTTATCATAGACAAGGTGCCTGACCTCCCTGTGCTTCCATTTCTGAGCTGTGTGATCTTAGACAAGATGCCTGACCACTATCTTCTTCCACATCTGTGCTGTTTCATCTTAGTCAAGTTGCCTAACATCTCTATGATTCCATTTTGAGCTCTGTAATCTTAGGTAAGTTGCTGAACCTCTGTGTTCATACATATGTGAATTGTGTTATCTTAGGCAAGTTGCCTGACCTCTCTATACTTCCACTTTTCAGATGTGTTTTCATAGGCAAGTTGTGTCTCCTCTCTGTGCTTCCACTTCTGATCTGTGTGATCTAAGGCAAGTTGCCTGACCTCTCTATGCTTCCAGTTGAACTGTTGAACTTAGGTAAGTTGCTTAACCTCTCTGTGCTTCCATATCTGAGCTGTGTGATCTTAGAAATGTTGCTTAACCTCTCTGAGCTTTCATATCTGAGATGTGCAATCTTAGACAAGTTGCCTCTCTTCTGTAGGCTTCCACTTATCAGCTGTGTGATCTTAGGCAAGTTGTCTGACCTCTCTGTTCTTCACTTTGAGCTCTGTGATCCTAGGCAAGTTGCCTGACCTCCCTTCGATTCCTCTTGAACTCTGTGAACTTAGGCAAGTTGCCTAACCTCTCTGCTTTTCATATCTTAGCTGTGTGATCTTACGCAAGTCGCCTGATCTCTCAGTGCTTCCACTTCTGAACTTGTGATCTGAAGAAAGTTGTGTGACCTCTCAGGGCTTACACTTCTGAACTGTGTGATCATGACAAGTTGCGTGACCTCTCTGTGCTTCCACTTCTGAGCTTTGTGATATTAGGTTGCCTAACCTCTCTGTCCGTCCACTTATGAGCTTTGTGATCTTTGGCAAGTTGCATAACCTCTCTGTAGTTCTGCTTCTGACCTGTGTGATCTTAGGCAACTTTCCTGACCTCTCCGTGCTTCCACGTCTCAGCTGCGTGATCTTAGCCAAGTTGCCTGGCCTCTCTGTGCCTCCACTTCTGAGCTGTCTGATCTTAGGCAAGTTGTGTGACCTCTCTGTGCTCCCATCCCTGCATGTGTAAATGGGCTTACAACAAGACCTCGCTTAGAGGGTTCTTAAGAGGATTTCAGTCAATTGTGAGTGCTCAGGACAGCACCGGGCACACAGTCAGTGCTCGAGCCTTTTAGTCCTGTTTCTCAATCTAGCCTGCTTCCTCTTCACCTCTAATTTCCTAGTAATTATCCCCTGGGTAAGGTGGAAGGTGAATGGCTTGAGTCTTAACCTGACACTGTTTCCACTTGTGTAGAAAAGAAGGTTCCCAGCAGCCTAGGGAAGACTGCCTTACTTCAAACACTATGCGTGCTTGAGTGTGGCCAAAGCCAGAGCAGGGTTAGTGTGCATGAGTGTTGCTCTGCTTCACAAGATCCCAGATTACTCACATTTCCCAATGGAAATGTACTCATGGCCCTTAGTGCTTGTGTTTGTGCTGTTGCAACTGTTGCCTGTTCTGCACTCACTCATCTCTTCAAAGTGTTAATAGGTTATACATGTGGCTGATGCTGTCTTTTTTCCTTCTGCATGATGTAGTTTCCACTTGGTGGTTCTGAGGTTTCCTGGATCACGAGCTGGGGGTTTCTTTGAGGAAGGAGCAGCACTGGAGGCTCAGTAGGGAGAGACTGTGGCCTAGGCGCTAGTTGTCGGGGCAGGAGAAAGCATTCTGCTCTAGTCTGACTTTTCTCCCCAAGCTCCCTCCCAACTGCAGCAGCCTGCTAACTCTTAGGGGAGATGATGGTTAACAGAATGGTTAACAGATGGTTAACATTTGTAGCCCAACATCCTACAAGGGAGAAGGACAAGTAAGAGTGAGCTCTGCCTCACTTCCAACTCCACAGTTAACCTGTAAGGAAGACCCAGCCACACTTGATGGTGCCCTGGTTGTCTGTTGTGATGGTGCTGCCTTCTGCTGTCACCTCAGGGTAGAGGAACCATTTAAAACACAGCCGGTTAGTGAGTGAATTTAGAATTTACTTCTCTGAAAGATTTTAGAGAGCTGGGCAGAAGCAAGACTTTCTATCCACAAGCTGCTGCCCAGGGCCTGTCCTCAGTCCCTCCCTAGCTTCTTATGCTCTTCCAGTGCTACCTAAAGCAGAGACTTGCTTGAGGAAAGGTGTCTGGAAATGTCCCAGGATCAGGGAACCTCACCCACCTTAGAGTCCTTTCCTCAGAGCTGTGGGAAAGCATTTTCTCCTTTGATTAGGCCCCAGTTTTGGCTGACCAGGGAACATTTTCCCTTGACCTCAACCATGCTCCAACTCAAGTTCAGTCGCACATGTCTCTTTGTTCCCGGCGCTGGATCAGCTCCTCATTGCTCAGTAGATAGTCGTCAATGAACGTGAAGATTTCCTCGGGGGTGACAGGTTCCATGTAGCGTTCCCGGTCAATTCCCTGCTTGTCAATCAACACCATGTTGAAGTAGGAGCGAGTGAGGTGCTGAAATTGCCTAGAGAGATGAGCCCAGGGACGTGTGAGACCTTATCTGGACATCATCCCGCCGGACTCTAGTCCTCTCTGATCGTTCACAGCTCCACTGATGGACTAATTCTTTCCCCACCAAATCCCTTGCCCCATCCCTTCTAGTACCTGTCTCAAGCCCCTTTATTTTCCTCTGCTCACACCCTAGTCTTACTGCCCCAACATCTCTAGCTCTGTTAAGCTGTCCCTTCCTCACCCCAGATAGAACAGCTTTGTTACTACCAAGCTGTGTTTGCCTCACAGGCCCCCTTACACAGGGCTATCACATATAGTAACGCGGGCTGCACGTAATAACTCCAGGGAGCACCAGTCACGGGCACTATGCCGTGACCAGTGCTTCCCAGAGCTAGACAAGCATAGCTTGCACAACCAAACATGGCAGCCCTGAGGTTGATCAATATCACCTGGTCAACCTTCAGGTTGATCAATATCACCAAGTCTGCAGTCTCCTTACTCTGTTTTCCAGTCTTTCCTCTTATTGCTGTTGTTTAGTCACTAAGTTGATTCTGACTCTTCTCTGACCCCATGAACTGTAGCCCACCAGGCTCTCCAGGCAAGAATACTGGAGTGGGTAGCCCTTCCCTTCTCCAGGAGATCTTCCCAACCCAGGGATTGAATCCACAGTCTCTTGCCTCTCCTGCATAGGCAGGTGGATTCTTTACCACTGACTGCTACAGAGCCACCAGGGAAGGCCCAGTCTTTACCTGGGACTGAATCTTTCTGCCCCTGAGATTAAGCCCTAGGGGCAGGTATTGTTTATGGAACAGAGGGGAGTGATGGCTTTATTGGCTCTGAGTGTATGTGGGGGCAGGGGTTGGGAGGGTGATAACAGACAGATAATGAGAAAAGTCAACTTCTACCACCTGCTCCCTATGGTCTTCTCCTCGCCAAGGGGCAGATAAGTATGATTCAGATTTCACTGCCTAAAGATGCTTTTTGCTCATTTGCAGACTAAAGGCAAAAGGATACAACTACCAGGTGACAGGATCAAAGTCTTATCTAAGTCATGTTTGAGTCTGTGTCTCAGCCCTGGCTGTGCTTCAGGGTCACCTGAGGTGCCTCATAAAAGCACAGTCCTGAGGTGGTTTGAGGTAGTCATCTGTATTTTCAACAACACCCTGCCATTTGATTCTGATGCCCTGCCACTCTGATCTTACCTAAAGCATCCAGAGTTCAAACAAGCAATTCCCCAAGAGAATAGTGTTTGCTGACTTTCCCACAACTTTCTTGTGGCCAATGTCCTGCCTAAGGTTTCTACCCACTCCTTTCCTGTTGCCCTCCAGTCTGGACCTGAGTTCCTCAATGATATTGGCTGACAGCTGTTGCTCCCGGATGCGCCCCACTTCCTGAGGTGGCTGCCCCACCAGCTCGATGATGGTCACGTGCCTCAGGTCCAGTCCACAAGTGGATTGCTGGGAGGGGAGAGAAGAAGGCTTTCCTGAATAGGCTGTCAAACCCAAACCTAAGGCTACTTAACTGATTCCTCTTGGGACCATGTCGAGGCAGTGTGGGAAAGAAGGGGCTTCTTCACAAACCATCACATGAGGGGTCTACCACCTCTTTCCTCTGTCATTCCTGAAGCACTTGCCCCAACGTGTGTGTGCGCATGCTAAGTTGATTCAAACTTGTCCGACTCTTTGTCACCCTATGGACCATAGTCTGCCAGGCTCCTCTGTCCATGGGATTCTCCAGGCAAGAATACTGGAGTGGGTTGCCACGCCCTCCTCCAGGGGATCTTCCCAAACCAGGGATCGAACCCAGGTCTCTTATGTCTCCTGCATTGGCAGGTGGGTTCTTTACCACCAGTGCCTCCTGGGAAGCCCACTTACCCTTTATTCTAATGAAGTGTAGAGATTGGTTATATTATATGGGATAGAAAAGAGAAACGTAATTAACAAATTACAGTAACATCATCTCTCCTTGCTTAGTTTTGCATAGATTTTTAAATACATAAGTTATTTTTTTGGGGGGGGTTACCAATTGTTCATTTACTGATATTTTTTAAATCCTTGTCTTGCTTTTGCTCTAGTGCTACTTCTTCCTTCAGCCTACACCCCCTGTTCATTTTTAAAATTTAATTTATTTATTTTAATTGGAGGCTAATTATAATATTGTGGTGGTTTTTGCCGTACATTGACATGGTGAACCCTCCTCCCAGCTCCCTCCCCACCCCGTCCCTCTGGGTTGTCCCAGAGCACTGGCTTTGGGTGCCCTGCTTCATGCATCGAACTTGCACTGGTCATCTGTTTTACATATGGTAATATACATGTTCAATGCTATTCTCTCATATCGTCCCACCCTCACTTTCTCCCATATCATCTACAAGTCTCTCCTTTACACCTGTGTCTCTTTTGCTGTCTCACATATAGGGTCATCATTACCATCTTTCTAAATTCCATATATATGCATTAATATACCACATTGGTGGTTCTCTTTCTGACTCACTTCATTCTGTATAACAGGCTCCAGTTTCATCCACCTTGTTAGAATTGATTCAAATGCATTCTTTTTATAGCTGAGTAATATTCCATTGTGTATATGGACCAAAACTTCCTTATCCATTAATCTGCTGATGGACATCTAGGTTGCTTCCATGCCCTAGCTATTGTAAACAGTGCTGCAATGAACACTGGGGTACATGTATCTCTTTCAATTCTGGTTTCCTTGGTGTGTATGCCCAGCAGTGGGATTGCTGGGTCATAACGCAGTTCTATCTCCAGTTTTTAAAGGAATCTCCACACTGTTCTCCATAGTGGCTGTACTAGTTTGCATTCCCACCCACAGTGTAAGAGGGTTCCCTTTTCTCCACACCCTCTCCAGCACTTATTGTTAGCAGACTTTTTGATGGCAGCCATTCTGACCAGCGTGAGATGGTACCTCATTGTGGTTTTGATTTGCATTTCTCTGATAATGAGTGATGTTGAGCATCTTTCCATGTTCTTTTTAAAATTGAGTCCACTTCCAGTGGCAGAGTCTGGGGAAGGGGCAGCAGGCATCATGTCTGGCCACAAAGGTGGCAAGAAGAAGCCCCTGAAGCAGCCCAAGAAGCAAGCCAAGGAGATGGATGAGGAAGATAAGGCATTCAAGCAGAAGCCGAAGGAGGAGCAGAAGAAACTCAAGGAGCTAAAATCAAAGGCTGCAGGGAAAGGCCCCCTGGCCACTGGTGGAATTAAGAAATCTGGCAAAAAGTACGCTGTTCCTTGTGCCTGAGGTAATGATGACCCTTAGTTCCATTCCTGTTTAAACACCTGGATTCCCGGCCATAATATCTGTTGCCACCTATAGCTAGAATGAAGTGTTGTCTTGGAAACTACTGTACATTTAAGAATAAACTTTTGTGAAAAAAAAAAGTAAAATAAAATAAAATTGAGATACTAGTTGACACATTACTTTCAGGTGTACAGTATAATGATTTGATATTTGTCTAAATGATCATCGCAATAAGTCCAGTTAACATTCATCACCACACAGTCACAGCTTTTTTTCTTACAATGAGAACTTTTAAGATCTATTTTCTTAGCCATTTTCAAATATATTATATGGCTATAGTCACCATGCTGTACATCACAGCCCCAGGACTTACTTATTTTATAACTGGAAGCTACATAAGTTCTTTGTGTGTTAGTCTCTCAGTCGTGTCTGACTCTTTGTGACCCCATGGACTGTAGCCCACCAGACTCCTCTGTCCATGGGATTTCCCAGGAAAGAATACTGGATTGGGTTGCCATTTCCTTTTCCAGGGGGTCTTCTGGACCCAGAGATCAGACTCATCCTTCTTGCGTCTCCTGCATTGGTGGGCACATTCTTTTCCATTGTGCCAACTGAGAAGCCTGTGTGCTCCTTACCATTAGGCTTCACGGCCACAGCCTTCTCTGGGTCTCCAGAATTTCCCCCAAAATACTGTCAGTGCTCTTTCTGTGACCCGTTCTTGCCTTCCTCACACTAGGAAGTGCAGCCTGTAACCGTACCACAGTTTTTTGTCCTGCTTCGCCCATCAGGGGTGCCTCTTAGCCTGGTGCTCCACCCCTGTTGAATCTTTGGGTTACTCCTCTAGACCTGGCCTCAAAGTCACAGTCCCCCCTGGCTGTTTCCTTTTCTTGTTCCTGCTTTCTTTTCAAGCTGAGGTGTTGCTTTTGTCTGCCGATTTTGGATCCCTGGAGGAACGGGGTCCTTTCTGGTTTAGACCCATGGTCATTCTTTTGATATGGATGCTTTCATCATGGCCTTCTGAATGTTGACTTGGCAACCTGTAAGAACTCAACCTTTAGAAACCCCCTAAATAGCTTCTTCTTTTACCTGGGTATCCAGACCCTTTCAGCTTCTCAGAGTCTTGTCAGCGTACTTTGAATTCTCTTCAAGAACCTAGTCTATTCTTTATTTTTATTATTATATTATTTTTCTCCTTTTCAATTGAGGAGAAGGAGGTGACAGAGGATGAGATGGTTGGATGGCATCACTGACTCAATGGGCATGAGTTTGAGCAAACGCAGGGAGATAATGAAGAACAGGGAAGCCTGGTGTGCTGCAGTCCATGGGGTTGCAAAGAGCTGGACTCAACTTAGTCAATGAAAACAACAAAAACAGTTGATTTACAATATTATATAAGTTTCAGGTGTACAACATAGTGATAGAATAGTGATAGAACTTAGCCTATTCTTTTTGAAAGTCCCAGTAGTCAGAACTACTCCGTCCTTTCTGCTTCTCATTCCCCAACAGTAGCTTTAACTAGATATCTGGTAGAATGTTAAAAATCCTTATGCAATTCCCTCATTTTACTTTGCAATATCATGACATGTTTCCTTCTTGTCTGCTATTAGTAGTGGTTAAGAGAACAGATCCTTGAGTCAGATTGCCTGGGTTTAATTGCAGCTCAGCCATTTATTAGCTAGTGATTTGGGGCAAATCATTAATCTCTCTGTGCCTCAGTTTCTTTACCTGCAAAATGGGGATAGTAAGGGTACCTACTTTATAAGCATTGTTGGGAGAATTAAATGAATATGTATAAAGCACATACTTGTATACCTGGTCCTTACACAGCCCTCACTGTCTAAATGTTTGTTAGTGTTATTATTCCTTGAAGACTTAAACAAACTAATTCCCCACATTTACATTTGATCACAGGTCTTACAAGTCTTTCGGGAGTGCTTTGCCACACTGCCTTCTCAGCCTTCATCAAGCTTCCTGCAACACACCATGCCAATGACTTCACTATCTTTTCAGTAAAAACACAGTTGTTTTAAAACTGTCCTAAATTTGTCTACAGTAAAACTAATCAAATGTTGTCTACAATCTAAGGAAGTAGCGTCTGTGCTGTAGGAAGAACAAGTCTTTGAGTAAGACATAGTAAGAGATTAACAGAGTCGGGTTGTTGTTGTTGTTTGGTTGCTAAGTTGTCTGACTGTTTGTGAGCCTATGAACTGTAGCCTACCAGGCTCCCTCTGCCCATGGGATTCTCCAGGCAGGAATTTCCTCCTCCAGGGGATCTTCCCAACCCAGGGATCAAACCCACAGTTCCTGTACTGGTAGTTGGATTCTTTACCACTGAGCCACCAGGGAAACCCAGTGGAGTGGGATAGGGGAATGCAAAGGAGCTAAGCCCTGATTAGGGGAGTGGCTCTTACCTGTAGCATAGAGATTTGCATTTTATAATATCGGTTGGAGGGATCAGGGGCTGAGATGATGAGGAGTCGCCGTTTTTCATAGAACTGATCCAGAAGGCCAGCAGCCGAGTTGACATTGACATTAATCTTCATAGCTAGGGCAGAAGCACATGGCCAGTCAGAATATGGCCTGTCCCTTCATCCCAGAATGGATAACAACATCCTGAGGTTTTCAGGTTAAACTTTCTTGGTTGTTTCTCCCTTTCCTTGGGGGGAAATCCTAAAAGAACACTTGGAGATTTTAAATCCTTTTTCCTGGAGGTGGAATATGCTAGAGGGGAACATTGGCTCTGAAACATCACAGAATCCCCCATTCCCACATCAGACACATTGCTTTTGGTTCCTGAGCCATAGACATTGGGAGACCCCTCAAAGAAGCCCTGATCGTTATGTCCACTCTCCCCATTCCCTAGTTGCACTCACGAGCACAGATGGGTGGCGATCCTGACCACTGGCGGCTGGACTGGCAGACCCGGGAGGGGGTCCCTTGGCGCTCATACCCTCCATCACAGTGGTATTCGCAGGTGGCACCATAGTTGTCCCCCACTGAGGTGCAGGTGAGGTAGCCATGCAGTGGTGGTTTCAGAGTTGGGCAGCGTCTCACTGTCAGGGAGAAGTTCCAGTTAGGGGCTATGGTGATTCTTGTAGAGAACAATAGGCTAAGAGGGTGCCCATGCTGGGTTTTCTAGATCAGCAGACCCAGGATAATCAGAATGAATGAATTCTCTGTATTGCCAATGGCCAGGGCTAGAGGCAAAATTTTTGCTTTCTTATGGAGTTAAATCTGAAATGTAGACAAAAGTGTTCATAAAATGTGGAAGCATGGATAAGTATATACATAGTCATCAAAAGACTAGCAATCTGTAAAAAAAATTGCCATTTTTGTTTTCAGACTTTGGGGACACTCTGCATACAGATGACCACCTTATAAATTACTTTTAATATGAAATATCATTGGGGTTCCCTGGTGGCACAGAAGATAAAGAATCCACCTGCAATGCAGGAGACCCAGGTTCAATCCTTGGGTCGGAAAGTTTCTCTCCAGAAGGAAATGGAAATCTACTCCATTATTCTTGCCTGGAGAATTCCATGCAGAGGAGCCTGGTGGGCTACAGTCCATGGGGTAGCAAAGATTTGGACATGACTGAGCAACTAACACTTTAAAATATCCGTCAGTGGGAGGAGAAGCATTGAGCAAAGTATGATATATTCTTAGAAGTAGATTATTATACTGAGATTAAAAGACTTCTGAAAAAACTTTAAAGAACATGAGAAATTTACTTGTGTTATAATGAAAAATGAAAAGGGGTGACCTAAGATTGGATATGCAGTGTGATCTCAATTAGGTATTTTTTAAGTATGTGTGAATAAAAGACTGGAAGAAAAATACCAAAAGATTAACAACAGTTGCCTCTGGGTGACAGAGTAATAGTTCCCCCCCCCCTTTGTGTATTACTTTATTTCCCATATGTTCAACAATGAGCATGAATTGATTTTATGATGAAAAGAAAACAAAAAGCAAGAATCAGTAGCCAGTACCACCAATTTCAGCAGAGGAGAAAGACTGAGAATGAAGGCTGATTGGCTTTAATCATTGATTTGAAGGCTAAGAAAAGAAATGGATGCAGAGTATATCGGTGGGTTTCATGTAGATTTAGGAGAATGAGAAAGTCTTGTTGGGGGGCAGAGTTTCTGAAATGTGTGTACACATGTATACAGGTTTCCTGAATGACCTATTTCATGAACTTGAGTTTCCCCTCTCCCAATCTGCCTGAGGTGTCTGTTTCAGGCATAGTGAGGAGAGGGTTGTGATGAGCATCTAGAAGGTAAGGGAAGAGCAGAAATAATAAGCAATGCAGAAATGGAAAACTGCTTCCTGACCTTGTACTTTTACAATGAACTTGCAGCTGGCCCGGTTGTAGGCTCGGTCATAAGCAGTGTAACGAATCACGTGTTCTCCTTCTGGAAAGTGAGAGCCAGGCTCAGGGCCCCGAAGTATCAACCTACATGGGACAGGGTGAGAGAGCCACTGAGGAAAGTGGCTCTTAGCACTGGGGTTTGGGGCACACATCACTGTGCCATCAGTCTGTGTGGTTCAGTGTGGGCTACCTGAGTGCCTGGGAGAGAGAAGCTGGCGGGAGGCATAGGCGGCATCTGTGGCTCACCTGGTGATGGTGCCATCAGCAGAGTCTTTCACCAGGGGTGGGTCCCAGTATACTCGAGCAGTCAGTTTCTCCGGCTCTGCCATCTTCTCACGGGAGTGGGGACAACGGATCTTGGGGGGATCTATGTCTGCCAAGGTCAGAAATTAAGTGCTGACTCATGGATCCCTGCCTTCCCTGGAGGGAACCCATGAAACAATACCACACCACTGGGTAGGTAAAAGAGGCAGTTCAAGATGCTCAATGAAACTTGTGAGGCCTGACTCCAAGGGAAGCGATTGCTTAAGCCTGTGCCCAGGGTGCCACCTTTTGCAGCTAGTGGGAATGCCTTCTGCAGTGGACATAATGCCAGGCTGGCTCTTTGCAGCAGGACAACTGGGAGCGACCAGCATTTACCTACACATACAGGCTCTCCTCCGCTCCATCGCCCATCTTCCATGCAGATTCGGCTGCGGTCACCTTCCAAGTGGTAGCCACTGGAACAGCTGTAGTCACAGCGAGAGTCAAGAAGCACCCCATTTGTGCACGTGTAGGTGCCACTCGTGATGAATGGCAACGCGTGGCATCTCATCTCTAAGAGAGAATCAGGAGGCAAGCTCAGTGGCCTGTGGGGCTATGTGGAAGTAATACCTAGGCATCTAGCCCAGGGAAGACCATCTCAGAGACAGCAGAAAATACAGGGAAACCTATGCCCAACTGCTCTGACATTTTTGTGCCTGATTGCCTCTTTTTCCTAATTTTATTCTTATTTTTGATATTATGAAGTACAATAGTACTCTTGAGGGGCGGAGGTGGGGAGCTGGTCTCAAAGAAGTTACTCATCCAAGTCCATGGATTTGAGGAACGCACCTCAGTTTAGATCCCAGCTCCACCACTTAACTAGCTCTGTGACTTGAGCAACTTACATCTCTCTCCAAGCCTCAGGGTCTCCATCACGGAAATGTGTATACCATGAAGTAGGATTGTTGTGCCAAATATAGAGACAATGCATATAAATCTCTGGGCTTATTTGGGGCCTCAGCAGCTCATAGTTTTCCTCTCTTGTTCCACAAATGCTAGATGCCCTTGAACAAATTCAAGACTCCATTTTGAATATAATCTTGGTTCTTCCACACTCCTCAGCTGAGGCTCACTTACATGCCCACTGGTCCTCCGTGCTGGTGAGAGTACAAGTCAGGCCAATCCCAGTGGGGAGGGGCAGACAGCTTTGGAGGCATTTGCTTAAAGGCGAGTCCATGTGCTTTAGACATTACGTGTGCCAGAAGCGGCAACAGCTCCCATGAACTGATTGTAAGCTTGTGCCAAAGTCCAGTATGAAATACCCAACACCTGAAGGAAGTAGGCCAGCCATATGTTCCTTAGGTCGTCTAAGTTCTAACCCTCCCTAATTTCCATTATCGGAGCTTTGACTAAAGATTCTACTGACTGTGTTTGTTTTTGCTTCCTGGTCAAAGCAGACTTGAAAGTGATTGCCTTTTATGTTTTCCAGCCTCCTTTATATAAAGTGCTAAGCAACAATGACCTTCTTGAAATCAGGGCCAAGAAAAAAGGTCTGTCGTTCTGTTGATTTTATTTTCTTAGTATTATATGACAGTGAAAATGATAGATCCAAAGTGTTTGCCATGTGTCTCTTATGAGGAAGTACAAAGTGAGATTCAGTGTTTAAACAGGCACAGTGGTAAAGAATCTGCCTGGCAATGCAAGAGACTCAAGAGGCATAGGTTTGATCCCTGGGTTGGAAAGATCCCCTGGAGAAGGAAATGGAATCCCACTCCAGTATTCTTGCATGGGAAATTGCATGGACAGAGGAGCCTGGCGGACTATAGTTCATGGGGTCGCAGAGTCGGACACAACTGAGCACCTGAGCATGCATACAACAGAGACTTTTAACTGGTTTCATGCTAACTTGTCAATGTATTTTAATTTTGTAAGGTCAATTCAAATTCATTTTGGAAATGATGGCGTCTAGTCGTATAACAAATGACTTATAGTCACCTAGAGGGGAATGGTGGCTTCCTTTTTCTGGCTACCAAACTTCTCCTCTATTCCACAGCATCTTCTCCAAACAACCCCATTTATCTCTGAATGCTCAGCATTCTACATCCCCTGACACTCCATTCACATGCACACATTGCTAGTCTAGAATCAGCCTGGTAATTAATGGCTCTTGAAGTGGCCCTGAACACATGGGTGTTCTACAAATGGCATTCAGCAATGGATGTAGGGACAGGCAAAGCTTAGCTGCCAAAGTAGGGTAGGCTGTAGGGTTTCAGTAAGAGGTAGGGATTTGGGAGCTGAGGTGAACATGATGTGAAGTGTATGTATTAGCACCCCTGCATTCCAACCTTGGAGGTTCTTCTTGACTTTCAGAAGAAAATGAAGACCAGAAGATGTCTTTTAGCTTCACTGCCAAGGCCTAAGACCTGAGGCCAAGAAGTGCATTAGTTTACTACAAGTGGGAAAGAGTCGGAGACTGCACATGCTTGAGAGTTCCAGAGGAAGGTCGAAGTTGACATCCGGCCCCAGGTGGAAGCTTTCCATGCACTCCTGGGCCCTTTGAGACTGAGGGCTGGTTGCTGCTTGCGTGCGTCTGTGCTCAGTCACTAAGTCATGCCAGATTCTTTGCGACTCCACAGACTGTAGCCTGCCAGGCTCCTCTGTCCATGGGATTCTTCAGGTGAGAGTACTGGAGTGGGGTGCCATTCCTTCTCCAAGGGTTCTTCCAAACTGAGGGATTGAACCCAAGCGTCTGGCATTGGCAGGCAGGTTCTTTATTACTGAGCCACTGGGGAAGCCTTGTTGCAACTTAAAATGCCCCTATTGTTTGATCCATAGCCACAGGGAGAGAACATGAGCTGGAATGTTAGGATGGGGAAAGGACCTGTTGGGATCCTGTGAAAATTTTTGATTTGTACTTGACAGAGGGCATAGTAATACCTCCAGGCATGTACCCTGGCTGGCTGGCTGGCTGGCCTCTCTCACATGCAGATGTCGGCCTATACATGCACACCACTTACGCCTGCAGTAGGCAGTTCCAGACCAACGGCGGCTTGGCAGGCATTGCACGGATCTCCGTCCAATCAGTCGAAAGCCCCGGTCACAGGAAAGCTCACAGCGAGTGCCCAGGCTGCTGTGATAATTTCCTCCTCTTGGTGAGTAGCATGTGGCTTCTCCATCCTGGATATTTAATGTATAACACCATCGGGGGACTGTAGCAATAGAAGAAAAGTAAGTTAGAAGTACAGTAAGCTAGAAGTACAGTAATTAAGACAGTGCAGTATTGGTGGAAGGACAGACACATATATTGATGGAACAGAACAGAGAGCCCAGAAACACATTCACACAAATATGGCAAAATTATTTTTAACAAAGGTACAAAAACAATTTAATGGAGGACAAATAGTCTTTTGAACAAATGATGCTGGAGCAGCTGAACTTCCATAGGCAAAAATAAAGAGGAAAAGCAAAGCAAAGAACTTCAACTTAAATGTCTCAGGTGCATGTATGGGTGCTCAGTCTCTAAGTCGTGTCCTACTCTGGGTGACCCCATGGACTGTAGCCCACCAGGCTCCTCTGTCCATGGGATTTTCCAGGCAAGAGTCCTGGGGTGGGCTGCCATTGCCCCCTGCAGGGGATCTTCCCGACCCAGTGTCTCCTGCATTGGCAGGTGGGTTCTTTACCACTGAGCCACCTGGGAAGCCTGTTCTCATACCTTAAACAAAAGGTAACTCAAGATGGATCATGAACTTTAATGAAAAAAGTAAAATTATAGAACTTTCAGAAAAAAATCGAAAAGTCTTTAGGATTTAGGACTAGGCAAAGGGCAGGTGTGGAGAAGGCAATGGCACCCCACTCCAGTGCTCTTGCCTGGAAAATCCCATGGACGGAGGAGCCTGGTGGGCTGCCGTCCATGAGGTCGCTGAGGGTCAGACATGACTGAGCGACGTCACCTTCACTTTTCACTTTCCTGCATTGGAGAAGGAAATGGCAACCCACTCCAGTGTTCTTGCCTGGAGAACCCCAGGGACGGGGGAGCCTGGTGGGCTGCCGTCTATGGGGTCGCACAGAGTCGGATACGACTGAAGCGACTTAGCAGCAGCAGCAAAGGGCAGGTGGCACTACTAGTAAAGAACCCACCTGCTAATTGAGAGGGTAACAGGCAGGAAGGCCAGGGGTCTCCAAACAGAGGAAATAGGCTGCAAGTTTAAAAGACACCTGGTTCCACCTGAACGTAACTTTTCTCAAACCTTGAACTAACCAATGCATTTTTCTTATAGAGATGTTTTTCTTAAGCTATGTTAATGAAATGATGTATTTGCTTTGGAATTTACCTTTCTTCAAAATGGTTCCACCAAAGACTAACTTTTTTCTTTTCTCAAACCTTGGACTGATAATAGCTGAACAAACCAGTGTTGATATCAATTGTTTTATGGCTGGGGGAATGATACAACTTGTGCCATCCCATCTCAAAAACATATATTGTGGGAGAGGGTACTGGTGAAACTCCCTCAGCCTTGAGGTGTCTCTATCTCATTAATAGCTTTCTAACAGACATAAAACATCTGGCTAAAGACTAGCAAGGGGGCACTCTTTCTGCCCCCTTCTGATGTCTATGTCAGAAGCTTTGTCTATCTCTTTTATATAAAACTTTGTCACACAAAAGCTCTGAGCGATCAAGCCTCGTCACTGGCCCCAGATTGAATTTCTCTTCTCCAGAGGCCAAGAATCCTGGCATTTTTCACAGCTCAGCAACAATCTTTCACAATACAGGAGACATAAGAGACACAGCTTTGATCACTGGGTCAGGAAGATCCCCTGGAGAAGGGCATAGCAACCCATTCCAGTATTCTTGCCTAGAGAATCCTACAGACAGAGGAGCCTGGCAGGCTACAATCCATAGGACCACAAAGAGTCAGACATGATTGAAGCAACTTAGCATGCACACACAAGGGGTCTTAGACATGATACCAAAAGCACAATTCATAAAATTTAAAAAAATCAAGAAATTGTACCTTGTCAAAATTAAAAACTTTTGTTCTGTGAGAAGCACTGGTGATAAACAAAAGACAAACCACAAACTGGGGCTAAAAATTTGCAAACCATATATAAGACAAAGGACTAGTATCTAGAATATTTAAAAAACTTGGAAAATTCAATAATAAAAATATCAAACAATCCAGTCAGAGCATGAGCAAAAGATGTGAAAGGACATGTCACTGAAGAGGATATAGTGATAGCAAATAAGTACATGAAAATATGTTTAGCATCACTAGTCATTAGAGAAATGCAAATTAAGACTACAAAAAGATATCATTATATACCCATTAGGATGACTAAACCTAAAAAATCTCTGGTAATACTAAGTGTTGATGAAGATGGGGGAAAACTAGAACTTTCATACATTGCTGAGATGAAGCAACTTCAGGAAATTATTTGGTAATTTCTTAAAGATTAAATAT
The DNA here is from genome assembly GCF_014754425.2 of Oryx dammah. Classification (NCBI taxonomy): domain Eukaryota; kingdom Metazoa; phylum Chordata; class Mammalia; order Artiodactyla; family Bovidae; genus Oryx; species Oryx dammah. Next base: position 7,893,256 of record NW_024070207.1, on the reverse strand, counting down.
ACAGTTGCCAGGTGACTCCACAATCCCACTTTAGTATATACCCAAGCGAAAAAGCAAGAGAGTTCCAGAAAAACATCTATTTCTGCTTTATTGACCATGCCAAAGCCTTTGACTGTGTGGATCACAATCAACTGTGGAAAATTCTGAAAGAGATGGGACTACCAGACCACCTGACCTGCCTCTTGAGAAATCTGTAAAAAGGTCAGGAAGCAACAGTTAGAACTGGACATGGAACAACAGACTCGTTCCAAATAGGAAAAGGAGTACGTCAAGGCTGTATATTGTCACCCTGCTTATTTAAGTTACATGCAGAGTACATCATGAGAAATGCTGGGCTGGAAGAAGCACAAGCTGGAATAAAGATTGCAGGGAGAAATATCAATAACCTCAGATATGCAGATGATACCACCTTTATGGCAAAAAGTGAAGAGGAACTAAAAATCCTCTTGAGGAAAGTGAAAGAGGAGAGTGAAAAGTTGGCTTAAAGCTCAACATTCAGAATACTAACATCATGGCATCTGGTCCCATCACCTCATGGCAAATAGATGGGGAAACAGTGGAAACAGTGTCAGACTTTATTTTTTTGGGCTCCAAAACCACTGCAGATGGTGACTGCAGCCATGAAATTAAAAGCTGCTTACTCCTTGGAAGGAAATTTATGAGCAAGCTAGACAGCATATTAAAAAGCAGAGACATTACCTTGTCAACAAAGGTCTGTCTAGTCATGGCTATGGTTTTTCCAGTGGTCATGTATGGATGTGAGAGTTGGACTATAAAGAAAGCTGAGCACTGAGGAATTGATGCTTTTGACCTGTGGTGTTGGAGAAGACTCCTGAGAGTCCCTTGGACTGTAAGGAGATCCAACTAGTCCATCCTCAAGGAAATCAGTCCTGAATATTCATTGAAAGGACTGATGTTGAAGCTGAAACTCCAATACTTTGGCCACCTGATGTGAAGAACTGACTCATTTGAAAAGACTCTGATGCTGGGAAGGATTGGAAGTGGGAGGAGAAGGGGATGACAGAGGATGAGATGGCTGGATGGCATCACTGACTCAATGGACATGAGTCTGTGTAAACTCCAGGAGTTGGTGATGGACAGGGAGGCCTGGCACACTGCACTCCATGGGGTCGCCAAGAGTCAGACATGACTGAGTGACTGAACTGACTGAACTGAAAGTGAAATAAAAATCCATGTTCATACAGAATCCTGTACACAAATGTTTAAAATATCTCTATTCATAATTGTCAAATCTTGGAAACAGCTCAAATATCCTTCCAAATGTGAACGTTTGAACTAGGCATGGTTTATCCATACATAAGAAGGCAGTGCTGATACATCCAACAAGTTGGACAAATCTCCAGTGCAGTTTGTGAAATGAAAGAAGTCAGAATCAAAAGACTGCAGACTATGATTCCATGCATGTGACATTTTGGATAAGGCAGAAATATTGGGAAAGATCAGGGGTTGCCAGAGATGAGCGATAGAGGTGGGGATACCCTCAAGGGGCAGCCCTTGGCAAAGTTTTGGTACTGTGGCGTTGGTGACCTGACTCTATGCATTTGTCAAAATTCATAGAACTATACACCAAAAAAGTGAATTTTATAGGATGTACACTTTTAATAATTGTTTAAAAATAACACAAAGATGTAAGCTAGAGAGAGGGAGGGACTGCATATCAAAGTAGGCTGTTTAGGAAGGAAAGTCTAATCCCAGTACAATACTGAGCACAAAAGGTAATAGGGTCATTAGATCATAAAAGCATCATAAAAACACCTCATTGGCTACACAAATAATGACTCTTCAGTAGGTTAAGATTTGGAAGGGGAACATATAAACAAGCCGAGGGCCACCTGCCCAAGGATGGGTGCATGGCATGACAGAGCTTTCTTAGCCTGGGGTTGGGAAAGCTAAAGCCCCATATGAGCTCATTTGGTTCCGAAATCCTAAGAGAAAAAAAAAGGGGGGCTTTGAAAAAAGGTCACGAGGAACCAAAGGAACAAAAAAAGTTAGAGCCTCTGTTTGAGGGCAGCTGGAGAATGAAAACAGATGACAGTGAGAAAACTAGCCTTTAAGCCACAACAGGCTGTAGCTTCCAGGGCTCTTTTTGAGCCTGTGGCTGTGACACACAGCTGCCATCTGGAGAAACCATCTCCAAATGACAAAAAGTCTCTTAAGCACTACAGTTGCAGGGCTGTTGATTATATGGTCACAACACATATGATTAAGACTTTACATTTGAGGCTGGGACCTCAACAATCACTCCTGTTCTATTTTTCACCCATATTGGGTCAAGAAAAATACACATAAAATTGGAATGTGTAGAATAAGCAAGCATAGTAAAGGGAAATATAAACCTCAGGGTAAATGCTGAGACGGTAATACATGGAGAAGGCAATGGCACCCCACTCCAGTCCTCTTGCCTGGAAAAGCCCATGGACAGAGGAGCCTGGCGGGCTGCAGTCCATGGGGTCGCTAGGAGTCAGACATGACTGAGCGACTTCACTTTCACTTTTCACTTTCATGAATTAGAGAAAGAAATGGCAACCCACTCCAGTATTCTTGCCTGGAGAATCCCAGGGATGGGGGAGCCTGGTGGGTTGCCGTCTATGAGGTCGCACAGAGTCAGGCACGACTGAAGTGATTTAGCAGCAGCAGCAGCAGCAGCAGCAGCAGCAGCAGCTTTTATAAATAAGCTCAGATTTGCTGGCTGAAGGAATACTGGCATAAAGAGAACATGTTAGATTTATGGTTTACCAGAGGCAGGGGAAGGGGGGAAAGGGGTTGTATGAAGGTGGTCAAAAGTACAAACTCTTAGTTATAAGATAAATAAGTATTAGGGATGTAATGTACAACATGATGAATATAATCGACACTGCTGTGTGTCATATATGAAGGTTGTTAAGAGAGTAAATCCTAAGACTTTTCATTACAAGGAAAACATTTTTTCCTATTTCTTTAATGATATATTTATATGAGATGATGGATGCTCACTAAACTTGTGCTGTATGCCTTAAACTTATACAGTATGTCAATTATATTTTAATAAGACTGGAAGACAAAAATAAAGAAGTATGACAGTTTCCCAAAAGAAAAAAATGAACAGGTTGGAAGGCTGGAAAGAGCAAATTTACTACCCCAATTTTCATTTTCCCCAAATTTATCGAGGTATAATTGACACACAAATTGTAAATAGTTAAGATGAACAATGGGCTTCCCAGGTGGCTCAGTGGTAAAGAATCTGCCTGCAAATACAGGAGAGTCAGGTTTGATTCCTGGGTCAGGAAGATCCCCTGGAGAAGGAAATGGCAACCCGCTCCAGTATTCTTGCCTGCAGAAACCCATGGACAGAGGGGCCTGGCGGGCCACAGTCCGTGGGGTTGCAAAGAGCTGCACACAACTGAGCATGCATCCACCAAGGTGAAGAATAGGATGTTTTAAAACATGTATACATTGTTAAATGATGACTTCAATGTTAAATGATTACTTCAATGATTACTTCAAATGTGTTCATAAACACATCCATCACCTCACATAGATACCATTTTTTTTTTGGTAGTGAGAACACTTAAGATATGCTCTGTTAGTAAATTTCAATTATGCTGCTTGGTGAGACTGATAGCACTGATAGCAAAATGTTTTAGAATTAAACACAGGCTTATGAGCAGTTAGGATGAGAAACGTGATCTCCAAGTGACCTTGAGCACAAATAATTCAAGGCTAACCTCATTTTCTTTTTGGGTGTGGTCACCAGACTGGTAGAACAGGGGAAACGGTGGGTACATTATGTGGAAGTAAGTGAGGCGTGTGACAATGTCCTTCATGACGTTAATGTGGATGCGATGAGCACAGGAGAGGTGACAGCACAGTCACGGAGATTCAAACTGGCTGAACAAATAAACCCAGAGAATGCTGACGGGAAACTGAAACGAAGAATGTGGTAGGAAACGTGTTAGTTGCTATGGAGGAGCTACAGTGTGCTCGGCACGATGCTTCATAACTTCATTTTCCCGTCCATCATCTCACATAGTTCTCCCAACAGCCCTGAAAATGTGCGTGGGTGTTTATCACTATTTTACAGATGAGGACGTAACTTGCCCCAAACCAATTAAGGGGCAGAGGTGGATGTGAAGCCAAGATTTGTCTGGCTCTAAAACCCATTTTTTTTCTAACCACAGTACCTGTCATTGCAGCATGTGAAGCTCTGCTCTTTTGAAGTATACATTTACATTTTTGAATATGTAATATAACCACGTGGTTCAAAATCCCCAAAGTATAAAAAGTGATACAGTTAAATTCTCTCTTCCACCCCTGCTCCCCCACCTATCCCTACTTAGTCCCCCCATCGGGAACTACTGTTAATAGTTTCTTTACACATATAAAGTGAGTCTTCTTTTCTCTTCCTCTTTACCACATAGAGTACGTCCACTGTTCCCACCAGCGTTTTTTAAAATAAACTTAATAATGTGTTTCAGAGGTCTTGTCAACAACTGGAGAGCAAGCATGAAAAGTATTTAAATTAAATAATATTTATAAAATGCATTACACAGTGACTGGCACATAATATATGTCTGTCCATGGTCAAAACTGCTGGAAGGTAGTAGAGCTGGGATCCGAATTCAGGCGTGTGGCCTCTGCAATATCTCTTTCTAGAGATTATAAAGAGAACAGTGTGCTGACAACATGATTGAAAGCGCCTTCTTCGTGACTATCATCAGATGACACCGGCAGCTGCCAGCCTGCCCGGTGATGTAGCAATCCAGGAGCAAGTGGTAGCCCAGAGCATCGGGACACACCTCAGAGAAGTGTTTCTGACTCCAAGCTAGGAGTCAGTTTAACAGAAGGAAAGGAAGCTCAAGATTAGTCAAAATGGTACCAAAGTATGTGGGCAGTTTGCTCTAAAATAATGATGTGCTTTTTATTGGTTAACTTTTATGTTTTTTAAACATCTTAAAAAAAAAAAAAACCCACAATGGGCTACATTTCCGATGAAAGAGATAGAATGAGCATGGCTTTGAAGTCAGACATTCCTGCACTTGAATTCCTGCCCTGCCACTCCTGACCTCTGTGATGCTCTCAATGGAACTTCCCAATGGCGCCCCGCTCCAGTCCTCTCTCCTGGCAAGTCCCTCGGACGGAGGGCCTGGTGGGCTTCAGTCCATGGGTCGCTAAGAGTTGGACATGACTGAGCGACTTCACCTGCACTTTTCACTTTCATGCATTGGAGAAGGCAATGGACCCCCGATCCAGTCCTCTCGCCTGGCAAGTCCCATGGACGGAGGAGCCTGGTGGGCTGCCGTCCGTGGGGTCGCTGAGGGTCGGACACGACTGAGCGACTTCACCTGCACTTTTCACTTTCCTGCATTGGAGAAGGAAATGGCAACCCACTCCAGTGTTCTTGCCTGGAGAATCCCAGGGAGGGGGGAGCCTGGTGGGCTGCTGTCTATGGGATCGCACAGAGTCAGACACGACTGAAGCGACTTCGCAGCAGCAGCAGCAGAGCTGTTTCCTGATCTGTAAAGGAGGACTAATCAACCAGTTTCATAGGACTGTTTTGAGAGTCAAATGAAGATGCATGTGTAAACATATCTAGCCCTGGGAATGGGAATGATATTCCCTGCGTCGCTGTCTGAGTTTGAACCAGTGGTTCATCCCATTTCAAGGAACAACACAGGGCTGCCATGTGGACGTGCCTGCCCCAAGTTACAGAAAGTCTTTTAAGCACCACAGTGGCAGAGCTGTTGATTATGAGATCACAAGACCTTACAAGGAATGCTGGAACTTCAGGTTGTACCTTCCTGGCAGCCCCTCCCCCCTCAACATAGAGACGAAGATGGCAATGGCACCCCACTCCAGTACTCTTGCCTGAAAAATCCCATGGATGGAGGAGCCTGGAAGGCTGCAATCCATAACCTTACCAAATTAGTTTTGTCCTGAGACTAAGTCCCAAAGATAGCCATGAGACACCTTATCCCCAAGACCGAAGACCACCCTGTGGCTTATATTTTTCTAAATGGCTTTATACACATTTAAAAATAACCAATGAGGCAGATTAATATTAATCACAGGGCTGTTGGACCCCTTGAAAGTACCTTCTGCATCTGTTGCTTTTTCCTATCTATGTCTCCCATTTATGGTCTACTACAATCTGGCATTTGCTCCCAGAATTCCAACCAGCCAGTACACATTTCTTGAGCATCTACTTTTGACATAGTTCTATGGGAGTGTCATATGTGGCACCTTCTGTTAAACAGATAACTATTTGGTTGAGGGTAATAAAAAGTAAACCAAAGAGGCAGTATATAACGAATGCCAAATGAGTGATCCAGATAATAAAAATTTATATCAGAAGACTTATATGGTAGGTACTCAATAACTAGTCACTGAATTAATGAATAAAAGAATGAATAAATGAGGGAAAGCTCAGTGTGGACTAAAGCTGTCAGGAAACAGAGTAGAGCTCTATTAATCTGGCTACTCATAGATTTCATGTGAGGAGAAGGGATAATGTGCTGTCAGACTATCTAGACTGAGACCAAATTCTATTAGAAATGATCACAGTGGGTCAGTAGGTTTGGGGAAGGGAGAAACATGAGTCAGAAAATGCATTTAGGAGGCAGTTGTCATTAACCATATGTAAAGTAATAAAAGTTTTAATCACTTAGATTAATAAAGAAATGACAATTCTTGGTGAATGATTGGTGAGAGGTGATGAAGAAAGGGGGGCTATTAAAGGTGACGGGGGCTGTTAAAGGTCACATTAAGGTATTTTGAAGAGAATGATGGTACCATTATCAAAAGTGTGAAGCCAGATATCAAACCTTTTTCAGGGAAGATGAAAGAATTTAGTTTTGAATATCTCCAAATGGAAGTGTCTAGCAGCAATTAGAGGTGTAGTCTGGGAGCTCAGGAGACAGATCATGATCATTTGAAGTTCGATCAATGCCTCACTCTTCCTCCTGTCACTACTAGAGAGTCCATCTCCTTTCTTGGCCTCAGCCATGATCATAATAGTGAAATGTCATGGAGTCCAAGGATGGGGGTGGGGTGAGAAGAGATAGATGTGTTCACTGTTGCTGAGAGATGTGGAGTCTGAGCTCAAAAAGGGGCCATATGACTTGGGCTTTGGGAGAGGATTGTCATTGACCTTTAAGGGCTGTTGTCTCAGCATGGAGATCTGTGGGTGAGAAGGCAAGAGACTGTAGGGAGTTTGGGGGTTGGCAGGTGCTGAGACAGAGAGGCAGTGGGTCTAGACCATTTGGCAGAGTGAGAAGATACGTAGAAAGAAGGTAGCTAGAAAGGAGCAGAGAGGAACTCCAACCTCTCATCATTTTTCTATTGAAACTGTTTTCTCAAACGTTACCATTTACCTTCTTCTTGCCAAATATATTGTTTGTAATACCCTCAATTTGTTTCTTTCCAATATTTGACACAGACCTTCTATTCCTTCCCCTCCCTTAAAATTCTCTTCTCCTGTGGCTTTTGTAATATGTTAGATGCTACCCTAATCTCCTCCTACATGGATGACCACGAACGATCTCTTTTTCCCTTGTTGGTTCCTCTTCTCCTGCTCACATATGCAGATGACCTCTAAGGCTCTGACTTTGGCCGCCTGCTCCCTCAGATAGCTCATCCATCTAAGTTAATGACTCTGACCCACGAAGCTCCGTCTTTCTTCTCCCCACTGCCTATAGGGCACAAACCACTTTTCTTTTCTAACCTTGTCTCTCTGAGAAGGGTCTTACAGTTCTCCCAGGTGCCAGACTGGATGCTTTCAGAGAGTCCTTTGCTTCTTAACCTCTTGGTACATCAAATCTGTACTAGGTCGTATCATCTCTTTCTTTACAACATCTCTGGGGCTCATCCTTGCTCTTCAATTCCTTTCCACTAGCATCAATCATCTCTAACCAACATCACTGTTACTGATTCCTGGAGAATCTCCCTGACCCAGGCTCTATCCCTCCTGAACTCCTACTTTCTGCCCACAATAATGAGGTTGATATTCTGAAATTACTATTTACCATGCCACTTCCCTATGCAAAAACATATGACGACTCCCTATAACTCTTATCACAACAGCCAAACTCCTCAACATGGCTTGCAAAGCACAGAAACTAAGAATCTTAGAAATGTAAAGGATAGTAGAAATCATGTGGTCTAACTTTCCTTCTAAAGCAGGAACCGCTATTCAGCCTTTCTTTAGAAGGGTCTCTAGATCATGGCGGGCTTCCCAGCTGACTCAGCAGTAAAGAAAATCTGCCTGCCAATGCAGGAGACATGGGTTCAATCCCTGGGTCAGGAAGATCCCCTGGAGAAGGAAATGGTAACACACTTCAGTATTCTTGCCTGAAGAATTACATGAAAAGAGGAACCTGGAGGGCTACAGTTCATGGGGGTCACAAAATAGTCTGACATGACTTAGTGTCTAAACTACCACCACCTAGATTGTGGAGCCTTTCCTAATTTGGTCTCACTGTTTATATTCAACTTTACCTCCTCCAACTCCCTACATATCCCATCTCCTCCAGTCAGACTAGATTCTTCCCAGTGCCTTTCTCTTACACATTTGTTCTTCTCTCTCTACCTGTGGCCATCTGCTTTGCTGAATGCCCCTCTGTCTCTGTTCTGCTTCTCGAAATCTATCCATCATTCAAGGCTTAGTCTAAATATCATCTTTCATGACCCCTTCCCTGACTTCTTTTCCTTAATTCCTATTGTGTTTACTGCTAGCACAGAGTTTCATGCTTCCTTGCCCTACACCTGCTAATTTTATTGCCCCCTCACTCATATCCCCTAGGAGAATGTAAGCTTCTTGAGGGGGACAAAACTTTACCTTTGTAGCACCCAAGGCTTTCCTTACACAGAATTAGGCATACAGTAGGTTCTCAGTCCACACTTAGTGATAGATGGGCAAACTTAATGCTAGAGAGGTTGGATCATGCAGCAAGTCAGTAACAAGATTCATGGCTGGAAACCACAGCCCTTGATTCCCTGAACTGCAGCTTTGATACAAATGAGCCAAGCTGGGTGAGGATGCATCAGACAGGGCCTAGGCATTAGGATGGAAAAGGCCTTTCCTAAGCCTGAGAAGCAGTGAGGATTACCTTGGTAGTCTAGGATGGGAGTCTGTGGGACCTCTTCAGCATAGACTTCATTGTAGCTTTCATCTGGGTGGTAGCCTGAGCCTAGAATGAAGAAAATACCAAGATAACATATTGATCTCTGATGCAAGTCCTTTCTAACCTTTTCTGCTTTCCAGCTTGGTCCCTTTCTGAGGACATGACACTCCATGGGTGGAGAGTGAGGTGGCTATTTAGTGGGAAAAAGCCTATGCTGTGAAGCAGCCCAACTAATGTGGGCAAACCCCCACACCTCAGGTACATAGAGGGTGAGCTCATAATGGGGGAAGGGTGGGCAGCTTACTGGGGTTCCCTGGTGGCTCAAGCGGTAAAGAATCTGCTTGCAGTGCAGAAGACCCGGGTTTGATCCCTGGATTGGGAAGATCCATTGGAGAAGGGAATGGCAACCCACTCCAGTATTCTTGTCTGGAGAATCCCATGGATGGAGGAGCCTGGTGGGCTATAGTCCAGGGGGTCAGGTGGCTACTGGTAGCACTAGAAGACTCCATTAAAAAAAAGAGTCAAACTTCTTGACCATCCACCCATTCTGCCCATTTGGACTAGAAATGATCCATTTCCCTGATGCAACACAGGAGTCTTGATGAGATACTGATGACTGAGTTCTGAGGATGGACTGTTGTCCCAGATAGGAGGCAAAAAAATAGAACCTGAGCAAAGGTCTTTCCACTAATGATGGGCCTTCTTACAGTCATCAGAGGCAAACAATTCCTCAAGCTCCCACCAGCCCACAGGGCACCAGCCTTTTGCTATACAGTCCATGGGGTTGCAAAGAGTTGGACACGACTGAGCAAATTTCACTTTTTTTTTTTAATTTTTATCAACTGTGTATTAAGGATAATTCTATGCAGGAAGCTTTTTTAAAAAAACACATAGAGCCTTATGGTGATAGGAAATCTTACAATTTCAATTTGAATTGATTGCCAGGGCTAGGGGTGGCATGCCAGGGCAAAGAGGGAGGGCTTAAGAGGCAAGGGGGTAGGAGTTTCACTGCCTGGGCAGTTTGCCCTGGTTTGCAGAAATATTCAGTCACTCTAAGCAGCAGGAGCCTTAGTAGGGAGCTGCTGAACTACAGAACATTCTGAGTCCACCCCCGTTCTGTTAAGTGGTCCAGTCCCTGTGGAGGCCAGTCTGCGGCTGTCTGGGAGACTAAACAGTGTGTTCCACCAGACAGCAGGAAATGGGTCATGCATACTAATTGGAATACAACTTGGTCCTTTCTGGAGGGAAGTTTCCGGAAGCTCTCTTTCCAGCCTCACTGTTGTGCCTAAAGCACACACATTAATAGAGCAGCCAGCCGTGCTGGAGTCAGAGACAATTCTTCATTTCCAGGAGAGGCTGTGCTTCTGGGACAAGGCTGGGTTTTAGCGCCGGAGCCCTTTGGCCTATGTAAACATCCTGACCACAAGCTTACCCTGTCTCCTCTCTGGGCAGGGACACGGGGCCCCCTGCACTAATGGGTGGAGCAGAGGGTAGATGATGAGGCTCCTCCATTCCCCATGGGCCCAGACTGGGGGTGAGGGGTGGGTGTTGGGAAACTAGTCCAACTTGAACAAGGGAATGAATCCAATTGAAAGTTTGTCTTATGAAATCATAGCCTCATTGGTTTGCCCTCATTCCAGAGGAAAGAGTTCATCTTTTCTCCTTCCCTTTATTTTTTTCTGGTTTCCCTTTTCAGTTCTCTCCTGGCTTTCCTTTATTTTTCCTTAGGCCTCCTCTCCCTTGCTCCCTCTTTTCCCACCTGAGTGGTTTCTTTGTGGTGGAGGGAGGTGGCGGGGTGGACAGAATTCTTGTCAGCTGTTTCAGTTTAGTATCAAAGCCTTACAATGCCTATCAACAGGAGGCCAGATGTGTGTGATTTTCTAAAGGATTTGGTTCCCATACTCTTGTTCCAGAGCTTGCTTGTGAACAAATTCCCAGCATGGGAGCAAGCCTCTGTTTACCAAAAGAGCAGACAGGAGTGTCCAAGGCCTATGGCTGGATAACGACCACCACAATAACAACAGTGACTCTTAACGTCACTCAGCACCTACTCTGGGTTTAGCCCATTCCATGTGTCATCTCATTAGATCACCCTGACATCTCAGTGAGGTAGACACCCTTATTGCTTTCAAATACAGATGAGGTAACAGGCTCAGAGGAGTTCAGGAACTAGCTTGAGGTTTCCCAGCTAGTAAGGAGCAGAGTGGGCATTCCAGCCCACAGTGGTTTGATCCCCTTGATGCCAAACTCAGACACTCCACTAAAGATGGTTGTAGGGGAAAGCTTCGGACAACATCCAACAGAAATAAAAATCCAAAATCTTTATTGCAATTCAACTTTTTAAACTCTGTGTGTGTGGGATCGAAGGCCACCCAACATTTCATATCATTCCAGAATTACAAGGCATGTGGAAAAGCTGAGGTGAAGACTCAGTCAGATAATTACAGTCTTCACCAGGGCACAAAGTCTGCTTTGTGACAGGAATAAGTTAGGGCCACTTTACCACTTTAAGCCTTTCCATTGCTCATCTTTGCCTGTCTTTGGATAATTTTGGGAAAATATAAAGATACTGAGATGTGATATATGAAACTAGAGGACCCCTCTCCCCACCTTGTTCTGTCTGTCTGTCCCTCTTCAGCCCTGGTGGGGAGAAGCTTTGGCATCACTCCTTGGTCCCTTTAGGCTGATTGGTGGTTACCGTGAGTTCTGTTACTGGGTTCCTCCAACATCCATGGAACAGACCCTCTAAAGCACCACACTTTACAAAGGTGTGGTTGGAAATGTAACTGATAGTTGATGACTATTTTAAGATCCACACTAATGCTTGGATTATGATCAGAAATGCTGTGTGACTTCCTGAACTGCACAGATATGCCAATACACACTTTTAACCCACTGCTGGCTTGATTTATATTTTTAACCCTTCCTATACCCTGATGATTATTCCTGGATCCTATTTCTGATTAGCCCAGAATCCATACATGGCTGCTTTCCTTGTGCTACTCCCACTGGAGGACAAGGTTATAGCCATGAACAAAACAGTCCTGAATGCATACAGTTGTCACTAAATATCTGCTGAGTGAAGAAATGAACACATGAACAGAGCAAACTCAGACAGTTGAGCTAGTGATGTAGGGAAAGATTATTGGGAAATCCTCAAGTATCTCTCATCACATAGCCTTCTAAGAAAAGAAAAGGACAGAATGAACAGGTTGGCAGGACTGTCAGGACTTCACTAGTCGGGGCTCCAAGAAGGAGTGATGAGCATGGTGACTCTTGTAGGAAGTGGGGAGTGGCCACCTTTGCAAATGGCCTTTTGAGACTTTCAAATGAACCCAAGTCTTAAAAAACTGCATTGTCTTCAAGACTCCAAAAGCTCAGGCTTCCACCCTGGGGAAGGTAAAGGCCTCAGTGTGCTCTGGGGTTTCTTATAGTGATTCGGAATCAGGTTCACTCATGTAGCCTACGGTCATGGTTTTTGGCTGGATTTTGGCCTCATGTACTTTTGAAGTTAGGGAGAGTTTGGGGAGGATAGCTGCATATATATTCTGGAGACCTGGGCTCCTTTAACCCCAAACAGTGTGTGCTCTGCCAAGGGCTTGATTGGAACATCTTCATCTCAGTATCAGCCCTCATGCTTCACCCCCTACAAAGCCAAGTTAAGCCAAACAGGGGAAGAAGTTCGCATATTTGTTTGAAAACTTGATGCAGCTGTTCCAAACAGAGCTTCTGCCAGAGGCTTCCAGCAGGAGCTAAGGGTATGTGGAAAATTTTAGCTACGATGACTGCAGCTGTGATGGAAGCAGTTTGTTATTTACTCATCTCTGGATGTTTTTCTAACTCCATTAGTTGGGCTGTCTCCTTCCCCTGTTCCCCCCAGCCCCCATGAAGGCAGACAGTGCTGGCCACAGAATATTATTGGCACTTGGAATGCCAGCTGGGGCCCATCAAAAACTCCTGTCTGGCACCTCATTATCCTTCCTCCATTCCTCCCCTTCCTTTCCCTCCTCGCTGAGTGAGTTCTCTTGAGCTCCCTTTGCCTCCCCAGAGGCAAAGGATGAAACATTCAGGGATCTAGAAATCCCCATCCTTTCCAAAGTAAGAAACAAGCCAGAAGAAACTGAGGGATTCCTGTTCAAGAGAATGTGGTCTGAATTGTCATTAGCAATCTTTATCAGAAAGGAGCTATAAAAATCTCGTCCTATAAATAATGTCTGGGAGGGGAGAGAGAAAGAGAGAGAAAATGGAAAAGCAGGTAATATAATGGTCTCAAAAGCCACGTTAACAAGCCACATTTGCAATATTTATTTATACTTATGAAGTTTAGTTCAAGTATGTGGCTGTTGTTCACTCAGTCGTGTCCAACTCTTTGCGACCCCATGGACTGCAGCACGTATAGTATAGTTCATGTATATAGTATTATGTAAATTACTAGTGCACAACATAGTGGTTCACAATTTTTAAAGAGTATACTCTATTTTTGTGATTATAAAATATTTGCTATATTCGCTGTGTTGTGCAAATAAGCTACAAGGATATATTGACCAAACTCACTTTTATGCTGGTGCAGCCTGTTTTCAAAAATCTCTTACGAGTTTGCCTCAAAAGCCTCCCTCCGTAGGCTGCCTTAATGTTTAACCATCTTCTTTATTGAGGATAGTTCTTCTCTGTATCTAAGTGCCTCCGATTTCAGTCTAACCCTTCCCTTCTCTAAGACTTGGTCTCAGCCCTGCCCTTCCTGAAAATAAGGGGCTACAGTTCCTGTGCCATACCTGCATACCATGTTGGCATCACTGCTGGAGTGAGGAAGAGCAACAGAGAGAGGGCTCCTCTTCGAGTTAGTTGAATGGCCATCCTTGAAAAGAGGGTGGGGAGGGATGGGAAGGGGGTTAGGGACTCAAGAATAGAGGTATGTGGCCAGAGCACCAAGGCAAAGGAGGATGACTTTCAGAAATCAGACATCAGTGAACTTCCAAAAGTGAGAGGAAGCACAAACGCAGGATCTACGAGGAAGAAGAGAGATTTTTAAATTAACAAATGCCTGTTATATTGTCCCCTTTGAAGGATCTCCCACTTTGAGGATAATAAGACTCTATTTGTGAATCCTGGTCTTTTCCTCTCAGGAGGAAGAGGACAGAAAACAACCAAGTCTCAATTGATCCTGGTGATATCTGATGCCAGCGTTCCATGGCCTAAGTTACAGAGAGGGACACTGAGATATCAAGACCAGGAAAGGGCCAACATTAAGTCATATAGAACCAAGAGAGAAACCTGCAATCTAAACATCCCAGGTGATGGCTCCATCCACTGAACTAGTGCTTCCTAACCACGAATCTGAGAAAGTGTCAGCATATACAGACTAAGAACTTGAACTCTGGAGTTACATAGACCTGGATATGTATCCAAGTCTGTCCCTATTAGTTATGGGGCTTTGGACAAATTCATAACCTTCTCTTAGCCTCAGTTTCCTTATCTATAAAATGGGCATAATAATAGAATTTACATTAGAGAGTGGATTATTGCCTGACACATAGGGAAGCAGTCCATATATATTAGATACTATTATTACCAATTCCATCTTGAACAGGACTGATGTCTCCTTCCTCTAGTCTCTCAGGCAGTGACTATACCCTGGCTCAGTTCTTAGCTTTGGATTTCGAGGCTTAGCGGTTTGGTAGTGGCTTCTGGCTTTCAAGTCCAGCCTAACTTTCTAGTTTTATCCTGCTGAGCCAGCAAGAAGTCAGTAAGGTTGGAAAGAACATACTAAGGTACGTGAGGAGAGGGTAAGCAACCTCGCACTGCCCTCTCACTTCCCATCCTGTCCTCACTCTAATAGTGAGGGACTCTAATGGGACTCTAATGGGATGAGAGTTTTGTGGTTTCCAGTAGGCAAATACTTCAAAATGACAGTATTGAAACTTGCTGCCCATTGCTGTAAACTGGCCGCTGGATTTCTCAGCAAGTACCCATTCACCCACAGGCTTTCAATGAAACGCCATGCTCAGGGGAGGGGTCAGTCCCAGAAATGGAGGAACAAAAAGATGGCAGATTCTGACCAGCATCCCTAAGGGACATGAGAAGTACAAGAATGGCAGCAATTCATTTTCCAATTCATTGCTACCACGCTTCAGATTCTGTCTAGAGAGTGGCAAGGAAGCAGAATACAGAACAAGTGAGAGCAAGCAGGGGAGGCAAGGAAAGTGGAAAGATGTGGGAAGGAATCTCAGCAAGAAAAGATAATCTGCCAGAGCTGAAGACAAGAGATGAAAGCAGAAAGAGGGAATGAAAGGACGAGAGAGAGGAGATTAAAGAGAGATGCACTCATCATCAACCCCCTCTCCCACATGCAGCCTCCATCCAGTTCCTTGGTTTGGGAGCAGGGACTTTCCTTTGCAGACCCAGTGCTCTGAGTCTGTGACCCCTTCCCTACCCACCTTTCTCGCCAATCTCAAACTGAAAACTTGACTCAATCATGGGGTCAGCCATCCCTCTGCTGTGGGCAGGGAAAGTAGTGGGAACCTGTGTCTGCAGCCAGGTCACAGCTCAAATGAAAAGCAGCATATGGTCCAGTTGCATAAAAGAACTTCTTCCCCCCGACCCCATCCCTGAGCCGTGTTGCCTAAGTCCTGGGTCTCACTACTCCCTCGGGTTGAGAGATGGGGTGGTGTGGTATGGAGTGGAGGGTGAGACAGCAGATCTTACCTGATGTACGGGTTTTTTGTACTTGCTCTTCTCTTTCTCCTTCCTCTCTGCTCCTCTCATCAGTCGGAAAAACTACTTTTTAACATTCCTAGAATGAGTGGCTCTTGGTCTGTCCGGGCCTCCAGGATTCTGTTAACACTGCCCAGATGTTAGGACATTGGCATCTGCCAAAAGTTTCCTTAAAGCTATAGTAGCCCCAAAGCTATAGCTGTTCCTCCCTCAGAGAAAGATTTTAGAGAGATGGAGGAGAAGGAATGCAAGGCTAAGAGGAGCTCAGCCCGACTGCTGCTGAGCAGAGGAGAGTGTGAGTGGCGCTGGCCTCAAGCCCGTGAGTATAGTAATGACTAACAGGCTGGCTAAAGGGCCTCCAGAGATGTGGCGCAGTGAAGAACACATTTTTTTTTTTTAAATGACATCAGGATTGAATGAAAAGGAATTCCACAAACTCTCAGGAGAGGGGAGGAGTGGAGCTGATTTTGAAATTCCCTGGAGATTTCCCCTGTAATTCTTTAGTACTCACCATCCCCGAGTTGCCCTGCCATCCATATGCGCAGGGTCAGACCCACTTTGAAATTCTCTCTGATGACCTAATTCCAACGGATTTCAGTTTCTGAGAAGATTATGTTGTTGACAAAATATACCATGTGCTTCCAGCCTTCAGGATCAAACTGATTTCCTGTGATAAGAGCAGAGAGAAAGCATACTTACAGATGCTTTAGGGGGAGGTTGTTTAAGCGAGTTGAAATGATCTCTCTGTGCATGGCAAGGTTAGAACAATTGCTAAGCTGTTTCTCACAGATCTCTGATGGAGGGCCGTGTTTCTCCTCACCAAGCAAGCTTTCTTCATTTTAGTGTCTGATAATGAGACTGTTCTACCATGGGACATATCTGCTCCTGATACTTTCCCTCCCCTCAGAGTTGCATTTCCAACTTCAAAAATGCAGTGGTCCTGGAAGAAATTGTTTTAGATGCTGTAGAAAGAATTTATTCCTGTGTATGTAAGCAAATCGGTAACCCCGTCTCAGTTATGAAGGGAACAATTGTACTTACAATAATACAAAGTTTAGTAGCAAGCTTGTTTCATTTTTCATCCACTGATCATGACTACGTACTGAGTGTTCACAGTGTGATCATTTTATAAAGTAGCTAAAGACATGGTCTTGGCCTCATTCATTCAATAAATTTATCAAGCATTTACTGTGTTAAGGATGGAGGACAAAATTCCTGACATCCTAATCCATAATTAATAGAACAAATATTTATTGAGCATCTATTATGTACCACACACTGTTAGAGGTGCTTGAGAGACACCCTTGGCCTTATGGATTAGAGGAAACAGACATTTAACAAAAATGTTAATTACAATTTTGTGTATTGAGCTGACCGATCTTCATTGGGCTTCCACTGTAAGCTAAGAAACAAGGGACAGTGATGAGTAAAAATTGTGTGATTTTTGATCTTATGAAGCTTACTCTGCAGCTCCCACAGGGTTTGTTTTTATTAGGGGAGAGAAGGAGGACACAGTCAGAAAATTGTACAAGACCCTATAAATTTCCAAAAGGTATGGAATACACTGTGAAAACTCTGTGGGAAGACATGGGCCGCGGTCTGCTCTCAGGCAAGGGAAATGACATAAACAAGAGCTCATTGTTAGGTCAAAGCGGGGGATGGGCTAACTGGTATGAGGGTTCAGAGGAGCAGTAGGAAATAAAGTTGAAGAAATCCTGTAGGGCCCTTGAAATCAGATATAGGCATTTACATTAAACTTATGTGTTAGAAAATAGTGAATCTATTAGATAAATGTGTGTGTCACAGAGAGCGTGAGAGAAAGAGCAAAAGAGAGAGATTGAGAGAGAGGAGAGAGAGCGAGTGAGCAGAGGGATACATTCTACCCGGGTTGTTTTCTTTCTAAAAATCCCTTCACTGACTCCCTTGTTGCAAAGAATATAGTCCCAGCTCTTAGCAGGACACACGGTACCCTACACAAGCAAATCCCCTATGTCCTCAGCCTGGTTTAAACATTCACTCCATGACTCCTCATTCTGGAAACATAAACTTGCTCTTCCATTCACACTGTGGTGGCTTGGAACAGATATGTTTACTCTACTCTGTAACCCTTTCCCTTCTTTCCTGGCCTGTTGAGAAGCTTCCCGCAGCCCATCCCAGCCAGAGCTGGTTTACTTCACCTTCCTTTTCTATCATATCACTTTGTACATGTCTCATGTCTCAGTTATAGGATTTATCACACTATTGCCACTATTGATCTATGATCATCTCTGTTCCCTACTCTCACTAGTCTGTTCAACTCAGACTCGTCTCTGGCCCTTACTAGACTGTGGCTTAGTCTTCTTCATCCCCCCAGCACCAAACACAGAGCCCAGAACATGCTAAGATGAAGATGCTGCACAGGCCTTGTGTCCCACTCACGGCTGGAAGGAGCAGGGCAGAGGGATGGCAGTGAGAGATTAAAGAAGAAAATGAAGATTATGGAAATCATAGGGAGATCAAAGTAAGGGGATAAGTGAGACAAGAGGGGCAGCCTTCCTATGAAGCACTGGGATGCGTAATACGAAGACCTTACAACAAACAGGTGGGGTTAATTTAAAAAAGCAACATTTCTTCAGCACTACTACGTGTGGGTAACACTATATTAGACACTGTGAGGATATAAAGTTAAATAAAACACTTTTTCCTATGATTTGGTTGGGAAGACAAGACAAAGACAGAGAGACTGGCAACATGCATACATACAAATATGAATTTTTTAAACTTCTTAAAGTTTAGTATCAAAACTTTTAATAAGAAGCACCTCCGAGTCAAAAAGATATTGTTTTAAGAAATATCAGATATGGAAACTGACTAGTTGAAATCTCAGCAAAGCTCAACAAGCCTACATTTGAAATCATTCTTAGAAAGCGGACTAAGACAAATTGATATGTAAATGTAAATTTTAATACCATTTAGGAGTATTTCTCATTTACATGTGTCCCAAATTGTATATTATGAGTCTTTTTGAAAAAGGCAACATAAGGACTAGAAAGGGAAGAAAGGATTCATAGAGAATTTGAAAGGAGTACATGGGAAAAGGGTGAATGAAAAAGACAATTTCAGAGAAGGAACAATGAGAATACACAAAAGACAAGAGGGATAAAAAAGATGTTCTTATTTAGGAAGCTAGTTTTTAAAACTATACCTATGAATTATCTGTCAAAATTATGCTGTTTAAATTATCTTTTTAAATGATATTTATCTGATGACTATAATGTAAAATATGAGACTTTAATAAGTAGAAGGTGCTTTTAAATTTTACAATAGGTGCTTAGCCAAAGGTAATTGGAGGGATTCTAGAAAAGGTATTAGAAAATGAAAACAAGATAAGCAGAGGGCTTCCCTTGTGGCTTAGCTGCTAAAGAATCCACCCACAGTGCGGGAGACCTGGGTTTGATCCCGGGTTGGGAAGATCCCCTGGAGAAGGGAAAGGCTACCCACTCCAGTATTCTGGCCTAGAGAATTCCATGGACTGTAGAGTCCATGGGGTCACAAAGAGTCAGACACGACTGAGCGAAGTAATGTCCCAAGACGTTATCTAACAGCTCAACTTAATTTTTCCATTTTATGTCAGTGTGAAACTGGGATGGCTTAGACATTTAGTTTTTAATTTCATTTAATTAATCAAACCTTGAGCGACTACTAAGTGGTTAGCCTCAGAGGTCAGCTATGACCAATGAGCTGAAAAGGTATTGGCCGAGCACCAAATGACCTCATCAATTGAGCACTGTGTCCTAGGGTCCTGGAGAGTATAAAAGTGGGTGCAGGAGGCCAGCCAAACTGGCTCTTCAAGTAGTTTCTGAACATGTAGACAACCAGACGTAAGACAGGTAAGCAGAGAAGAAGCAGATACTGAAAGCAGGTACTGTAGTAATTGACTAAGGGTATGAGTTAATGTGAACGATCAGAGTATAAGGACTGATGTTAAAGAAAGAGGTACGTGTGTTGGCCAGGATGGAGAGTTGGGGGAGGTTGTTCTCATTGGGTTGGGTTTGAGCTGAACCTTAAGTTGTGGGGCAGGGATTTTGAGTTTAGAGATTGGGAAGTAGGGAACAGATCTTATTTATTGGGGAGATAATCTTACTGGCTTATTATGGAACAGAAAATTCACTTTGGAAAAGCTATAGGAAATAAGCTGATGTGCTGGAGGAGACATCATTTAAATGTCAAAGAAAAACACTTTAATCTTAAAGGTTACAGGAAGTTAATAGAGAAGGGACCAAATCTATACTAAATGTTGAATGTAAAACAAGCAGTAACAATATTTAAGGAAAGCATCTTGCTCCCCCCCCTACATTTTCAACATCAAATGTGTTTTTGTGATCAGAAAAGAGGGAGAAATGAAGAGGTTGAACCAAAAAAGCTATTGAACTCCCTTTACCACGCTGGGATGGGCTAATTGAGTGAAGGCAAAAGTGAAATTCAACAAAACCCGCAAGTACAAGGCAGAATTGGGGAAACCATTGAGGTTCTTGTGCTTCAGGGGCTCCGAAGAGCCCTTGTTTGTGGTTAAATGTACAATAGCAGCCATATCTCATTACAGAGTGGGCTCTGTTTCTGATGAGAGAAATGGAAGTTGCCAGGGTTTAGTCCTAGGCAAGTTACTTAGCCTCTTTGAACCTGTCTCCTCATCTGTAAAACATGAGCAATGGTAGTCGCGGCCTCACAATACGGACTTTTGTGATGTAAGGATGAGGTAACACTTTTTGGTTGCTTAGCAATGGTGGTTGGTACCTAGTCAGTGCTCAGTACAGCATTTATTAATACTTTAAGGAATAAATTTATTTTATAACATAGAGACTTACTTCTTACATTGCCTAGATGGGATTAGATGCCTCTTTGTCTGGGTTTCGACCCAGACCCAGGCCTAAATTTGAACTAAACTGAACTTCTGGGCTTGATGGCATGGCAATGGTGGGAGTGGGGTTAGCAGGATGGGAGGCACTGTTCAAGGTGTTGTGGCCATAGGAATATTAAATTCCATGTCAGGTTTTGGTTTAATTTGGCACTGACTGTTATTCAAGCAAAGCAGTTTTGTGAGTAGCAGAGGAAGGGAGGGGAGGAAAATCAACACATTCTTGGAAATCAGATGCAGCTTTTGCTTTGCTATTTTGTTTTTTCTTTGGCCACAGAAATATTTGCTCTCAGGCTCACAATGAAAATCCCTTTCAGGACATGGTACAAACCTAAGCTTCAGAGGAAACTTCATTTAAGATGACAAGAATTTAGCAAGACTTTCCTTGATACTTTTTTGTTTTAATCTGAGAACCCCTCAGATGTGTGCTCTTTAGTTTAGGGAGACCTAAACTTTGCGTATACTGAGAGCCCCTCAACTTCATTTCCTATGGCTGTGGCATATATGGTGTTTTAAAAGTTGATGTCTGCCTTACTTCCTGATGATCTGAGTGTTTATGAAGTGTATACATGTATCATTTACCTGTTCTCTCCATGTGTTTATGTGTTAGGCTTTCCATGCTTTAGTATAAAGCATGGCAGTGCAATAATTCTCCAACAGTTGCTCTCTTGGACCTCAGACATCTGGCATGATGCTATAGGAGCTGGTCCTAGGTCAATATTTGAAGCACAAGGAAGCTCTGTGTGACCAAGTTAATGGAACTTTCCTGTTTTCTGGTTCTGTGGTATGTGTTTAAAGCAAGATTTAGAGCAAAAAAATTTAGGCAGTCACCTCTTCACCAATGCAGGGCTTATTGCCGTGGCAATACAATGAATGCCCATTTGTGATGTTAAGCTTGTGTCACTGATGATGTAATTGGTTGGTTAGGAAACTGATACTGTCTTCTAATCCCATCCCCCTAGAAACCCCCTCCCCATCCCCCCACACACTTGACAGTCTCTTCCCTCAAAGAGCTTATACTTTTGTTAAGAAACCGGACCTTAATGGATGAAAAAAAAAATCCCTACCTATCCTGAGGTCTCTAGTATTTAGGAGATTGTGAAGAGGGCTGTTGTGTGTGTGTGTGTGTGTGTGTGTGTGTGTTTTAAAATTCCACTTTACCCTAGAGTTTGACTCAGGTCTGCCTGTGGACATAAGGGACAGGAAACTTTGTGGTGATTCATTCCCATCCCAGAAGCAGTTTAAGTCCTTAGGAACACATGGTCTCAAGTTCTAGGAAGATCTAAGCAACTGGTAGAATTTCTTTGGGATGAGTAGGCACCAAATACCAAATACAGCTTATATAATAGAGGAGAGGATTGAAAAGCACAGTTATCTCTAGCTTTGCCTTTGCTGTTAGTTGTGTGACCCATGATTTCAGCCTCTTCATGATCAGCTGTTCTTGATCTGAAAATACAGAGGGCTGGAATTTACAGTGCCTTTCAGTTTTAACATTTAAAAGAGAGTCACATTTACCAGGTATTCCCTGTAGCGCCTTCCCTTTTGAAAGTTTGTAGCTAATAGATGAACTTACATTTCAGGATTAATTACTTTAAAGCACTTTTCCTTAATCTCCAGTAATTTAGATGATAAGGAGGGAGACGGATAAAGGCAAGAATGACAGTGTTTTGGACTTTGTGGGAGAGGGAGAGGGTGGGATGATCTGGGAGAATGGCATTGAAACATGTATAATGTCATATAAGAAACGAATCGCCAGTCCAGGTTCGATGCAGGATACAGGATGACCCAGAGGGGATGATACCGGGAGGGAGGTGGGAGGGGGGTTCAGGATGGGGAACATACATGTGTATACCCGTGGTGGATTCATGTTGATGTATGGCAAAACCAATACAATATTGTAAAGTAAAAATAAATAAATAAATAAAATGACTAGAAAAAAAAAAGAATTTTTGGCAAATTCTTGTAGAGAAATTCTAAAATTCATTACCTTTCCTATCTACCTTTGGAATTCTTTCAATAAGTGGTTATTTATTCTTGAGTCCCTTCCCCACCTCCTAAAACAGTATTCAAAAATCGAAAAACACAAAACAAGGGACCAAAAAGAAAAAAAAAAAAAATCAGCGTAATTCCACCACTCAGGTAAATTGCACTTTTCCTTTTGTTTCTCTTTGGAAATGTATGTCCGTGTCTTGAGAGTATTTTGCTACGTACTAAGATACTCTTAAGTTACTTTTAACCTCTTTTCATCCTTTTTTCCCCCGCCCTTTTAGGGCATTAGGGGCCGGCGAGGCCGTATCTCAGAGCGCTGCTGGCGCTGCTGGTGTTAGAAACAATATGGTGCAGTTATAAGGGCATGGAGAGGGGTAGGGGGCAGGAAACATTCCATAAGCAAAAAAATGAAGCAACGTCCACTCTGAAGATCTAAGAAATTTCCCACACTAGAAGCTTTTGTGCAGCGTTTTCGGCAACCTTCGGCAGGGGGCGCTCGGAAATTGTCGTCACTTTCCGGACGGCCTCCCGGACTTTACCCTCTGGGAAACTGCGCAGTGTTTCCGGCTCTTCTCAGTTGCGGGCGCTCGTAACTTTTCGGCAGTTTCCGGGAAGACTCGGGGGCTCCGCGCCTCGCTAGCTGTTCCGATCGCCTGGCGCAGCGGGGCAGGGTCTCGGGCGAGTCATGGCGTCCCCTTCTCGGAGGCTGCAGACCAAACCGGTCATCACTTGTTTCAAGAGCGTCCTGTTGATCTACACATTCATCTTCTGGGTGAGAGACGGAGACTCCGGGGACGGGAGGGGACCCCGGGCTGGAGTCGGGGAGGGGGTGTGTGACGCTGAGCCCAGGGAGCTCGGATCCGGAGTGGGAAGGGAGGCGCGAGGGGGGTTGGGGCGGCGGTCGCTGCTGGGACCTCGGCGCTGGGACTCCAGCTCGGGTTCGGGCATCTCGCCCGCTCGGGTCGGGGTCTTGGGCAGCCGAGAGGCTGAACCACGAGCAGAGGTGCCTAGCGTTGGAATTCTAGGCGGGGCGCCTGGAATGGAGTGACACCCCCTCCCCCGCCCCCGACGCCAGCACAGAGTGTCCCCTGAGAAGCAAGGCTTGCCCGGGCCCGGTGAGGGCTCGCTTGCATAATAGTCTCTTTCTTTTAACTGCTTCATAAGAGGGGAGTATTTCGCAGGTAAGTCTGATAATGGCTCCACTCCCGCCAGTCTATCCTCAGGCTTGCTTTGTGTACCATTCTTTTGTACGCTGTGCACATCTGTTTCGGGAACGCTTAGAAACACTCCCTCTCCCCGTACCTGCGGGAAGGTTTTCTTCCTAAGGCGGGAGGAAATGGGTTAAGGAAGTTTTGAGCCCTAGGGCAAAAAAAAAAAAAAAAAAAAAAAAACAGATCAAGTTTAAGAATTTTGTCAAGATGCCTAGCTGCCCCCTGGTTTTGTCCTGGCTACAGCGAGCCAGCGCGTGGGTTTATCAAGACCTGTTCTTGTGTGCAGCTCCGCTTCCCAACCCTCTGCACAGTCCCCCCTTGTCTGCCATATCCCAGCCACAGTGCTGTGGCCACAGAGTGCTACGTCCGTTCTCACACCTATTGTTTCTTAAACATCTAGTGGTATGTGGTTTGAAGATGCTGCTGTATACAGTGTGTAACTCTATTCTCTGATTTCCCACATAGATCACTGGTGTTATCCTTCTTGCCGTTGGCATTTGGGGCAAGGTGAGCCTAGAGAATTATTTTTCCCTTTTAAATGAGAAGGCCACCAATGTCCCCTTTGTGCTCATTGGCACTGGCACTGTCATTATTCTTTTGGGCACCTTTGGCTGTTTTGCTACCTGCCGAGCTTCTGCCTGGATGCTGAAACTGGTGAGTCCTTGTTTTCTTAAAATTGGTTGTTGGTTTTTGAAAAGGCTTATATGTTGTAGGCTTTGTTTCTTGGAACTAGGCATGGCCCCTTTCTGATTTTTCCTCTTCCTTATGAAAACTTAGCAAGTAACGGTATAGCTACCAATTCCCACTTCTGTTGTGTTTTCCCTGCCCTTTTCAGTAATAATGTGCTGAACATTGCCTCCCTTTGCAGCTGTCATGTATCATGTATGCTGACTTGGACTTTCTTTTTATCCCACAGTATGCAATGTTTCTGACTCTCATTTTTTTGGTTGAACTGGTTGCTGCTATCGTAGGATTTGTTTTCAGACATGAGGTAAGCCTGCCTTTGGGAACCTGAATATGTGAAAATGTATCCTCTAAGAGATTAAACTGGATAAATTTAAGTAATAGAGTTAAAAGACAGCTTTCATAGTGCTTTCACTAGCACAAAAGTGGTAACACAAAATTGATAACCTTTTCCACTCGTCAAAACCTTAAAATCAAGTTAGAAATTGGAATTCCACTCTGTTAAATCTGGGGTTAGGAAATCATTTAGCTCACTGAGGCCTCATCAAGGAGAGTGTTTAACAAAATGATAGTGAGGGTGGGAGACACAGCAGTACAAAGCTGCCACTTGAATAAATATAGGTCCCCATTGTACTTTGAACTTCTCATAGTTATCTTTTACTGGAATGTTTTGCTTAGGAGTCCCCTTAGCAAAACCGTATTGCTTAGAAGATAGAATTGGACCATAGATATTAATTATATGTTGCTGCAATTTCTTATTTGACCTGGAGATCAAAAGAACATTCTAGAATCTTTGTTTACCAGCCTTGTGTTTCTTTGCTGTAGATTAAGAACAGCTTTAAGAATAATTATGAGAAAGCTGTAAAGCAGTATAACGCTACAGGAGATTATAGAAGTGATGCGGTAGACAAGATCCAAAGCATGGTAAGTGGTCATAGCTGGTGGCTTCTCAAGAGGGAAACACATTCCCTGTTCCCTCAGAGAAGATGATAGGGCCCTGCCTATCATATGTTGTCCACTTGCACCATAGAAGTGAAAGGCAGACCAGTTCCAAAATGTGTATCTCATGAATTTTAATGCCAGCGTCATAGGATAGATATCACTGAGTATAGTCTTAGATGCTGGTGTAATTGTTTGACTACATAGTTGTAATATGAACTCTAAATGCTTTTGTTGGATTTTTTTTCAGTTGCATTGTTGTGGTGTCACCAACTATAGAGATTGGAAGGATACTAATTATTACTCGGAAAAAGGATTTCCTGAAAGCTGCTGTAAACTTGAAGATTGTTCTCCTCAGAGAGATGCAAATAAAGTAAACAATGAAGTAAGGAGTAAAAAAAGAATTTAATTTTCACTCACAATACACATAATCTGTAATAGCACAGAAAACTGGAGCTCAGAAAATTTGTGACTTGTGATTAAGTGACACTTAAATGCATAATCCAAAAAGTGAATCTCATGTCCCTCAAAGGAGATAGGATTTGTTATGAAAGAATAAATTTTAGCAGAGATGTGATCAAAGTATTAATTGCTTGGACTGTACTTACTGTTTTTTTTTTTAATTTCTCTTCTATTAGGGTTGTTTTATAATGGTGATGACCATTATAGAATCAGAAATGGGAGTTATTGCTGGAATTTCTTTTGGAGTCGCTTGCTTCCAAGTAAGTCCTTGTAGTTAGGAAATGTTTCGTCACTCTTGTAGGTGTAGGCTACAAGATTTCCACTTTAAAGGCTTTGAGTTTTTGCCTCTGGGTCCTGTATAGCAAGGAAATTTTTTAGAGAAGTCACATTTTCACAAAACTCAGTCGATCATCTCAGTAGAAACATAGTGGTTTTGCCCTTTCCATTCCAGTTTTTGGTTGTCTTGGATCCTGTTTTACCATTACCATGCTGTCTTCCACAACTCCAGAGTTCTGTGAGACCCTCTTGGGTCTCTCTGAATCTGTACTCTCTAATAAAATAGCCACCTTTCAAAAGTTATAACTATGAAATTAAAATTATAGCTCCTCAGGCTCCCATTTGAAGTGCTTGAAAACCACATATGCTTAGTTGCCACCATGCTGGACAGCATTTTCATTATCACAGTACTGCCTCATAGATGGAGATTTTACTTGATGAGATGCTTATTCTAAGCCATATCCTTTTTGCTCTGATAACTGAGAGGGAGAATAAGAAAAGTTTCCCCAGGCTTCAGGATTTTCCCAGAGTGATTTATGTCAGGGATGGTCGTGAAATTCCAGATCACAGTTGTAGTTAAGACATCACGTATAAGCTTATTATAGAAAAAACTTAAGGAAATAAGTAGCGAATTGGAAGTGAAAGGACCTGTATCTTGAGGTCTTTAAGCTTTGTGTGTATGTGTATGTTTAGTTTTGCTTATATTTTATTTCCAGCTGATTGGAATCTTTCTAGCCTACTGCCTTTCTCGTGCCATTACAAATAACCAGTATGAGATAGTGTAACCAACATAACACGGGCCTATTACTCTCCAGCTTTAAGGTATGTTCATTTTGATCCTCAGCACTGTCAGTGTTTATTCCAGCCTATACATGTGATGGATGGGACTGAGTTTGCAAAGAAGATCATGTCCAGCAGTGCATTTAGATATTATCAGTATTATGTTAGCAGCGGGACACAACTGAAGAGACTTGACACAGCACAGCCATGCATAAGCACTAGTCTCGCAAAAATATCATGGCCGTAAAAAGCCAGATGAGCCTCTCTGGGTTGACCTACATGTCAGCCTAAAGATCTTCATGGTCCCCTTTCTAACAGATTTGGACCTAATGAAGAGAAATGAAGAATCCTAATAGTGACCTTACTTGTAAGGGTCCCTGGCAAGTACACTCTGGCTCTTGATCAATACCGGCATTTTCCCCTGGTCTTTTACCCAATTCTCATTTACTGCGGTCTTCTGGTGGACTATTACTAGAGCCATGAACTCATCTAGCTTAACTAGATTTTGGAGAAACATGTGTTTCAATAATTTCAGAATTTAAATGATAAAACGTGAGATATAGCTGGCTGAATTACTCTCTAGGGTTCCCTTCACATTTGATGAGTCACTCACTGGGAACACGTGCAGATCTTCATTAGCAGACTAGATTAAAATGTGTGCAAATGAATACAGATATTGAAGTTTGGGTTACAAGGAAATTAACTATGTTTCCTTTAATTTAGGATATTAACATCCCTATCCCCAACTTTGTGAATTACAAGATCGCCTGGATGGAAGACCTACGTTTGTTACAGATAGATTGAAAAATTACATCAATAGTCTGATTTGATCAAGACAGTTGTTTGATATGTTCAAAGTCCACCTTTTGTCCCATTCATGTTATATCATTGAAATCTCCATATCACTCTGAAACACTGGAAGAGCTTAATAAATCGTAAACGAAGCAAAACTGTTCCTCTTGACTTTTTTGTCTTGGTATGGGGCTTTTGAAAGACAATGAGTTTGCTGTTCATGTAGTAAGATCGAAAACTGACCCTTCCAAACTTGCCCTTTTCCCAGCCAGAGTTATCTCGTGTGATTGTATACTTTGCTTTAAGAACTTAAAATGTTTTCATTAGTCACACTGTGTCATTTAATTCCAGCCAGTAGTTGGATAACACCCATCATCAGAGTTTGCCAATTGGTGGTAATGGTCTCTGACTTCTAAGGCACTCAAGACTTTAAAAGGCACTACACATGCTCCGTGATACACCAGGTTGCAACACCTTAACACTTTACATTTCTCTGCCTCTGAATTAAGGTATTTACAGTAACATGTTTCCCTTATTATTTGAAAGGTTCTAATTATTACTGGTGCCAGGTATTGTATTCTTTTTGGGAATTTAAAGCAACAGATCTTCGTTAGCTTTAGCTGGTATTTCCTTGCCAGGTTCATATGACTTAATTGTCAATACTAAGGTTAACTTTTAATAGTTTTGTGCCTTTGATTAATAAATATAAATCTTCTACAGAGTAAATAGTGTTTTCCTCTAAAATCATTGTGTTTAACTTTCGGAAAATCTGGGATGGTGGTTTTCCACTGAGAAAGCTAAGCCCCACATTTCTACTTGGTGAATATAGTTGTGGATATGAAATGTAAACCTGAGATCCTGACACATTTTTAAAAAGTCCCTGTTTACAAAAACTATTCCCTGTGAAAGAAACACATTCCTTGCTATGAAAGAGCATAATGCTTATCATTCTCGTAGAAATTAGACATTTTTATTGTATAGTTTAAGAAGTTGGATGGGGAGAGAAATAACCTGTACCTTCACGGTAATAAGGAAATTAATCATTAAAGTTGGAGTTGGAATGGGGGAATTCTTTCTTTGGTTTTGAGTTTATTCACTGTGTGTGTGTTAGTTGCTCAGCTGTGTTTGACTCTGATTCTCCTGACTCTAGCCTTCGAGGCTCCTCTGTCCATGGAATTCTCCAGGCAAGAATACTGGAGTGGGTTAACCATTGCTTTCTCCAGTGGATCTTCCTGACCCAGGGATCGAACTCAGGTCTCTTGTATTGCAAGCAGATTCTTTACCATCTGAGCCACCAGGATAACCCTCTTTATCCATTAGAAGAAGCAAGCTCATCTCTGCCTGCCACACATTCACAGTCCTTGAATTTAATGGTAAGTAAGTAAGTGTTAGTCACTCAGTCGTACCCAGCTCTTTGCAACCCCATAGACTGCAGCCCACCAGGCTCCTCTGTCCATGAGATTTTCCAGGCAGGGATACTGGAGGTGGGTTGCCATTTCCTTCTCCAGGGGATCTTCCCAACCCAGGGATTGAACCCGGGTCTCCTACACTGCAGGCAGATCTTTACCGACTGAGCTACAAGGGAAGCCCAAATTTAATGGTAAGGAGGAGTCAATCACAGTACAAGGAAAGTGGATAAAAACTACTAAAGTTAATAATGAATTTGACAGTACCTATTTGAAAGTACTTGGAGTTACTGCAGAAAAAGGGTATTCTCCATTAAAACATTCGATGGGTGACGACATAAGGTATAGGGATAAAACAATTGAAAAAATAGTGGCTTTCCAAATGTAGTGAATCAGTTATTGAAATCAGTGATGCTGAAGAAGGATTTAAAGGCTAATCAAGCTTCCTTAAAGGATAATTGGAGCAATTTTCAAATAGCTATTTTTCACTAGGGTGGCCTAGGAGAACCTTTTGAAGTGTTCTTTAGTATTTTATAGACATTTTGTCTCATTACTAAAAAAAAAAAAAAAAGAAAAAAGCACATGTGAAAAGTAGAAAAAACACCCTACCTTGCCCTGAAGGTGGGTCGGTGTGTTTGTTTATTTCGGATGGCCAGTTAAAAGTCCCTTCGAGCTGAGGTGTGCATCTGTACATCCGCCTCCACCTTTGCAATGCGCCAGAGGTGTCCTGTGGGTTGTCTCACTTCCAGGCACCAGGTTGCCCACTGCAAGGCAGCTCTGAGCTCCACTTTGAGAAGCGTAGTTTTCTGAAAGTGTGGAAAGCGTGGCAGCTTTGGCCTATTCCTGTGAGGGGTTGGGTTTATGTTGTAGGCATCAAACTTTTATAGAAAATAAGTCCCTAACACAAGGTATAAATGCCATTTCTGTTTCTCCTCAGCTCATACAGGATTCTTTGAGACTATGCTTTTAACCTTCTGTCAGAATCCAAGTTGGTACTTTAACAGTGATGCTGGCCAGCCAAAGTGATTAAATTATTAGAAGCTAAGCAACGTACACATCTTTGTGTGTGTGAAGTTGAGAAAACTTTGATTTTTTGGGACTGTTCTGTATAGGCTTTTGTTTATATTTGTAGGAAAAAGTCTAACACAAGCTGGAACTATTCCTCACAGCATACATAAGATACATTGAGATTTGTTATTTTTAAAATTTGCTGCCCTTCAAGGTTGACACCTTTACCTGTGACGTGGGCAACCAAACTTTTTTAATTCAAAAAGGAAAACAGAAGTCTAATATATCAGAAAAGAATACATAAACAGTTTGGGGGAAATGAGACTTTTTAAGTCACGGGTCTAAAACTTCGGATTTCATGTGAAAGAAAAACCATTATGGTTTAATTATGACTTTTCTAAATGGCAACCCACTCCAGTATTCTTGCCTAGAGAATCCCAGGGATGGGGGAGCCTGGTGGGCTGCCGTCTGTGGGATCGCACAGAGTCGGACAAGACTGGAGCGCCTTGCAGCAGCAGCAGCAGCAGCCCTATCCTATGGAGCTTAGTAGACTCGGGCACTTGTAAGAGCACTGCAAATGCTAATGAAATGAATGAAGGGGCCAATCTAATTATAATGGTTTCTTAATGTTCTGTTAAATAAGTCGTTGATCTAAATATCTCATTCCCTATAAGCCACTGTTTATCTAATAGAAACTTCCTGCCCAGTCAGAAACCACTTAACCTTGGAAACCTCTCTGCTAACTTCCTGTCAAATCACTTTTTGCTGCTTCTCTTTTGAAGTCCTTGCTACATGCGATGCCACCGAAGATTCTTGGTTTTTGTTTTGACCTTGTAATATCCTGCTTTTCTTCCCTTTTCCTGCTCTTTCTAGTTTACTTTACTGTTTTAATTTTCTCCTACTTTTCAAGTGTGGCTGCCCGCCTGAGGCTTGCATTTGGCTTTCTGCTCTTAGGTTATGCTAACCTTGGAGGACCTGAATGTAGATGACGCTTCAGTTGTGTGTTGCTAATTGTGACTTGCTTGTTTCCCTGTCTGTCCCCAGCACCCCACACTGTAGCACTCTGAACACTTAAAGATTTAAAAACCCCTCCTATAACATGTAGTCCATGGGTAGTAGGCACATTTGATGTTGACTGAACTGGTTCCTTCACCAGGAATAACAGTTTACGGGAAGCAGGGAAGACGGTCCAATTGCTCCGAGAGTGTATCATTGGCTCTGCTACATGCGTTCCTCAGATGAACATGAGTTATTTGGGTAAGACTGTCATACTTGATCTGGTGGTGCTCTCATTACCATGACCTCAAAGTTTTTATTAAAAAATTAAAGTAGTGACTTGTAAAGATTTCTCTCTTCCAACAAGTTTTTCACCACCATTGCTTGGGAAAGACAATCCCAATAGCAATATCCTCAAAGCAAATCAAACTGACATGGTACATTCCTGAATATAGACAATCCACGAATAAGTGTACACAGTGTCTAAGTAGTTAACACAACTACTCAGAATCATCACTGGAAAAGTTTGGACACAGGGTAACACACCTGGGGTACAGTAGATTTTGAGAGATGAGGGATGGCATCCATACATTTTCACTCCAAATGCATGTCATGACCTTCCTTAGCAGGAAAATGGCATCAAAGAGAAGATGTTGTTCAGTCCCTAACTGTTGTTCAGTTGGACTCTTTGCAACCCCATGGACTGCAGCACACCAGGCTCCTCTGTCCTCCACTATCACTTGGAGTTTGCTTAAACTCATGTCCTTGGAGTAGGTGATGCACTCCAACGACCTCATTCTCTGCCACCTTCTTATTTTGCCTTCAGTCTTTCCCAGCATCAAGGTCTTGGTGCCTCAGTGGTAGAGAATCCACCTGCCAATTCAGGAGACATGGGTTCTATCCCTGGGTTGGGAAGATTCCCCTGGAGAAGGAAATGGCAACCCACTCCAGTATTCTTGCCTGCGAAATCCCATGGACAGAGGAGCCTGGGGGGCTACAATCCATTGGATCACAGAAGAGTCAGACACAATCTAGTTGGACTAAACAAAGGTTAGACCCTTTGCAAAGAATTTTTTCCCCTACTCAGTTTCTTTTTTCTCCCTTCCTGGCAAAGGTAAGAGAATTAATGTTTACTGCAAACTTACTAATTGCCCAACACGTGTAAGGTGCTTCAATCAACTACCCTGTGCAGGGAGTTAGAACTATCCCCATTTTTTCATAAAAAACACAAAAAAGCTGAAAATTAGGTTAAATAACTTGTGCAAGGTCACACAGCTTGTGAGTGGCAGGTCTAGGATTTGAACTTAAATCTATCAGACCCTGAAGCCCATGTTTCTTTCAGTGATTTTTACTGCATGGTAATAACAAAAAGGCTTTGTGGCTTACGCTGGTCCATGGCCAGAGAACAGGAGTAAGAAAAACACAATTCTCCTCTAAATGTCTTTTAATCAGTTTTTACTGAATACCTAATCTTTTTTTTATATACTAATAAGCCAAGATGAATACGTAATCTTTAAAAAGATTTCATGAAAATGAGTATCCTATTTTCTCACAATACGCTCTTGTAGAGCGTTAGCATACAATAAGTACATGTTAAAAACAAGTACATCTATTGTTACTCCCTGTATCTACATTATTGAACCAAAGAAATGACTATGAAGAGTTAACTGCAATCTAAACATTAACCCATCCCATTTTCTTTTAAGCCTCTCGGGCAAAGGCTTCCTAAAGTTCATAAGCTAATATTTCCTACATTAGTAAAGATACTTCACAACATTTAGCTGCTTTCATAACATATTCTTTTATGACTATCTTTAAACATTAAATGGAACCCCCCTGCACCCCCGCCCCCCCTCCAAAACCCAAACCTCTGATACACAGTCACACACATGCTGGAGCCAGAATCAGTCTCATTCTGCAGGCAGAAATTCAAACTGTGCTTTCTCTAAATGGACTGATGGGCGGGTTTGCACATGCACACAGATGATCTATCCCCCTGCTGGACTACAACAACTTCCAAGAGTCACAGCCCCCATGGTGTGCCTCAGGACATCTAGGGAGTTCAGACCTGCTCACCACAGCTCTCTGCAGCCTTGAATCTAGCCCAATCACAGTCTGACCCAAGCAGGGGTGCAAGCAACACAGGCCCTTCCTCATGGTATTTCTCAGCCCCCACCCCGACCCTTCTTGGCCTTCACCCCATCCTGGCCTCTGATACTGGCAGAAGGAAACCTATCAGAAAGCATGTCATGGTAATTATTCAAGAACTTGGCTTGGAGATGTACCCGGAAGAATTCAGAAAATATCAAAAAGTTTAGTGAAAAAGAAAAATGTAAAAATCTGACAAAAATAACCAATGTTTTGATTTAAAAATAGATGTTTCTTATCCACAAACTGAATACTGTACATGAATTATAAAATGTATAAAAAAGTCAGAGTTTAAAGTGGTATAAAGTAATGAATTTGTCTCCCTTTTCTGCCCACCCTCATTTCCACTTCCCAGAGGGAATTACTGATAAAAGTTCCTTCTGATTCCTTCCATATATTGCCTGCTGTGTACAAGTATATCTTATATTATTTCATTTCTCTCCAACAAATGGAAGCCATGGTTAAGACCACAGATTGTGGAGCCAGACTGATGGCTTGGATCCCCAACTATACTAATTACTGGCTGCGTGCTCTTCGGCAAGTCACTTAATCTCTCTGTGCCTCAGTTTCCTAATTTATAAAAAAGGGATAAATAATATTACTTACTGCATAGGGCTGTTAGGAGAACTAAATGATTCCTAAAGGCTTCCCAGGTGGTGCAGAGGTAAAGAATCTGCCAGCCAGTGCAAGGGACTCAAGAGACATGGGTTCGATCCCTTAGGGATGCTGGTCAGAATATCCCCTGGAGGAGGACTTGACAACCCGCTTCAGTACTCTTGCCTGGAGAGTCCCACAGACTGAGGAGCCTGGTGGGCTACAGTCCATAAGGTCGCAAATAATCAGGCACGACTGAAGCAACTGAGCATGCACGCACGTTTCATTGTATGGATATACCATATTTGTCTATCCATTTGCCAGTTGCTGGACATTTAGATTGCTTCTACTTTTTGGCAATTATGAATAACCCTGCTGGGAACATTTCCATGCAAGTCTCTGTGTGGACATTATGTTTCTATTTCTCTTGAATTCTACCTGGAAGTGGAATTGCTGGGTTGTATAGTGATTTCATGTCTAACATTTTGATGAACTGCAAACTGTTTCCAAAGTGGCTGTTCCATATTATAGCCTCATTAACATCCAATGACTGTTCCTGTTTCTCCATATTTTCACCAACATGTGGTATTGTTTGTCTTACACTCATTCTAGTGAACACAAAGTGGCATTTCACTGTGGTTTTAATTTGTATTTTTCTAATGACTCATGATTGAAGAAGGCAATGGCAACTTACTCCAGGACTCTTGCCTGGAAAATCCCATGGATGGAGGAGCCTGGTAGGCTACAGTCCATGGGGTCGCTAAGAGTCAGACACGACTGAGTGACTTCACTTTCATTTTTCACTTTCATGCATTGGAGAAGGAAATGGTAACCCACTCCAGTGTTCTTGCCTGGAGAATCCCAGGGGCGGGGGAGCCTGGTGGGCTGCCATCTATGGGATCGCACAGAGTCGGACACGACTGAAGTGACTTAGCAGCAGCAGCAGCAGCAATGACTGATGATATTAAGTATCTTTTTCTGTGCTTATCAGCCATTTATAAATCTTCCTTGGTGAAAAGACTGCTCATTTCTTTTGTCTATTTAAAAAACTGGATTATTTGTCTTCTTATTAACTTGCAAGACTTCTTTGTGTATTCTGGATACAAGTCCTTTATCATATATATTTCATAAATATCTTCTCCCAGATTTGTTTGCTTTTTCATTTTGTTAATGGTGCCTTTTGAACTACAAAACACTTGAATTGAGGAGTCCCAATTTATTATATTTTTTCTTTTATGGAACATAGTTTTGGTGTCATGTCTAAGAAATCTTGGCTTTAACTTAAGGCCCCATAGATCCTCATATTTTCTTCTAAAAGCATCATATGTTTTTAGCTCTTACATTTAAGTCTGATAAATTTAGAGCAAATTTTTGTGTACGGCCCGAGATAAGGGACTAAGAGAATCTTTTTACATGCACATATCCAATCATCCCAGAACCAACTGCTGAACATTCTTTCCCTCAGGGAATTGCCTTGATACCTTTGTCAAAAATCAGTTTACTTTAAATACTGGGCTTCCCTGGTGGTGCAGAGGTTAAAGCGTCTGCCTGCAATGTGGGAGGCCTGGGTTCGATCCCTGGGTCGGGAAGATCCCCTGGAGAAGGAAATGGCAATCCACTCCAGTATTCTTGCCTGGAGAATCCCATGAGGAGCTTGGTGGGCTGCAGTCCACGGGTCACAAAGAGTAGGACACGACTGAGCGACTTCATTTACACTTTCACTTTAAATATTAGGATTTGTTTCTGGACTGTTAATTCTGTTTCATTGATCATTGTGTCTATCCTTATGCCAGTTCCACACTAACTTTCTTGGTAACTATAGCTTTATGGTAACTTTTGAAATTGGAAAATGAGGGTTCTCCAACTTTTAAAATTTTTTTTTCAAGATTGTTTTAGATATTCTAGATTCCTTACATTTCCATATGAACTTTGAGCTCTCGTCAATTTCTGCAAAACTGTGCTGTAATATTGTCAGGGACTCTGTGAGTATATAAATCAATTTGGGGAGAATTACTGTCTTAACAATATTGCGTCTCCCAGTCCAAGAACATGGGATGCCTGTCATTTTTATTTAAATCTTCTAACTTCCCTCCATAATGTTTTGTAATTATTAGCATACAAGTCTTGTGCTTTGGTAAAGTTATTTCTAAGAATTTTATTATTTTGATGCTATTATAAATAAAATTAAATTCTTATTTGATTTTTGGATTGTTTGTGGCTTATGCACACAAATGCAGTTAATTTCCTGTACTGATGTTGTGGCCTTGCCTTTTGCTTTCTTCTGTGTGTTCCTTAGGATATTCTATACACAAGATTATGTTATATGCAAATAGATACAGTTGTACTTCTAATTTCCAGTCTGGATATCTTTTGTTTTTTCTTCTTGCCTGATTTCCTAGAACATCCAGTACAATGTTGAACAAAAGTGATGAGAACAAGTATTCTTGTCTCTTTCCCAATCTTAGGGGAAAGCTTTCAAGCTTTTACAATTAAGTATGATGTAGTATCCTTTACCAAGTTAAGAAAATTCTCTTCTGTTCCTAGCTTGTTGAATGTTTTCATCACGAAAGGGTGTTTTATTTTGTCAAATGCCTGTTCTGAATCTATTCAGATGATCGTGTGGTGTTTGTCTTTTTTTTTTAACTGAGATGATCCCTTAAATTTGCTAGGTAGCAAGTTAGCCATGAACAATGAGGGATTAGTTTTCATCCCAATCTCAAAGAAGGGCGATGCTAAAGGATGTTCAAACTACATTGTACAATTGTGCTCATTTAACATGCTAGCAAGGTAATGCTCAAAATCCTTCAAGCTAGGCTTGAGGACTGAACTGAGGACTTGCAAATGTACAAGTTGGATTTTGAAAAAGCAGAGGAACCAGAGATCAAGTTGCCAACATCTGTAGGATCACAGAAAAAGCAAGGGAATTCTAAAAAAAAACCTACTTCTACTTCATTCACTATGCTAAAGCCTTTGACTGTGTGGATTGCAACAAACTGTGGAAAATTCTTAAAAAGATGGGATTACCAGACCACCTTACCTGCCTCCTGAAAAACCTGTAAGCAGATCAAGAAGTAACATTTAGAACTGGACATGGAACAACAGACTAGTTCCAAATTGGGGAAGGAAAATGTCAAGGCTATATATTGTCACCCTGCTTCTTTAACATCTATGCAAATTTCAGGTCAGTTCAGTCGCTCAGTCGTGTCCGACTCTTTGCGACCCCATGAATCGCAGCACTCCAGGCCTCGCTGTCCATCACCAACTCCAGAGTTCACTCAGACTCACGTCCATCGAGTCAGTGATGCCATCCAGCCATCTCATCCTATGTCGTCCCCTTCTCTTCCTGCCCCCAATCCCTCCCAGCATCACAGTCTTTTCCAATGAGTCAACTCTTCGCATGAGGTGGCCAAAGTACTGGAGTTTCAGCTTTAGCATCATTCCTTCTAAAGAAATCCCAGGGCTGATCTCCTTCAGAATGGACTGGTTGGATCTCCTTGCAGTCCAAGGGACTCTCAAGAGTCTTCTCCAACACCACAGTTCAAAAGCATCAGTTCTTCGGCGCTCAGCCTTCTTCACAGTCCAACTCTCACATCCATACATGACCACTGGAAAAACCATAGCCTTGTCTAGACGAACCTTTGTTGGGAAATGTTCCCTTGGTATCTCTAATTTTCTTGAAGTGATCTCTAATCCTTCCCATTCTACTGTTTTCCTCTATTTCTTTGCACTGATCACTGAGGAAGGCTTTCTTATCACTCCTTGTTATTCTTTCGAACTCTGCATTCAAATGGTATATCTTTCTTTTTCTCCTTTGCTTTTCAGTTCTCTTCTTTTCTCAGCTATTTATAAGTCCTGCTCAGCGAGCCATTTTACTTTTTTGCATTTCTTTTTCTTGGGGATGCTCTTGATCCCTGTCTCCTGTACAATGTCACTAACCTCCATCCATAGTTCATCAGGCACTGTGTCTATCAGATCTAGTCCCTTAAATCTTTTTCTCACTTCCACTGTATAATCATAAGGGATTTGATTTAGGTCATACCAGAATGGTCTAGTCGTTTCCCAAAGCCAAGAGCCCATTAAAGTTCATAAATATTCTTTACATACATGCATCAGATTGTAACAGACTGAATTATGGAAAGACATGTGCAATATAGCCTGCAACTCTCTACACCACATTCATCATTTGTAGACTTTTTCATGATGGCCATTTTAAGTGGTGAAAGGTGAAACCTCACTGTAGTTTTGATTTGCATTTCTCTAGTAATTAGTGATGTTGAACATTTTTTCAAGTGCTTTTTGGCCATCTGTATGTCTTCTTTGGAGAAATGTCTATTTTGATCTCCTGCCCATTTTTTGTTTGGGTTATTATTATTTTTATTATTGAGCTGCATGAGCTCTTTGTATATTTTTGAGATTAATCCCTTGTTGGTCGCTTGATTTGCAAATATTTTCTCCTGTTCTGCAGGTTATCTTTTTGTTTATGGTTTCCTTTGCTGTGCAAAACCTTTTGTGTTTAATTAGGTCCCATTTGTTTATTTTTGTTTTTATGTCCATTACTCTAGGTGACAGATCAAGAAAGATATTGCTGTGATTTATGTCAAAGGGTGTTCTGCCTATGTTTTCCTCTAAAGTTGTATAGTATTCAGACTTACATTTAGGTCTTTAATTCATTTTGAGTTTATTTTTGTCTATGATGCTATGGAGTATTCTAATTTCATTCTTTTACATTTAGCTGTCCAGATGCATGGGTTTGTTTCTGTTCTTTCTATCCCTGTTCTATTGATCTATAGTTCTGTTTTTGTGCTGTAGTATACTGTTTTGACTCATTGGAAAAGACTGATGCTGGGAGGGATTGGGGGCAGGAGGAGAAGGGGACGACCGAGGATGAGATGGCTGGATGGCATCACGGACTCGATGGACGTGAGTCTGAGTGAACTCCGGGAGTTGGTGATGGACAGGGAGGCCTGGCGTGCTGCGATTCATGGGGTTGCAAAGAGTCGGACATGACTGAGCTACTGAACTGAACTGAACTGATACTATTTTTATGACTAGCTTTGTAGTATAGTCTGAGGTCAGGTAGCCTGATTCTTCTAGTTCTGTTTTTCTTTTTCAAGATTGCTTTGGCTGTTTGGAGTCTTATGTTTCCATACAAATTAAAAACATTTTTTGTTCTAATTCTGTGAAAAATGCCATTGGTAATTTGATAGGGATTGTACTGAATCTCTAGATTGCTTCGGGTAGTGCAGTCATTTTAATCTTATTATATTTTTCTTTGGCTTGCTTTGCGTTTAGTTTGCTCTTCATTTTCTAGCTTTTTAAGGTGAAAGGTTAGGTTACTGATTTGGGATTTTTCTTCTTTTTAAAATATAGACATTTAAAGGTATAAATTTCCTTTAACCACTACTTTAGCTGCATCCCCTAAATTTTGATACTTGTACTTTTATTTTAATTTAGATCAGAGTAGTTTCTAGTTCCCTCAGAATTTCTTCTTTGACCCATGAGGTTTTTAGTGTTTTCTTTAATTACCAAGTAGTGTCAATTTCCCTAATTTTCTTCTTTTGTTGATTTCTAATTTAGCTCCATTTTGGTTATGGATCAGCTTTTGTATGATTTAATTCCTTTTAAGTTTGTTAATACTTATTTTGTGACCTAGCATAAGTCTATCATGGGCAATATTCTATATGCACTTTAAAAAGTATGTATTCCACTGCTGTTAAGTATACTGTTCTGTACATTTTGTTAGACTGATTTGATTGTTAGTGTTAGTCATGTCTTCTATATCTTTGTTGATCTGACTAGATCAGGATGTTTTTCTACCATTGTCAAATGCGGGATATTAAAGTATCCAGCTATTATTGTTTCATTGTCTATTTCTCCCTTAAATTATACCAGTTTTGCAGTCATGTATTTTGAATATGTTTTATTAAGTACATGTTATCTCTTCCTGCTGAATCAACACTTTTATCATTATAAAAGGTTCCTCTTTGATTCTAATTTCAAATTTTCCCTTAAAGCCTATTTTGACTGCTATTAATATATCTATTCCAGGCTTCTTTTGATTACTGTCTGTGTATCTTTTTGCACATACTATTTGTGTATATTTTCTCATCCTTTTACTTTTAAACTACTTGGGTCTTTAAATATAAGATGTTTCTCTTGTAGACAGTATATAGTTGAATTATGCTTGTTTTTATCTGTTCTCTCAATCTATTTTAATTAGAAGTTTACTTCATTTATGTTTAATTACTGATAAGAAGGGGCTAACTTCTGTCATTTTGCTATTTGTTTACTGTATGTCATATCTTTTTGTACCTTTGCTTTTGTACTATTGCTTCCTTCTTTTGTAATAAATGAATATTTTCTAGTGTACCATTTAAATTACTTCATTGTTTCTTTTGCTATATATCTTTTAAGTTATTTTCTTAGTGGTAGATCTAAGGATTATAATGAATATATTAAAGCAATCTAGTTCAGATTAAAACTAACCTAATTTCAAAGCTAGACAGAAACTTTGTCCAATGTATTTCCACTCCATCTCCATTCCTTTGAGTTATTATCATCGTAGAAATTGCTTCTTTACACATGTTTAGTCCACCAACACTGTTCTTTTAAAGTTGAGAATTATGTTTTTTTAAACTATTTATTTATTTGGCTGTCCCACACAACATGCGAGGTCTTAGTTACCCCATCAAGGATTGAACCTGTGCTTCCTGCAAGGGAAGCTTGGAGTTCCAACCACTGGTCCATCAGGGAATTTCCCTCAACATTGTTTTATAATTACTTCCTTATGCAATTGTATTTTAAATAAGGTAGGAGAGGACAAAAATTACCAAAAAATACATTTATACTATCTTTTCTATTTACCTACATAGTTAACTTTTTAAATGATCTGCATTTATTTGTGTGGCTTTGAATAACTGCCTAATACTTTCATTTTAGACTGAAGGATTCCCTTTATTATTTCTTGTATGTAATGTCTGCGGTGGTAAAAAATTCAGCTTTTGTTTATATGGAAATGTCTTAATTTTTCCTTCATTTCTGAAGAATAGCTTTGTCAAATATAGAGATTTTGGTTGACAGGATTTTCCTTCCAACTCTTTGACTGTGTCATCCCTCTGCATTCTGGCTTCCATAGTCTCTAATAAGAAATCCATTGTTAATCTTATTGAGGATCCCTTGTACTTGATGAGTCGCTTCCCTCTTGCTGTTTTCAAAACTCTTTCTCTTTGTCTTTCAAAAGATTGACTATGATATGTCTGAGTATATATCGTTTTAGGTTTATCTTAAATTTTGTTGAGAGTACTGGATGTGTACATTAAAGATTTTCATTGAATTTGGGGAGTTTCTGGCCATTATTTCTTTAAAAATGTTTTCTGCCTCCTTCTCTGACCCCTCTTCTTCTGGAGCTCCCACGATGTGTATGTTGGTATGCTTGATGGTTTCTCACAGGTCTGTGAGGCTCTATTCATTTTTCTTCATTCTTTTTATTTTGTTACTTAGACTGGATAATCTTTTTTTTTTCTTCTTTTATGTTGACCATTTTTAAAGTCTTTACTGAATTTGTTACCACATTGCTTCTGTTTTATGTTTTGATATTTTGACTGTGAGGCATGTGTGATTTTAGCCCCCCAGCCAGGGATCGAACCCAAACCCTCTGCATTGGAAGGTGAAGTCTTAATCATTGCACCACCAGGGAAGCCCCAGACTGGATAATCTTAATTGACCTATCTTTGGGTTCTCTGATTCTTTTTCCTGTCAGCTTAAATCTGCTGATGAACACTTCTAGTGAATTTTTCATTCTGTTATTGTACTTTTCAACTCCAGAATTTCTATGTGGATTTTTTAAAAGAAATTTCTTGTTTCATTGATATTTTATATTTGATGAAGCATCAATGTTTTGCTTTTCTTTAATTATCTATTCATGCATATTTTCTCTTAGTTCTTTGAATATATATATAAAAGCTTATTTGAAGTCCAATGTCTGAGCTTCCTTAGGGAGAGTTTCTATTGACTGCCACCCCCATATATGGGTCATATTTTCTTGTTTCTTTGAGTCTTATAATTTTTGTTAAAAACTGGACATTTTAGCTAATATAATTTGGCTACTCTACATCACATCCTCTGCCTCCTCAGGATTTTTTGGTTGTTGCTGTTCTATTAGTCAGTTTTTTTTTTAATTTTAAAGTTTTTTTTGATGTGGACCATTTTTAAAGTCTTTATTGAATTTGCAAGGAGACTGCAAGGAGATCAAACTGGTCAATCCTAAAGGAAATAAATCCTGAATATTTATTGAAAGGACTGATGCTGAAGCTGAAGCTCCAATACTTTGGCCACCTGATGTGAAGATCCAATTCATTAGAAAAGACCCTAATGCTGGTAAAGACTGGAGGCAGGAGGAGAAGGGGATGACAGAGGATGAGATGGTTGGATGGCATCATCGACTCAATGGACATGAGTTTGAGCAAACTCCGGGAGATGGTGAAGGACAGAGAAGCCTGTCGTGCTGCAGTCCATAGGGTTGCAGTCAGACACGACTGAGAGACTGAACAACAAATTGGATTTGTTACAATATTGCTTCTGTTTTATGTTTTGGTCTTTTGGCCACAAGGCATGTGAGATCTTAGTTTCCTGACCAGGATCAAACCTGCATCCCTTGCATTGGAAGGTGAAGTCTTAGCCAAGGGATGGCCAGGGAAGTCTCGGTCAGTTTGTTTTTGCTGCTTTTTGGTTTAGTGACTTTTCTGGACTACTGCTATTGTATTGTCTCTCGTGTGTATCCGTGCAAGTCTCTACTAAATATTCATCAGATATTTCCTTAAGGGTCTTGAATCAGTAATTTGTCCACCGTTTTCCTGTTAGGGCAGGGTGGGCATGGGGATCACTCCTGGCTGGGGCATGCTTTCAACACTCACGCAGGCAGTTTACAAAAACTCAGTCTGCCTTAGCCTGCACTTCTGGCTTGCACAGAGCCTTAAGATCAGCCAGAGATGAGATTCTGGTGTCCTCTCAGGTCTTTCCTAGGCATGGGCACAGTGCTGCACACACGGAGCCTTGTAGACTCTCAGGATTATGCCAAAACTCTTTAAAGGCCACTATGGACAGAGACTTCCCTAGATTTTTCTTAATTAAAAAAATTTTTTTTTTTTGCAAACCCTTGTTGTGGAGAACTGACTTCTTTTATCTATATCTTTTTTTTTTTTAAACGTTTTTGGCTAGGCTGTTGGTTATCCAAACTTTTATCTCAGGCAGTTATGATATTAACCAATTGCTGCTGATTGCATTCCATAAATGCTTTGAAAATAGGGCTTGTCTTGTGGATCAAGCTCTGAGTAGGGTCAAATAGTGAAAACTCTATGAATGGAGCTTTTCAGAGAGTTGTGAAACAGGTTCAATAATGACAATGTCCTGGGAATGGGATGTTTTGTAAAGCATCTGCCTGCAATGTGGGAGACCCAGGTTCTATCCCTGGGTCGGGAAGATCCCCTGGAGAAGGAAATGGCAACCCACTCCAGTACTCTTTCCAGGCAAATTTGCCTGGAAAATCCCATGGGTGGAGGAGCCTGGTAGGCTACAGTCCATGGGGTCACAAAGAATCAGACAGGACTGAGCGACTTCACTTCAATTCACTTCACTTCACTTTAGACCCAGTTTGCTCCCTCTTGTGGCGGTAATGCTGTTGCTGTGTTCTTTACTGCTACAATGGTTGTGAGTTTGCGGTTTTTCAACGCTGCTGTGGAACCGGGGAGAGGGACATGGGAGTAGGTCAAGTTTAAAATGCCAGAACTGCCTTATGACCCAGCAATCCCACAGCTGGGCATACACACCGAGGAAACCAGAATCGAAAGAGACATGTGTACCCCAATGTTCATTGCAGCACTGTTTCTAATAGCCAGGACATGGAAGCAACCTAGATGTCCATCAGCAGATGAATGGATAAGAAAGATGTGGTACATACACACAATGGAGTATTACTCAGCCGTTAAAAAGAATACATTTGAATCAGTTCTAATGAGGTGGATGAAACTGGAGCCTATTATACAGTGAAGTAAGCCAGAAAGAAAAACACCAATACAGTATATTAACGCATATATATGGACTTTAGAAAGATGGTAACAATAACCCTTTATGCGAGACAGCAAAAGAGACACAGATGTATAGAAGAGTCTTTTGGACTCTGTGGGAGAGGGCGAGGGTGGGATGATTTGGGAGAATGGCATTGAATCATGCATATTATCATATGTGAAATAGATCACCAGTTCAGGTTCGATGCATGAGACAGGGCACTCAGGGCTGGTGCACTGGGATGACCCTGAGGGATGGGATGGGGAGGGAGGTGGGAGGGAGGTTCAGGATGGGGAACACATGTACACCCATGGCTGATTCATATCAAT
This sequence comes from Oryx dammah, assembly GCF_014754425.2. Classification (NCBI taxonomy): domain Eukaryota; kingdom Metazoa; phylum Chordata; class Mammalia; order Artiodactyla; family Bovidae; genus Oryx; species Oryx dammah. Next base: position 7,848,856 of record NW_024070207.1, on the reverse strand, counting down.
GTATGGCAAAAACCACTACAATATTATAAAGTAATTAGCCTCAAATTAAAATAAATAAATTAAAAGTAAAAAAAATGACATAAAGTGTTTTTTATAGGAGTTGAACGCTTTTCCTTGATTAAATGCCTCTCAGATTGCTTCAGGCCTTTGAGTAATTTTCAGATTTCTGAAAAAGTTGATTTTATAATTTTGCCAGTATTTTTGTTGCTTTTATGTAAGAATGGATTTATAGAAGCCTTCACTCTGACATTCTAGAAGTCCCACATGGTTAACTATTACTTCATTATTCAAGCTTCTCCTTATTTATTTTTCCCCATTTAATAATACCTCTTGATTTTTCTGTATCAGATCATACAGATCTTCTGTATTGTTCCAGAGTAGGGATGGGACATATTTATGTAGCCAGGCCCTATCATTGGACCATTTAGTTTTTTCCCCAGTACACTTACTGCAACAAATACCTTTTTGAATGATATATTGCAATTACATTGTAATTCTCTATCTTTAGTTTAAATTCCCAGTTAAGGAGTAGGTAGTCAAAGAGTAGGTGAGGTTCTAATTTTCACTGATATTACCAAATTGCCCTCAAAATAGCTATACTAATTATACTATCTCTACTACTATATCAAAGTGCCTTTTTCACATATACTTGCCAATACTGAGATTCTTAATTTTTGCTAATTCAATAGTTCAGAAAATGGTGACTCATTTAGTTAATTCACTTATTTATTTCTAATTGGCTTTAATGCTATAAATATGATTAAGCAGCTTAGTACAAAGCTGACTATCTGCTTACCTCACACACAGGATTTGAAAGCAAGAAGAGAGGAAAAAGAAATTGTAGATTTGGGAGCATCACAGAATATGCTTTATTACTAAGGTGGTTTTTCCAGTGCTTTGCAAAAGCTGTCTGGGGATAAAGCCATCAATCAAAACCTGCTTTTGCCATTGTTTCATGGGTTTGGGTAACTCCACACTATTAAGGTTCATTGTGATTGTTGGAGAGACTGAAGTTCTACACCTTGGTATTTGGCATAAAGACTCAGGATGATGAATGCAGCTCCCTCTTGTTAATTGCTATGAGGCACTGGTAAGCTCTGACTACAACTTATAGCTGCTTGTGTACGTTTAAACTAGCAACTGGTGATCTTCTTCCTTCACAGTTGCAACTAGAAAGAATTGCACGTGTTTTGGGCTCACAATTTTTTTGTAGAGGATATGAAAAGAATACTATTATGTCCTGGCTGCTTTAAAAGTATCGTGTGAGAGAAGTCTAGAGGAGGAAATTGTGATGTTTTAAAGTGAGGTTAAAAAGACAGGGGAAAAACAATCAAAGGTCTACAATTGAAAGCCTGATATACCTAAATGTCAGGTAAAGTTCAGAGAGATTTATTATGACAACTATAAGGAAAACATCTCCCTAGTTTAGGCTGATGTCTTCAATTACATTTGTTGTTTTTTGAGCATTAGCATGGTTTCCAAAAGCCATGCCAAGTTTTGTTAATACACAGCTTATTCTTTTGCATCTTTCTTACATGGCCATTCCCAGACTATGGATATTGTACTACTCAAATCAGGCCAGTATGTAGAGAAGCTGACTTGGGAGCATGCAGGTATTAGGGGTAGAAGGGTGGATGAGCAGGCCTCACTATGCTGCTACCAGTAACCCTGTGGTGACCTTGGAAAATTTGCTTAATGTCTCAGTTTTCGAATCTCTTAAGTGAGGTGATGAATTAGCAGGGAATATGGAAGCATTATAAAAGCATTATGGTGGGTTTTACTATGATCACATACTATTCAGGGAAATTGAACTTGATCAATTAAGCCTCTGATAAACGGCTATACTTTAAATCTTTTTTTCTTCTCACAATAATTTTGTACTTTTATGCCTTAATGAGTAAGATAAAAATCATAGAATCACAAAGAAAAAAAAAAAGCTAGTACTTTCCCTTTGATATGTAGACAGTAGTATAACATAGTGGTTAAGTGCATGGGCTTTGGAGCCAGACTGCCTGCCTTCATATCCTGGCTCAGTCACTCAGTCTGTGACCTTGGGCAGTGTCTCAGTTTCTTCATTTGTAAAATAAAAATAATAGTTCCTCCTTCATGCACAGGCTTAATATGAGGATTGAATTACTTACTACAAAAAAAGCACTTAGAACTGGGCAGAGAGAACACACTGAATAAACATTAGCTATTATTGTTATTATAATAAAATTCTCTCCTTTGCACTGGCATTTAGCAGGAGCCAAGAAAGCAAGTAGAGGCAGAGAGCTGGTATGTATGGGAGCAAGGAAACCAGAAAGTCTGCTCCAATCCCAGTAGGGAGATCATGGTTAGGGAGATGGTGTTGCTGACAAACAAGACAGCAATTATTCATACTACCAGGGTGCTTTGTAAAGACTATGTCAATGTTAGTAAAAATCTACTTTCATCATAATCACCGAGGTAGGGAAGAATTGATAAAAGGCAGATTCTAGAGCTTCATTCCAAACCTGAAGAATCAGAATTTCTGGTCCTTGGAACCAAGACTATCCATTTCCAACAGATAGTTCAGAAGACTCTGATGCAGGCTAGAGTGTGAGAACCCTCGGGTCAGCCTATGTTCAGAGATGGTTTGGCAAGAACACAGTAAGCAGCGAGTAGGGCTGCCAATGAATCAAATGCACTAATACTCAGACCCGCATTGCGCTTGGCCCAGCAGCTTCTCTGCCTTCACTTGCTTCTGCTTTCAGGCCAGTGCATAATCTCTGATGTAATTTTGGAACCCAGGTGCCAAGATTTACTGTTTCCAGGCATGATAAACAAAATTTTAATTCCTAGTTCTAGAAGGCTTTTGTCAAATAAAATGTTGACTGCTGGCTGTAGCTCTCCATTTTACCAGTAGGGGGCGCAGTCAGTCTATTGATCTTAGGCTTGTTATTAAAAAGAAGTCTGAGATGGCTTCTTCTCTATTTTTGTAAAGAAATCTTTTCCTGGGGGTTGGATAATAAGAGACAAGGGCCATTTCTGTGTAGGGTAGGAATGTGACCCTCTCGGTGGAATTGTTTAGTTTTCAAAGATGACACAGAATGAAACTTTTAAAATGAAAACTTTCATATCTGAAAAATATGCTCTCCTCAACATGCCATTCTATAAGCTGAAACAGATCCCTTCTTTTCATGAGTAACATATGTTCCAACTGAGCACCTTGGAATAGGGTATGAAATGCAGAGAAATGTGTAAGAAAAATGATGAGATGTTGAATTCTTCTATTTTTGAAAATAACATGCTTTGGCATGTGGAATTAGATAGCTGGGGGTTGGGGAATACTTGAAAGCTTGATGAAAGATAAATTTTAATTTTCTTTAGTTCCAGGTGTTTTTTTCTCAGCTCCTACAGACCGTTTAATTATCACTTAAAAAGAAATTGGAATGACAAGAGTTTGGGGGCTTTGGGAAAAAACCACAACACAGATCAGCTTTCCCTCCCCTCCTCCTAATCCCCCCAAGTCAAAATATCTGAGATCATGATAGCAAAACCCTCAAATGAACACCTTTTTTTTTCTACATTCTGTACAACTTCTTATAAATTCAAAAGGAAGGATTCATTCATTAATAAAATGTAGATACTAGGAAAACAAGCTTTAGAGAAAAAATTGGACTGCAAATCAAGACAAGTAGAATCGCTGTGAAAAATCTCTTAAGACTTGAAGTGGGCTTCATTCTTGAGGTTGCTAAATATAACACTGAGTCGGCACACCAGGGAATGTTGGTTAATATTTATTAAATGCCCACAATGAATGTGCTGTAGGGAATCAGTTTGTGTTGGTTGGCTTGAAGACTGTGAATAAGTTTCAAATTAATACATTTTTTCCTTTATTTTTTCTCTGGTGGCCTAAATAGTCATCGTAATTTCTCTGAATATAAAGGCTTATGCTTCTGGGAATGGTCTATAAATTGGTTATAGCCTTTTATATCTCCAAAGCTGTATTCATTGGTTTGATGGATGGGATCCATTGATGGGGCGAAAAACTGAAGATCCAGAAAAATAAGTGTGGATTATCAGCTAGTTTAAGGAAAACGGAAATTCCCCTGGGTGACAGTAAAATAAAATTTGCTTTTTTTCTGGATTTAGACCCTCACATCTGCTCTGTGTATGATGTGTCTTGAAATTTGCTCTGCTCTACAGACACAGTTTGATTCCTCATAATGTAGAATATGAACTTTCTCTAGTCAATTTGTCTGTCAAAACAAAACTTCTTTGATGAAAAATATTCATTTTTATAAAGGTCTTATTCTAAAAACTGATAAAGATTTTTGAGAAGAAAAATCCCATCCCGATTGCTTTTCTTCAAAATAGTGCTGTATTTTTATTCCAAAATAAAAACTACAGCTGTTTGAAAGCAGTTTTCTTCTGTCTTTTTCCCAACCAGTTCTAAATCTTCTAGTACCACTCCCCTACCCCTTCTTTGGTAAAAATGAAAAACAAATAAAAATCTTGCAAGTGATAATAGAAAATACAATTATTTGCTTTCTGACATACTGTCTTTGTATATAATCTACAGGCTTCAGCAACTGTATTCCGTTGTAGCAATTTAGATACGTGGGGTTAGTCCGCAGCAAAATTATGAAGTAAGCAAAATTGGTTTTGGCTCTCTCCTTAATCTCAGACTTTCCGCCTATACTGCCTTGACCCCACAGTGCCCTGTGGATGCTTTCCTTTAATCTATTCGTTTGTTTCTCCATTAATGTTTTTGGTTCTTTTTACTTATGTCCACATTCGTCAAAGAAATAATCTCACAGACTTGTGATCATAGGAAGGAAATGCACCTTCATTTGTTAATGTTTTACCACTTCCAAGTAATATTTGCATTTAACAGAGATCTTGAGAGGGAGTAACTTAATGCAAAAGGGATGACTTTAACAACAGGGATTCTAGACCTTGCAACATATTACGATGTGTGGCCAATATTGATAACTGCCTCCCCCAGTTTCTCATTTCTTTCTCAGTAGCAGAATCATGATTTCATTTGGTGTGATTTTGCGCCCAGAACAAAGACTATTACCAGTCTCCTTTGAAGCTATATTTGGCCATGAGGCTAAGTTCAGGCTGACAACATGTAAACCACCAAAGTCTCCCTGAGAGAAGAAGGTGGCCTTTTGTCCTGACCTGGCTTCCCTGGTAGCTCCACCTGCAACGCAGGACACCCTGGTTCAATTCCTGGGTTGGGAAGATCTGCTGGAGAAGAGAGAAGCTACCCACTCCAGTATTCTTGGGCTTCCTTGGTGGCTCAGCTGGTAAAGAATCCACCTGCAATGCAGGAGACCTGGTTTCAATCCCTGGGTTGGGAAGGGAACGGCTACCCAATCCAATATTCTGGCCTGGAAAATTCCATAGACTGTAGGTCTAGTCAGTTCAGACTCTCAGTCGTGTCTGACTCTTTGCGACCCCATGGACTGCAGCACGCCAGGCCTCCCTGTCCATCACCAACTCCTGAAGTTCACTCAAATTCATCTCCATTGAGTCAGTGATGCCATCCAGCCATCTCATCCTCTGTCGTCTCCTTCTCCTCCTGCCCCCAATCCCTCCCAGCATCAGAGTCTTTTCCAATGAGTCAACTCTTCGCATGAGGTGTCCAAAGTACTGGAGTTTCCAAAGAACACCCAGGACTTATCTCCTTCAGAATGGACTGGTTGGATCTCCTTGCAGTCCAAGGGACTCTCAAGAGTCTTCTCCAACATCACAGTTCAAAAGTATCAATTCTTTGGCGTTCAGCTTTCTTTATAGTCCAACTGTCACATCCATACATGACCACTGGAAAAACCATAGCCTTGATTAGACGGACCTTTGTTGGCAAAGTAATGTCTCTGCTTTTTAATATGCTGTCTCCGTTGGTCATAACTTTCCTTCCAAGGAGTAAGCGTGTCTTAATTTCATGGCTGCAGTCACCATCTGCATTTATTTTGGAGCCCAAGAAAATAAATTCTGTCACTGTTTCCCCATCTATTTGCTATGAAGTGATGGGACTGGAGGACATGATCTTAGTTTTTTGAATGTTGAGTTTTAAGCCAACTTTTTTCACTCTCCTCTTTCACTTTCATCAAGAGGTTCTTTAGTTCTTCTTCACTTTCTGCCATAAGGATGGTGTCATCTGCATATCTGAGGTTACTGATACTTCTCCTGGCAATCTTGATTCCAGCTTGTGCTTCTTCCAGCCCAGCATTTCTCAAGATGTACTCTGCATAGAAGTTAAATAAGCAGGATGACAATATATAGCCTTGACGTACTCCTTTTCCTATTTGGACCCAGTCTGTTGTTCCATGTCCAGTTCTAACTGTTGCTTCCTGACCTGCATACAGATTTCTCAAGAGGCAGGTCAGGTGGTCTGGTATTCCCATCTGTTTCAGAATTTTCCACAGTTTATTGTGATCCACACAGTCAAAGTCTTTGGCATAGTCAATAAAGCAGAATTAGATGTTTTTCTGGAACTCTTGCTTTTTCAATGATCCAGCAGATGTTGGCAATTTGATCTCTGGTTCTGTTCCCTTGTCTAAGAGCAGCTGGAACATCTGTAAATTTATTGTTAATGTATTGCTAAAGTCTGGCTTGGAGAATTTTGAGCATTACTTTACTAGCATGTGAGATGAGTGCAATTGTATAGTAGTTTGAGCATTCTTTGGCATTGCCTTACTTAGGGATTGGAATGAAAACTGACCTTTTCCAGTCCTGTGGCCACTGCTGTTTTCCAAATTTGTTGGCATATTGAGTGCAGCACTTTCACAGCATCATCTTTTAGGATTTGAAACAGCTCAAGTGGAATTCCATCACATCCATTGGCTTTGTTCAAACTGATGTTTCCTAAGGCCCACTTGACTTCACATTCCAGGGTGTCTGGCTCTAGGTGAGTGATCACACCATCATGATTATCTGGATCGTGAAGATCTTTTTTGTACAGTTCTTCTGTGTATTCTTGCCACCTCTTCTTAATATCTTCTGCTTCTGTTAGGTCCATATCATTTCTGTCCTTTATCGAGCCCATCTTTGCATGAAATGTTCTCTTGGTATCTCTAATTTTCTTAAAGAGATCTCTAGTCTTTCCCATTCTGTTGTTTTCCTCTATTTCTTTGCATTGATCACTGAGGAAAGCTTTTTCATCTCTCCTTGCTATTCTTTGGAACTCTGTATTCAGATGGGTATATCTTTCCTTTTCTCCTTTGCTTTTCACTTTTCTTCTTTTCTCAGCTATTTGTAAGGCCTCCTCAGACAGCCATTTTACTTTTTTGCATTTCTTTTTCTTGGGGATGCTCTTGATCCCTGTCTCCTGTACAATGTCATGAACCTCCATCCATAGTTCATCAGGCACTCTGTCTATCAGATCTAGTCCCTTAAATCTATTTCTCACTTCTACTGGTTTAGTGGTGTTCCCTAATTTTTTCAATTTAAGTCTTCAATTTAAGTCTGAATCTAGCAATAAGAAATTCATGATCTGAGCCATAGTCAGCTCCCTGTCTTATCTTTGCTGACTGTATAGTCCATGAGGTCGCAAAGAGTTGGACATGACTGAGAGACTTTCACTTTTGTCCTGACCAGCTTCTTTGTGATGCCAATCTAGAATGTAAACATGATGACTAGAACTGGAGTTAGTGGTAATCATCAGCTATCCTTGAGGATAGAAACCATATATGGAGGATGGTGGAGCAGAATGTTAGGTACAGTTGACTGGACTACGTGGATGACCTACTTCTGCCTTGTTTGTGCTGGGTGCTGTGCTAAGTCACTTCGGTCATGTCTTTGTGACCCTGTGGACTGTAGCCCGCCAGGCTCCTCTGTCCATGGGATTCTCCAGGCAAGAATACTGGAGTGGGTTGCCATGCCCTCCTCCAGGGGATCTTCCCAACCCAGGGATCGAACCATCATCTCATTTCCTGCATTGGCAGGTGGGTTCTTTACCACTGGCACCACCTTGGAAGCCCTCTACCTTTATAAAGTTATGTCATTTTGGAATTTTCTGTTATGTGCAACTGAACTTGATTTGAAAGAGACAAATGACAAATATCTTTTGGAAATCAAGGCTTTGTGGTATCTCAGCAAAATTGGTAGTTTAATTCTGAAAAAACTGCCACTGTTGGCTTTTGAAAGAGCATGTGGAGAACTGTTGCTCTCCTCAATCCTGAAAAAAATCTGTCTTATACTTTCCTAACTGTTCAGAAGGCATAGATCTTATCATGCCAAATATATTGTGAATGACTAGAGAACAAAGAAGATAACCTATCTGCCATGCTACCCTGTCTAGCAGAGTGAAATACTGGGTTCTTCATAATACTGGGTTAATCATATTGCTCTAACAGTTACCCTAAACTGACAGGCCTTGATACAGAGACACTCTCAAAGAGGGAAGTAGTCTGCAGGAACAGGAAATGTAAAAGATCGATGGCAAACTATTCTGATTTGAAGAGAATGTGATTTAGCATAAAGTGAGTGAAAGTCACTCAGTTGTGTCTGACTCTGCGACCCCGTGGACTGTACAGTCCAGCAGAATTCTCCAGCAGAATACTGGAGTGGGCAGCCTTTCCCTTCTCCAGGAGATCTTCCCAACCCAGGGAATCGAACCCAGGTCTCCTGCATTGGGGGTGGATTCTTTTACCAGCTGAGCCACAAGGGAAGCCCAAGAATACTGGAGTGGGTAGACTATCCCTTCTCCAGGGCATCCTCCCAACCCAGGAATTGAACCAGGGTCTCTTGCATTGCAGAGACAGATGCAGACAGATTCTTTACCAACTGAGCTGTCAAGGAAGCCCTTGATTTAGCATAACCAAAACATCAAAAGCTATTAGTGGGAACATGGGGATTTAAATCACAGTGGTACATCAGACAGACACACAGAGCTAGAACAACATTGCTGTGAAGAGGCAACCCTGCCCCAAGGGATAGATTTCAGTAGACACAGTGAATTTTTGGTCAGCATGCCACATGGGCCCCTTTGCAAAATAAACAAGCTCAAATCCCTGTGTTTTATTTGTAGCTAGCCACATTGCTGCTTTTTACTGTCTACTTCGGCAACTCAACCATAGCTAGGGCTTGGACCCTAAATCCCTTACCTTTGGCAAGTGTCTTATTCTTGGCCCACTGACGACTGCTGTGGGTATGAGCCTGAATTGTATTTCAGTAGCCAACATCTCTGTAAGACCAACAGAAATACTGCTGTCAGTGGAAAATTCAGAATGGCAAATGATAGCAACAGTGGGGAAGGATAAATATAAATAATATATTCATATCACTGGTAGAGCTCATCTCAGCACTATGGACTCGCTGATTTTTATTTGTTTACTTGTTTGGGTTGAGGGATTTATTTTGATTTGGCTGTTTTCCCTTGGTTCAATGTGCTTTTCTCTTTCTCAGCCTTTTTAGCAAGGACAATAGTGTCAAATAAGTGATTAAAAGAAGAAATAGGCACATGAGTGTGTGTGTTAGTCGCTCAGTTGTGTCCAACTTTTTACTATCCCATGGACTGTGGCCCACCGGTCTCCTCTGTCCATGGAATTCTCCAGACCAGAATACTGGAGTGGTAGCCATTCTCTTCTCTAGGGGATCTTCCTAACCCAGAGATCAAACCCAAGTCTCCTGCACTGCAGGCAGATTCTTTACTCTCTGAGCCACTAGAGAAGCCAGGCAAATGGGAGCCAAATATCAAAGCAGTAAGTATTCAAGTGACTATTCACTCATTAAGCTACAAATGTCAGAACTGACCATTAATCTGAATTGCAGTCCTTGGGTAAGTAGTTTTCATGCAAGTTAATTAAAGATACCAGAGGAGACTTAGAAGCAGGATTTTGGAATGAGCCACAGACAATATTTTTTGTGTATACTTTCATACCTGGTTTCAAATATGGAGCCACTTTTTTTTTTTCTTGTTAGGGAACAGCATGTTGTCAGCAAAATTAAGTCCTGGAATGAAACTTCTTCAAAAAAAGAAAGCCAAAATGAAATCATTTTTAAGGGTATAAATAAAATAGTTACACACATTTCCTGACAGTGTGAATGAGAAGGTCCATATTTATCTCAGTAAGCTTTCAGCATTAGACTTTAGGAGCCAAAGTGACAGTTTTGGACTCAGCAGTGAGCCTTATATATAAAGACTCAAAATAGATTTCCTTTGCCCCTAGTCCTGCCAAAGAGCCATTTTAGGTGTGCAGGAAGGTGCTGAGCACACTAATACATAGTGCCCTCTGCTGAGTAGGAGCAGTGGATAGCTCTGCTTCACCTGACTCTTCTTGATTGGAATTTAGATTCCCAAAGAATCTAAAGAATCCAAAGAATCTTCATGATTTCACAGCAGATGTGCTTTTTTCCTTTTTTTCCTTTTTGTGCATGGAATCATTGAAAACTGAGAAGAAAATGCAAATAGCCTGCATTTGTATGAAGGAAAGAGATAATTGAGCTGTGGGCCATCAACAATGCTTTTGATCATTCTGGGATTAGACGAATTCTTCATAGTTGTAGAAACAGACTGTGTCAAAAGATAAGAAGTGCAAATATGGATTTAAGTAAGATAAGAGATTTCACCCTAAATTTCAACAGAACTCAAGGCCAAGTTTTTGTATTGACATTCTGAAGAGCCTTGTAGCTGTGGTCTTTTGCAAATTCCTCTTTTTCTTCTACCTTCTTCTCTCTCTTCTTGCTTTCAATTAAAAATCAAAGGCCACTTATATGCTTTTGATACTGTACTGCGTTCTGAACAGAGAAAAATGGGAGAGGGTATGGGCTGTTTTTTAAAAAAAGAATTTTCAGGGTAATCTCATATGTAAACAATATGTGCCCTGAATGATATATTAACTTAAACGGGCATAGAATAAAATAGAGAAGACTGAAGTTTCATGTTTAGGTAAAAGGAAAATGGGGTTTAAAATATCTTCCAATTAGTAAGAGGAAGCTCTATAAAGGAAGTGGGATGGCTGCACGAATAGAGCATGAAGCCAATGTACCTGTGATAAGCAAAAGGGAAGGGAGGATATTGGGATGATAAAGTGATGTGAGATGCTGGTTAAAGATGGTTTAAGTGGATTATTTGAATGCAAGTTAGGCCCGATCTTTAATGTAGTAAGTAACTATTATGAACTTTCAGGAAAGGAAATGGCATTTATAAAATCTATAAGTGAAAAATTCACTTTGTGTAAAAGCATTTATTCTCGTTTCAATCTGTAGCCTGGGAACTTGAGCAGGAAGGAGGTTGTAACAGCTATGTGAAGAAATAACCTATGGCCTGGACTAGAGCGTAATTGAGGAGTGGTTTAGGAGGATAAGCTGAAAGTATTTGGTGAGCTACTGGAGTAGAGGATAGGGATACATTAAAACTAATATAAGGTCATTTCTTGTGATGGGAGGGAAGGGTGGTGGAAGAAACAGAGGCAACTCTAGCTTCAGTGAGGTTGGTCTGAGTGAAGTACAAGGCATGATATAAGAAGTCTATCTGTTCATGCCTTGTTGTTGTTCAGGTGCTCAGTCATATATGACTCTTTGTAACTCCATGAACTGCAGCACATCAGGCTTCCCTGTCCTTCACCATCTCCTGGAGTCTGCTCAAACTCATGTCTCTTGAATCAGTGATGCCATCCAACCATCTCATCCTCTGTCACCCCCTTCTCCTCCTTTCCTCAGTCTTTCCCAGCATCAGGGTGTTTTTCAATGAGTCAGCTCTTTACATCAGGTGGCCAAAGTATTGGAGCCTTGCTTCAGTATCAGTCCTTCCAACGAATATTCAGGGTTGATTTCCCTTAGGATTGACTGGTTTGATCTCCTTGCTGTCCAAGGAACTCTCAAGAGTCTTCTCCAGCACCACAATTTGAAAGTCTTGTTTATGGTCCAGCTCTCACATCCATATATGACTACTGGAAAAATCATAGCTTTGACTATATGAAACTTTGTAGACGAAGTGATGTCTCTGCTTTTAAATACACTGTCTAGGTTTGTCATAGCTCTTTTGCCAAGGAACAAGCATCTTTTAACTCTTTCTGACTTCAGTTTTGCACTTTGCTGGAGCAGCCGTGAAGAGATACCTCAAGTCCAAGGTAAGAGAAACCCAAGTAAGATGGTAGGTGTTGCAAGAGGGCATCAGAGGACAGACACACTGAAACCATACTCACAGAAAACTAGTCAATCTGATCACACGGACCACAGCCTTGTCTAACTCAGTGAAACTAAGCCATGCCGTGTGGGGCCACCCAAGATGGACAGGTCATGGTGGAGAGGTCTGACAGAATGTGGTCCACTGGAGAAGGGAATGGCAAACCACTTCAGTATTCCTGTCTTGATATGAAAAGGCAAAATGATAGGATACTGAAAGAGGAACTCCCCAGGTCAGTAGGTGCCCAATATGCTACTGGAGATCAGTGGAGAAATAACTCCAGAAAGAATGAAGGGATGGAGACAAAGCAAAAACAATACCCAGTTGTGGATGTGACTGGTGATAGAAGCAAGGTCCGATGCTGTAAAGAGCAATATTGCATAGGAACCTGGAATGTCAGGTCCATGAATCAAGGCAAATTGGAAGTGGTCAAAAGTTCAAGAGTGAACATCGGCATTCTAGGAATCAGTGAACTAAAATGGACTGGAATGGGTGAATTTAACTCAGATGACCATTATATCTACTACTGTGGGCAGGAATCCCTCAGAAGAAATGGAGTAGCCATCATGGTCAACAAAAGAGTCCAAAATACAGTACTTGGATGCAATCTCAAAAACAACAGAATGATCTCTGTTCATTTCCAAGGCAAACCATTCAATATCACGGTAATCCAAGTCTATGCCCCAACCAGTAACGCTGAGGAAGCTGAAGTTGAATGGTTTTATGAAGACCTACAAGACCTTTTAGAACTAACGCACAAAAGGATGCCCTTTTTTATTATAGGGGACTGGAATGCAAAAGTAGGAAGTCAAGAAACACCTGGAGTAACAGGCAAATTTGGCCTTGGA
>NW_024070207.1:7523142-7830905 GCF_014754425.2 Oryx dammah | reverse complement strand
GAAAAAGCAAGAGAGTTCCAGAAAAACATCTATTTCTGCTTTATTGACTATGCCAAAGCCTTTGACTGTGTGGATCACAATAAACTGTGGAAAATTCTGAGAGAGATGGGAATACCAGAGCACCTAACCTGCCTCTTGAGAAATCTGTATGCAGGTCAGGAAGCAACAGTTAGAACTGGACATGGAACAACAGACTGGTTCCAAATAGGAACAGGAGTCCGTCAAGGCTGTATATTGTCACCCTGCTTATTTAACTTATATGCAGAGTACATCATGAGAAACGCTGGGCTGGAAGAAGCACAAGCTGGAATCAAGATTGCCAGGAGAAGTATCAATAACCTCAGATATGCAGATGACACCACCCTTATGGCAGAAAGTGAAGAGGAACTAAAAAGCCTCTTGATGAAAGTGAAAGAGGAGAGTGAAAAAGTTGGCTTAAAGTGCAACATTCAGAAAACTAAGATCATGGCATCCAGTCCCATCACTTCATGGGAAACAGATGGGGAAACAGTGGAAACTGTGTCAGATTTTATTTTTTGGGCTCCAAAATCATTGCAGATGGTGACTGCAGCCATGAAATTAAAGACACTTACTCCTTGGAAGGAAAGTTATGACCAACCTAGACAGCATATTCAAAAGCAGAGACATTACTTTGCCAACAAAGGTCCGTCTAGTTAAGGCTATGGTTTTTCCAATGGTCATGTATGGACGTGAGAGTTGGACTGTGAAGAAGGCTGAGCGCCGAAGAATTGATGCTTTTGAACTGTGGTGTTGGAAAAGGCTCTTGAGAGTCCCTTGTACTGTAAGGAGGTCCACCAGTCCATCCTAAAGGAGATCAGTCCTGGGTGTTCATTGGAAGGACTGATGCTAAAGCTGAAACTCCAGTACTTTGACCACCTCATGAGAAGAGTTGACTCATTGGAAAAGACCCTGATGCTGGTAGGTATTGGGGGCAGGAGGAGAAGGGGACAACAGAGGATGAGATGGCGGGATGGCATCACCGACTCAATGGACATGAGTTTGAGTGAACTCCGGGAGTTGGTGATGGACAGGGAGGCCTGGCGTGCTGTGATTCATGGGGTTGCAAAGAGTTGAACATGACTGAGTGACTGAATTGAACTGAACTGACTTCAGTTTTGGAGCCTAAGAAAATAAAATTTGCCACTGTTTCCACTTTTCCCCCATGTATTTGCCATGAAGTGATTGGAACAATGCCATGATTTTAGTTTCTTGAATGCTGAGTTTTAAGCCAGCCTTTTTACTCTCCTCTTTCACCCTCATCAAGAGGCTCTTTAGTTCCTCCTTGCTTTCTGCTTTTGAGTGGTATCATCTGTATATCTGAGGTTGTTGATATTTCTCCTGATAATCTTGATTCCAAATTGTGATCAAACCAGCATAGCATTTCGCATGATGTACTCTGCACAGAAGTTAAAGAAGCAGGTGAAAACATACAGCCTTGACATACTCCTTTCTCTAGACTAAACTAGTCCATTGTTCCATGTCTAGTTCTAACTGTTGCTTCTTGACCTGCATATGGGTTACTCAGGAAGCAGGGAAGGTGGTCTGATAATCCCACCTCTTTAAAAACTTTTCACAGTTTGTTGTGATCCACACAGTCAATGGCTTTGGCATAGTCAATGAAGCAGAAGTAGTTTTTTTTTTTTTTTTTAATTCACTTGTTTTCTCTATGATCCAACAGATGTTGACAATTCTATCTCTGGTTCCTCTGCCTTTTCTAAATACAGTTTGTATATCTGTAAATTCTTGGTTCATGTACTGTTGAAGCCTAGCTTAAAGGATTTTGAGGATTACCTTGCTAGCATGTGAAATGAGTACAATTGGACAGTATTTTGAACATTCTTTGGCTTTGCCTTTCTTTGAGATTGGAATGAAAATAGACCTTTTCCAGTCCTGTGGTCATTGCTGAGTTTTCCAAATTTGCTGGCATATTGAGTGCAGCACTTTCACAGCATCATCTTTTAAGATTTTAAGTAGGTCAACTGGAGTTCCATCACTTCCACTAGATTTGTTCATAGGAATGCTTTCTAAGGCTCACTTGACTTCACATTCCAGGATGTCCAGCTCTAGGAGACTGACCACACCATCATGGTTATCTGGGTCATTAAGTCTTTTTTTGTGTAGTTCTGTGTATTCCTGCCACCTCTTCTTAATATCTTCTGCTTCTGTTAGATCCTTGCTGTTTCTGCCCTTTATTGTGCCCATCTTTGCATGAAATGTTTCCTTGATATCTCTAATTTTTTTTAAAAGAGATCTCTAGTCTTTTCCATTCTTTGTGTTGTTCACTTAAGAAGGTTATCTTATCTCTCCTTGCTATTATCTGGAACTCTGCATTCAGATGGGTGTATCTTTCCCTTTCTCCTTTGCCTTTCACTTCTCTTCTTTTCTAAGCTATTTGTAATGTCTACTCAGACAACCATTTTGCTTTGTTGCATTTCTTTTTTGGGGGATAGTTTTGGTCACCACTTCCTATACAGTGTTACAAACCTCTGTTCATAGTTCTTCAGGCACTCTGTCTACCAGATCCAATCCCTTGAATCTATTTGTCACCCCCACTGTATGCATGCCTTGAACAAGGGGCAAAAATCTATGCTAGGAGAGTGATACCATACTTTCTTCCTGTTTAATATGACTTAGGCCTATGTGAGTAGTAGACTTATGTATTTGGGTCTGTTTGCAGTTTTGGTTTGTTTTTCCCTAAGCATGAGATGATTTGGATGCTTTTTTCCAGCATGTCCTTCATGTCCTTGTATTTCCCTTTGAAATTCATGGTCTGCTTCATTAAGGGGATCCACATTTTCTCAGTATAAAGTTATCTCAGTGTGAAACATGTGAAGTCTAGGTTTTGCATTTGAACAAGAAATGCTTCCTGAATTAAAATAATGTGAGTAGGCACTCTTAGCTCTCACATATGATATGAAAACTTCTTTTTAAAAATTAATTTATTTTAATATGAGGCTAATTACTTTACAATACTGTAGTGGTTTTTGTCATACATCGACATGAATCAGCCATGGAAGCACGTGTGTTCCCTATCCAGAACCCCCCTCCCACCTCCCTCCCCATCCCATCCCCCAGGGTCATCCCAGTGCACCAGCGCTGAGCAGCCTGTCTCATGCATCAAGCCTGGACTGGCAATCCGCTCCACATATGATAATATACAATTTTCAATGCTACCCTCTCAAATCATCCTACCCTTGCCTTCTCCTACAGAGTCCAACAGGCTGGACTATACATGTGTGTCTCTTTTGTTGTCTCACATACAGGGTCATCATTGCCATCTTTCTAAATTCCATATATATGTGTTAGTATACTGTATTGGTGTTTTTCTTTCTGGCTTACTTCACTCTGTATAATAGGCTCCAGTTTCATCCACCTCATTAGAACTGATTCAAATGTATTCTTTTTAATGGCTGAGTAATACTCCATTGTGTATATGTATCACAGTTTTCTTATCCATTCATCTGCTGATGGACATCTAGGTTGCTTCCATGTCCTGGCTATTAGAAACAGTGCCGCAATGAACATTGGGGTACATGTGTCTCTTTCAATTATGGTTTCCTCGGTGTGTATGCCCAGCAGTGGGATTGCTGGGTCATATGGCAGTTCTATTTGCAGTTTTTTAAAGAATCTTCACACTGTTCTGCATAGTGGCTGTACCAGTTTGCATTCCCCCTAACAGTGTAAGAGGATTCCCTTTTTTCCACACCCTCTCCAGCGCTTCTTTTGTGTGTGTGTGTGTCTGCACACACATTTAACATGTCATATACAACTGTAGTTAGTTGTGTATAAGTTTCTGTATATGAGCTTGTATATTTGGCATGTCTTATTTTTCTTGGACAATAACGAGTATGCCTTCTACTTCATTTGTATCCCCCACAGAACATAGTGTGTGTGTGTGTGTGTATATATATACATATATATAATGTAGATTGCATTGAATAGAACATCTTAGGAATTTAAAATTATTGGTCAATCTTAAAAATAAAGTTTTATTAAAAATAATAGAGAACGTTGTAAAGTCCATACAACCTCAGATTAATCTATCTTTTATATTTTTCTATTTCAACTACAAATTAATGCCTGTTATGCTAATTGAAGTATCCCATAATTCTCAGATGACTTCTAAATGATTAATAAAACAGTAAAATATTTTTAGTGATGTTGCATTGTCATCCTGTGAAAATTGGTAATCTAAGTATGGCATGTATGCTAATTATGAATTAATGACTGATTAATCTTAACTCAACCTTGGGCAAATCTGCTTCTATGTGCTTCCTCAGCTGGTAAATGAGGGAAAATGACTGCTGGCTCACAGGCATCCAGATGAAGATTTTACTCTTTTAAAATAGAAAGTGCCAGACAGGTATCTCATGACACAATAACTCTGAAGTTTAGCAGTGATGGCACTGTGGGCTTCCCAGGTGGGGCTAGTGGTAAAGAACCCACCTGCCAATGCAGGAGATTCAGGAGACGGCGGTTCTATCCCTGATTTGAGAAGATCCCCTGGAGGAGGGCATGGCAACAAACTGCAGCGTTCTGGCCTGGAAAATCCCATGCACAGGGGAGCCTGGAGGGCCACAGTCCAGAGAGTTGCAGAGGTGGACACAACTGAGCACGCACACAGTGAAAGGACTACCTGCCAGCGAAACTAGAAGGGGTGACAGATGAGCAGAACAGGAATTTTGAAACTAGAAATGGCTGGGACTCCAAGTTTAACATGACCCTCTAACCACTTCTTCTCTCCATTTTGCCCCTTTTCCCATTCCCAAGCAGAGTATCAGATAATAAGAAATTAGGCCTTAACCCTCCTTTAAGAATGTGCCATATGGCTGGTTTCTTGTGGTTTTGGAGGAAAACAGCATTCTATTGGACTCCTCACCTCAGTAATGTCTTATAATGCCTGTTTCTGTGAATGATATTTATGGGTCCCCATTTTCCAGGCTTATTGCCTTGGAAAGTTATGTAACCAGACACTGAGAGATATAAAGTGTTGAATTTGTCCAAAATTGAGCACTTATTCACAGGAGGAGAGCCTGGGACCATTTTTGCTAGGTTAGCTTCCTCCTTTGCTGAGTCTGAGCACTTGGAATATTTTAGTGTTGGCCTGCTGTGACTCACTGCCTGTCCAGTGGCTTAAGAGATGCTTAACTAAGTCCACAATAGGTCTCTCAGATAATGAAACACTGGGATATGCACAAAAGGACATGGTTTTAGGCATCAGTTATGGGGCCATTTTATCATCAGCCCCTATTTCCACTTTCTCAATGCAGCCCAGTAAAATACAATATTTGAGAATCTTTATGCTTTGCCCTTTCCTACACCCCAAACCTGATGAACTGCAAGTTTTCATCTTCCTCCACGTGAGGCAGATCTGCTCCATTCAGTTGCAGGAAATATTCTTAGCAAACACTTACCCAGTGTGTTCAGCAGCAATCAGGCCATTGATGATGATGTAGAAATTTATTAGAACATGAAGAGAAGAATTACCTACAAGCAATTCCGGAGTATTGGCTACCAGGAGCCAAATGCCTCATAGGCAGAAATTCATTGAATAGCATGCATTTGTTATATGTTGGCTGCCAGAAATTTAAGCACTCCAGCTCAGACTTGCTATTAAACCCTCCCTAGCATGCGGGCCACCCACCAGTTGCAAGGCATGATGACACGACAGATAACCCGCCCTCCTTGGTAGCAATATGGATATGGGTAATAACCTAGTAAAGGTTCACAGACGCGGCGACAGTAGCGGTTGCCTCGACGGCAGTAAATACAACAGTAACCTCTCTCATCCAACATGGAGTCGAATTCTATTCCATTTTCAGTCTGAAAGAAGAAGAAACCAGTGTTGGAGGGGAAGAGGTCTGCCAAGCAGGGGAGAATATGGAACTATAGGAGTTGGGGCCTGTTGAGTAATTAAGTTCCTGAGCCTGATCTTAGAGATATATCAATGGACTAGATCAAGATTGATTTTAGTTTTCTTAATTTAAATTTTTTTTAAAAACTTAGTTTTATTGAAATAGAGTTGATTTACAATGATTCAATTATGCATGTATTTATATATATGCTTTATCATATTCCTTTCCATTATCATTTATTGTGAAATATTGACAAGATTGATTTCGATGAGCCTTTTAGGTATTCCAAGTTTCTTAAATTTTCTTTTGTCATTGTTAAAACAATGACCATTCTCCTTTCAGTGACTTTGATCTGAGAAGTAGTGAGATTTGTGAAGGCTCTTTGTTTTTCCTCTAAACAAGAATAATGTGCACAGAACTCACATAGTCATTGATTGGGAGTTCTTCCTCACTTGCTGCTTGTCTGGTGTGACGGGTCTTCTCCACCTTCACTTGAGGGACCACCCACTGCTCATTTTGTTCAATGCCTTTTTTTTCACTGGTAGGAAAGTGAAGGTCTTCACCATCTTCCTCAAAGTCTTGTAACTCTGAAACTAAGGTAATACGCACAAAGTTGTGATGCAACTGCTTTGCTTGGGACTAGCATTGGGGGATAGAGATTTTCATTGTGTCTTCTCACTGTCCTCATTTAGGTATGCATGAACCACTTTTCCAGGGTTCTGGAGCTGACATTTTAAGGAGGTCTTCCAAAAGAGATCTGACCATTCCTGTGTACACAGACACCTTTGCTCATTTGGCATCAAACACTTACTGTTTTGCCTTATTAGCATGTTATATTAAAAATTGAGGGCAGGAGACTTTGGTGTCTCCCACAATGATTTTACTCAAGGTCGGTGCTCAGTAAATATTTTTGGTTGCCTGATTTGATACAGTGTCCTCTGTCCTCTTTCCCCATCCCTTCTCTTTTCTGTGTTAAATGTTTTTTTTTTTTTAATTAAACTTTGTATTTACAAATTATCTTAGATTTATAGAAGAGTTGCTAAGGTGGTACAGAGTATCTGTATATCTTTTCACCCAATTTCCCCTAAGGTTAACATTTTATATAACCACAGTACAACGAGCAAAACTAAGAAATTAGCATTGGTACAATGTGTTGTTGTTTAGTCACTAAATCATGTCTGACTCTTCGTAATCCCATGGACTGTAGCCCACTGGGCTCCTCTGTCCATGGGATTTCCCAAGCAAGAATACTGGGGTGGGTTGCCATGCCCTTCTCCAGGGGATCTTCCTGACCCAGGGATTGAACCCACGTCTCTGGTATTGCAGGCACTGGCAGGCAGATTCTTTACCACTGAGCCACCAGGGAAGCCCTTTATAGGTACAATAAAATTAACTAAACTACAAACTTTACTCAAATTTCATCATTATCTCCACTAACATCATTTAGGAGAAGGATGTTGAAGCAGAAGTTGTAGTGTCCAATCCAGGAAACCACAACTGCTTTTTTTTTTTTTTTTTTTAAGGCCAAAGAGTACCAATAGATGCCTGCATTGATTAGATCCTTCTCTCTTGGGCAATATAGTAATCTATGCTGTCCAGAATGAGGGAGGCCAAATTCTATGCTAGTTAAGCAGAATAAGATGTCCAGGAACATTTGCCCTCTCTGTGGGCTGACTGGAAATTGAGATCTGGAGTCTTTAACTCTACCTTTAGCATCCAATTGCTTTTATACTGATTCCTAAAACAGTCACAAAGAAATTGGTATTGCAGTGACTGTCCTTTCTTCTGAGGAGAATGCCACCATTTGACATAGAAAATCCTTCTTGAGACAATAGAGCATTATTTTGGCTCTTCTCTCCTCTGTTCTTGGATTGGGCACACAGTGTTTTGAGCCATAGTTTGGTAGCCCGACTGCAATGAATATAGATGTACAAAGAGAGACAGATTAGCTTTTTGCTATCACTGCTCACATTGGGGTGGCGTTACCTTTGATGGGATATTTAATAGCCTGTCAGCATTAATTTATCTGATTTATAACTTGGCTGTGAAAAATCTCCTCCTCACTGGCCGTCAGCATATACAGTTTCATCTAAGAAAATACAAACTTATCATTTGTTTTCCTAGAAATGTAGTCTCTGAATGCTGGTAACATTAACCCGTTACTGACTTTGGAAAGCAGAGGATGAAGAGGAGGAGGAGAAAGAGGAGGAGGGGAAAGCCATACCTGCTATTAGAGTGGGATTGATCCAATACATGGTCACATTATCACAAATCTCCAGAATTTTGGAATTTTTAAGAAAGTCTCGGTTTTCAATAGGTTTTTCTGCTGGGACCCAAATCACTGACTGTTCAAAGAAAGTTGTGGTAATTTCTTCATTCTGAGAGAAGACAGTTGTTTAGGGTGGGGATAGGCAGAGAAATTAATAAAGTGAGTGAGAAATTATGGGATACTGGAAAACACCATATTTCAAATCTGACTAATAATTACAGTCCCAGAGCTTCCGGTGAAGTAGCTTTCTGCCATGCATACAGTAGGTGCCTTTGGGAGAGTTAGCAACTGGTTCCTCCTCCCTTCTAACAGTAATTCTGCTTACTGAAACAGCAGCCTTCTCTGCTCAATTTCTCTTAAAGTCAGGAAGGCTGTCCGTCATTTTCTGGGTCTCTCACTGGGCCAAGAATGTTTTAATTTGGCCTTCCGGAACCCTGAGTGACTTATGTTTGTGTTCTTTTAAATGGGTATTGTGTGTGCATGCTCAGTCACTTGGGTCGTGTCTAACTCTTTGTGACCACATGGACTGTAGCCCACCAGGCTCGTCTGTCATGGGATTCTTCAGGCCGGAATTCTGGAGCGGGTTGCCATGCCTTCTTCCAGGGAATCTTCCTGATCCAGGGACTGAACCTGCATGTCCTGTGTTGCTTGCGTTGCAGGCAGATTCTTTACCTGTTGACCCATGGGGGAACCCCTTGGATGTTGTGAGTGCCTGCCTTATTTTAGGCTTATGACTAGGATTGCAAGTTGAATTTGATCACAAGCTGAAAAACACTGCTATAATCCAAATTGGTGAAATCAGTTAAGTAGCACCAGGACCTAGTATTTTGGTTTCCAAGATTGCCTGTTAATGGTATAGTTATAGTACCAAACATGTCTTTATTTTTTGTTTGTTTGTTTCAAAGTCAAGTCTCTAACTTGTGACTACAAGGCCCTTACTACTGTTTTACTCTTTTCATTCTAGATGCTTGGAGTTTGTCTGACAGAATGGTTTTTATTTAGGCAATTTTTTGTTGTTGTTGTCAAGAAAACTACCTTCTTTTTTGTTTATAATGTTGGAAGTAGTTGTCTTGTATACCTAGCTCTTTTAAAACGTATCTTTTTAAAAAATTTACTTATTTGGCTGCATCAGATCTTAGTTATGTCACATGAGATCTTTGATCTTCTTTGAGGCATGCAAACTGTTAGTTGCAACATGTGGGATCTAGTTCCCTGACCAGGGATCGAACTCATGCCCCTGCATTGAGAGTGTGCCGTCTTAGCCACTGCACCACCAGGGAAGTCCGGTATACTTATCTCTTAATCATTTATCTCTTGGGCTTTGACACTTTACCCTGTACTCTTAATTAGGTTTTTCCCTTTCTCTTTTGTTTCTCTCTAGTTTTATGGTTTCACTGTTTTTATTCTTTGAAATATGGCTATCTGTAATTTTTTCTCCTAGTCATTTAAAACTCTTCATCTTAGCTCCTTTGCCCTGGAGTCTGTAAAGACCTTGGTATGCACTGAAAGAGACTGTATAGAATGAGGTGGTACACTGACTAGCTTTGTTAGCAAAATCAGGGCTATTTATATAACTGTTCTGCATATTTAACATGTACAAACTATGGATACAATGGTGAGGGAAGTACAGAATAAAGGGTTTTTGTCATTCAAGACCACAAATTTGTCTCATAAAAAAAATCTGTAGCTTGAGTATAAAAAATAGGATTTTCTTGAAGATAAAGCAACTTCACTATCATGAAATGAATACTTAATGTTATTTAGACAATCTGGCAGAATTAGCTGAAAAATAAATTATGACAAAAATGAGACATTAGGGACCTTTACCTTTAACCTTTCTGGGGGCAGCACCACATGTGGAAACTTGGTTCCCCGACTAGGGATTGACCCCGTGCCCCTTCAGTGGAAGTGCAGAGTCTTAACCACTGGACACCAGGGAAGCCCCTGCCTTTAACTCTTTCAGAAAAGAAGTCTTGTCATGTCAGTGTGGAATGTCATTGTTGGCTGGCCCAACTCAAAGGCTTACCTTATTTTCTGTAAAAAGCAGCATGTGATATTGGATATAATAGCTTTTTATCTTATTCATTCTCCTTTCATCTAAGTTGTTCTGTTCCTCAGATGCATCCAAATTAAGTGTGTGTTATTAACTCAGTCATGTCCGACTTTTTGTAATCTCATGAGTTAGGGTGCACCAGGATCCTCTGTCCATGGGATTTTCCAGGCAAGAATACTGGAGTGGGTTGCCATCCCCTTCTCCGGGGGATCCTCCCAACCCAGGGATTGAACCTGCATGTCTTGCACTGCAGGCAGACTCTTTATCATCTAAGCCACTAGGGAAGCATCCAAATTAGGCTTATTTTTTTAAAAAAAATCCCAAACTTTTCACTTGCCATAGACCTTGGGAGCAGAGCATTGTCTTTGGGGGAAATCCTTTTCTTAGAAATTCTAGGAACCAGAGTCTGTAACTCTCTGGACATAAGGAGACTAATAGCATGTCTGTGGGAGCCAGGGACAGCCATGAGACTTGGATAATGGAAAGTAAAAATGATCTCCATACCACCTCATCCCCCCAAATAATAAGAAAAGTAAAAGAAAAAGGTAAATGGGTAGATGAGAATTAAGATGGAGAGAGTTGGGCAAGAGAAAAATGTAAAAGAACCTAGGAGAGAGAGAAGAAAAAGAAAGAGGTATTTATAGTATATAGAGTGCTCTCTGTGCTATTGGCATAATTTCATTTTAGGTTTGCCAGTTAAGCACTAAGAAAACCAACCCAAGCCATTTGTTTCTTCTGGCTACAGTCACAATACATCCTTAGCTAAGGTTCCACTCCTTCCTCCACTGACAGCAACATGCCATAATTATTGTCAGGATATCATGGGAAAATGAAGAGTCTCCTGGGCTTTATTGATGGCTGTGTTTTAAACAATAATCCTCCATCTCCCAATAGGCCTACAAGGGCCACTAAGCTGTTGCCCTGATGCCCTAGGTTATCTTACCCTGACCTAAGGGTGTGCTTTCAGAGAATTTGTATTACACTGTACTTCTCACCTTCTTTGCTTTTTCTTTTCTTAGTGATATTAAGGATAGATTATTCCATTAGCAGCCCAGCATATGAAATATTTTTTAATTTTTAAAAATAGTTATTTACCTGGCTGTGCTGGGTCTCAGTAGCGGCACTTGGAATCTAGCTGCCTGGCCAAGGATGGAGCGTGGAGCCTTAGCCACTAGATCACCAGTGGTAGTCGCTCAGGCTTGTCCCTCTCTTCGAAACTCCGTGGACTGTAGCCTGCCAGACTCCCCAGTCCATGCAATTCTCCAGGCAAGGATACTGGAGTTGGTTGCCATTTCCTACTCCAGGGGATCTTCCCAACCCAGGAATTGAACCTGGGATTCCCACATTGCAGGCAGATTCTTTACCATCCGAGCCACCAGGGAAGTCCTTTAATTTTAATTTTTTTTTATTGAAGTATAGTTGATTTTGTGCTTCCCTGGTGGCTTAATCATAAAGAACCCACCTGCCAATACAGGAGACACAAGAGATGTGGGTTCAGTCCCTGGGTCAGGAAGATCCTCTGGAGAAGGAAATGGCAACCCTCTCCAGTATTTTCACCTGGGAAATCCCATGGACAGAGGAGCCTGGCAGGCTACTGTCCATGCGGTCACAGAGAGTTGGACATGACTGAGTGCACCAGCAATAGCAATAGAGATGATTTACAATGTTGCATTACTTTCAGGTGTACAGTAAAGTGATTCAGCTATATATTTAAGTTATTACAAGATATTGAGTATAGTTCTCTGTGCTATGCAGTAGGTCTTTGTTGGTTATCTATTTTATATATGGTAGTGTTGAACTGAAATCTTTATTTCTTATTTAAAATTTTTATATTTTGCATTGGGTTATAGTTGATTAACAGTGCTGTAATAGTTTTAGGTGAACAGTGAAGGGACTCAGCCACATATATACACGTATCCATTCTCCCCCGAACTTCCTTCCCATTCAGGCTGCCATATAATACTCAGAAGAGTTCTATGTGCTATACAGTATGTCCTTGTTGGTATCTGTTTTGTATATAGTAGTGTGGAACTAAAATCTTTAGAATAGGTGAATGTCAAAGTGTGACAAAAGCAGCAAGGATCCCAAGTGGCCTTGGGGCTTTTGATTTGGCAGGATTGATTTTGTTCTTCTAGCTCACCACTCTTACCAAAAATCTTTGGTTTGGAAGCAAATGTACACAAGCCATGTTAATGGCTGCTATCCTTAAGTTAATTTTTAATTTTTATGGAAGTATAGTTGATTTACAATGTTGTGTTAGTTTCAGGTGTACAGCAAGGTGATTCAGCTATATATATATATATATATATATATATATATATATAAGTTGTTATAAGATATATAAGAGTATACACCCTTATGTTATAGCAGCACTATTTACAATAGTCAAGACACGGAAGCGACCTAAATGTTCATTGACAGATGAATGGATGGAGAAAATGTGGTACACATATACAGTGGAATATTATTCAGTTATTAAAAATGAAATAATGCCATTTGCAGCAACATGGATGGACCTGGAGCATTTACTGAGTGAAATAAATCAAACAGAGAAAGAGAAATATCATGACATCACTTATATGAGGAATCTAAAAAAATGATACAAAAAACCTGATTTTCAAAATAGAAACAGATTCAGACTTAGAGAATGAATTTATGTTTACCAGGGGGCAAGGAACAGTTAAGGAGTTTGGGATTGCCATGTACACACTGCTATATTTAAAATGGAAAACCAACAAGAACTTACTCTAATAGCACAAGGAACTCTGCTCAATATTCTGTAACAACCTAATTGTGAAAATAATTTGAAAAAGAATAGGTATATGTGTATATATATATATATAACTGAATCACTTTGTTGTACACCTGAAACTACACAACACTGTTAATCAACTGTACTACAATATAAAATAAAAAGTTAAAAAAAACTAAAACTAAAAAAAAAAGAAAAGTACAATGTTGGACATAAAAGCATGTACTTTAGGTTTTGAAAGGTCTGAGTTCAAGATCCCAATATGCTCTTCTCTAACTGTGTAACACTGGGCAAGTTACTTTTTGGTTCACATCTGAAAATGGGGACAATAATAGTACCTGTCTATAGCATCATTGTGAGAATCAAATAAGAGTAAAACATTTAGTACAAAGTCTGACACATAATTAGTCCCCAACAAATTATGGCTTTTGCTACTACTATTATTCTTACATACCTCATCTATTTCTTCCTCTGGTTCGGAAAATTCAGGAATCACTTTAATCTGAGATTTGATGAAGCATTTTTGAAGACCTACAAAGTAAATGCCAGTGTATCCCTATAAAACAGACAAAAAAAAAAAAAAAAAGAAAACTTCCTGAAATATCCACAATTAATGAGTGTCATGATTTGTCAGGGCCCCAGGCTGGCAAAATTTGAATTCAAAAGGAAAGCTTTCTCTTATAAATTAAATGGAGGCTACAGGCTATTTTTAACTTGACTCAAGTGTTCTAATATTTTAAGTGGGAAGCCTTAGGGGGAAAACATCCAACTTACATTTTTAAAGTCATGTACTTCCAATGTTTCATCAGTGCCATTTCCACTTCTGAATATTTCAGTTCTGGTAATGGGATCAATTTCCATGTAAATCTTCTTCTTCTCTCCATTGCTGTAGAAAGTGTGCTCCATGTCATATGTCTGGGAGAACAAAGGAAAACAAGCTGTAAAATACTCAGTATGACCACCAATGCAGGTAGATGTTAAGAAACTTGGGTTTGATCCCTGGGTCAGGAAGATCCCTGGGAGGAGTGAATGGCTACTCACTCCAGAATTCTTGCCTGGAGAATCCCATGGACAGAGGAACCTGGCAGGCTGCAGTCCACAGGGTCACAAGGAATTGGACACAACTGAAGCAACTTAGCACACACACAGAGATATCTGTTCATGGTGGTGGTGGTTTAGTAGCTAAGTTGTGTCCGACTCTCGTGATCCCATGGACTGTAGCCTGCCAGTCTCTTCTGTCCCTGGGATTCCCCAGGCAAGAATACTGGAGGGGGTGGCCATTTCCTCCTCCAAGGGACCTTCCCCATCCAGGGATCGTCTCCTGCATTGCAGGCAGATTCCTTACCACTGAGCCACTAGGGAAGCATGTTCATTCATAAGACACTTTAATTGGGTAATATCTGGGGCACCTTCTTTTTCCAGAGCCTTTGTAGAGAGGTGTTGTCTCAGCAGCTTGCTGTTGGGAATTCTCTGAGACTTGAGATTAAAGTGAGTTGTTTTTTGGCACTAGAGCTGATACAGGGATCCCTTGAGAATTCGTATTTTGTATTCAAGCCAAGTTGTTGAACTAATTACTAAGAATTCCAACAGTTTTTCTTGGCACCCTTGACTAAATAGCAAATGATATTTTGCAAAGCAGTCTATAAGATGCTTTTCCCTTATGGTAAGAAGAGGAACCGCCAAAAACCTCTACTGATTCTTTAAACTGCCACTTCCCTTTCTAAGTACTCAAGGGTCACCCACTTTCTTCCTGTGAAATTCAGTAGGGCTGAGAAAGAGATTTGAACAGATTTAGAATGCTTAGGTATTGCTCTTTATCTCCTTATCTACCCAGAGATTTAATATTGCCTTACCAGTCTTGGATATGTCCTCTTTAAACACTGAAGACCATTGTCTTTGGCGAATATTAAGTAAAAGTCTTACCCCGATCTCAACTGCTTCCTTTTGTCCTTTAAACTCCAGGAAACATTTACTGCCTTCCCCTAACCTTCTCTGTTATGGGCTAACAAAATCTATTCAGTTTATTACTGAATTCTCTTTTCCAAACTCGATTCAGCTGACTTTAAGTCTTCAGGTTCTCCTGCATATAGAATTTAATAACCATGAATTGTAATACACACTATGTAATACAGTATCTTCCAAGAAGAGCTCCTTGGAAAAGCTAAATATCAGGTTACTCCTGAATGGTTGAAACAAAACCCCAGACTCTCTGCGAACCTCTAAAAGAGACCGTTCTCTTTCTAAGGACCAAAAGGCCCAGGCCCGTAGAGTATCCCAGTCTATTAACAAGCCCATTGCTTATAACTGAGGACATGTTATGTTGTTGTTGTTTAGTTTCTATGTCGTGTCTGACTCTGTGGGAACCTGTGGACTGTAGCCCCCCAGGCTCCTCTGTCCATGGAATTCTCTAAGCACGAATCCTGGAGTAGGTTGCCGTTTCCTTTTCCAGGGGATCTTCCCAACCCTGGGATCAAACCTGGGTCTCCTGCATTGCAGGCCGATTCTTTACTGCTGAGCCACCAGGGGAGCCAGATGTGTTTACAGCTAGAAGCATAAGAAAAATTTGAAGGAATTTGCTATCACAAACCACCTGATGGTGCCATGTGGAAGTCTATCTTGTCCTTGTTGTTAGGAGGCCTTTTGCTATCACGTTTCTTCATATTCATTTTTCCTTATGAAAAGCATTTGGTAAACTGAAAGCCTGAAAAAGCAAGTCATCCGCAGAGCCAACGTTGCTTTCTAATGATTCTGTTCCCAGTGGCAGTCTTTTAGAGCTTGCACTGGGTTGGGTTGTTTTTTAATGTCTGCCAGTGTCTGTGACTGAGTGTTAGATTAACCTGGTCAAATTTTCCTTACCTCAAGTAGAAAAACAAGTTGGAATGGCTTGTAGAAGCACTGTTAGCTCAAATGTGAAAAGTTGATTTAGTCACTGAATAGGAAAGCAAGAAACAATGATATTGACCTCTTTGCTGCCCTACAGTAAGTTAGACATGGTCAGAGCTGAAATATTTGTTGAATATATTTTTCCCACCAATGGCAAATTCTTGTCTTCCTAAAGAGATTTGAGCATTGGCAAGGTCTTTTAAGAGACAACTTTTTAAAAAAATTTTTTATTTTTACTTTATTTTCCTTTATAATACTGTATTGGTTTTGCCATACATTGACATGAATCCGCCACGGGTGTACATGAGTTCCCAAACGTGAACCCCCCTCCCACCTCCCACCCCATATCATCATTTTAAAAGGGGAAGGAAAACACTATTTAGAACTTTCCAGCAACTGCAGAGTTAACACAGTGAGTCTGACTTGGTTTGTGACAGGTAGCAAATTCCCTTAGACTTGTTATTTGCGTCTAGTTATAAATTTGTTCTAAGTTGCAGCTCTGCGGCCAGCCCGAGAAACTTCTACCTTATGGCAACAAATTGAGCTCTCAGTGGGCCTGACCTAAGTAGAGGAGAGAGGCATCTAATGCAGATTCAGCTTTGTCAGATCTCCCAACAGGGCGGAATTTCTTTAGAAATACTCTCCATCGCTGAGACAAATGTCGACACCACCAGTCACTGGGGGTGGGGTGGGGTGTTTGTTTCATCAGTAGCACAACTGATGGATTCTTGCACGGAAAAATGAGGTTAGAGACTAGGGGATTTTGGAACGCTGCCTACCTGGGCAAAAGAGAAAATACAGGCTGCATTTTCAATCATTGGGAGAAGCCTATGGAACCATACTGGTGACATTTAGGATTTCAGTGGACTTCTGTGGAATGAATTTTCCTGCACCGTTGGCACTGCGCTTCACTTGGACACCTTGCTAGATGAAAACTATTGGAAACTGCCAAGCTCAGCAGATCCTGAGTATTTTCAGCATTCTTTCAAAGAGTTTTGTTGTTGTGGTTGGGGGAGGAGGCGTCCATTCTGATTGTAATTATTAACCAGCATGTTGCCTTTTTGTTAATAATGATAGTGGGATCAGAATGACTTCATTTATATGTTAATTCTGGGTGGGAGTTGGGGGCTATATATTCACTCAGATGGAATTCCATTATCAAAGGTGTCCTTTTGGAACAAACTTTGTCTAGGAAGATGATGCTGGTGGCCCACTTTGGACTGCTTAGGGGTGAGTTTGAGCAAATCCAGACGTACTGTCTTATCCGAGTCCCCATGGAGCACGTTGCTTAACTGGCCCATATGAAGACTGAGCTCATGCCTTTGGCTTTAGAAGTACTTTTCTTTCTACTAAGCTCACTGGCTAAGGGGCTAAGGGTCTTTTTGGAGATGAAGGAATAAATGATTTTGTCCACTCTGGGTGTAAACTAAAGCAGAGACAGGATGACTTGTCTGAGAGAAGTGTGAGTGGGCTCCTCGCAGCTCATTGCAGACTGCCTCCAAGTCAGCTTTATTCCAGGAATGACAGAGCAGGGTCAGAGTATGATAAGAACACTTCTGCCAAAGTGGCAAATTAGGGCAAGTTAATCTTTGGTGCTTCTAGTTTCCTTTTCTGTACTTTTTATATCCTGTTCCTTTCGCGCCTTTCTCTCCCTTCCTCCTCTTCTAATTTCCCTCTATTCCTGTTTCCTGTCTAGACATCTAGGAATTTCTTGATTTTTCTGATACCTTATATCAAAGAAATCTATCTGGCAAATGATCTCACACTAAGATATTAGCGATGGGCATTTGTTTAAAAACCTGAGTTTGATACATAACTCAAAGGAAAGAATTATTACTGGTGGATTTTAAACACAATGGCAACAAGAATAAGAGATATTTTAAGGGCATCTTTCCTGCACCACTCAAATGGGCTCCAGCTCCATCCACGGGTAAGGCTGATCTCAGATACCAAGGACCAGAACACTGGAGTGGGACAGGTAAACCAATGGGATGGGATATGACTCCGAAGTAAAGTGAGATACATATGTGGTGAAGTCCAAGGAGTGAGGGATATAAGAGGAGTGCACTGATAAAACATGGAGAAAACAGACTCATTTCTCTTCCTTGCCCAGGAATTGTTTCCTCAGTGCGGTTAAATCCTCCACTCAGGCAGCAAATGAGCCCTAACATCCCTCTTTCACAGTTTGCTGTGCTTTCTGGCCTCCATTTGTGACAATCTCTGAGATAAGAGAAAAAAAAAATAAAAGCTTTTTATAAAGAGTGAAGCTGCCTGAGCCCTCGGTGTAATAGATCTGTTTGGGGGCAAGTAGCTTTAGCTTGTCCTATAAAAGTATTTGAGCACATTTGGCTTAAGTTTGTTTTTTTGAAGCCTGTGATTAATCTAGCTGTTCTTCTCTCCACTGTCCTTCTTTACTGTCTATTTATGAGGTACACCCTCCAAAGGTGAAATATATGCTCAGAATAGCTGGCTAGCAGATGTTAGGCTGGAAGGAAGGGAAGGGAATGTATTGTGCCGTATTATTACAGGAAGTAGCCTGTGGGAATTAAAGGGCCTCTGGGTATTTCCTTAACTAACACAGAACAGACACATTGTTTCTTATGCAAAGATGGACTTCTGTATCTTCAATCACCAGTTCTCACCCCTGAAAAAAAAAAATTGGCTAGGCAGCACAGACATTCCTCTTTTTCAAAAAAAACAAAAAAACAAAAACCCACATTTCTTTCATCTAGAGATTCAAGCTGACTTGGAAGTTTTACCTACCCACTACTCTTACCACTCCTTATTCTTAAATGCAGCTGAAGAATAGTGGAAAAAAATCTCTAGATCAGTTTCTAGTCCTAGCCTCAACTCTGCCACTTACAAGCTGTGTGACTTTGGACAAGTCACCAGATGTCTCTGGAGGCTTGGGTCCCATCTTTATCTCCCACCCCTTGCCAGATGCAATGTTGAATAGTTGACAAAATTAATTGTCTTTTAAAATTGAAGTATAGCTTATTTTATCCTCTAGAGTAGGAAAAGGCAAACTGCTCCATTATTTTTGCCTGGAAAATTCCATGGACAGAGGAGTCTGGTGGGCTACAATCCATGGGGTTGCAAAGAGTCGAACAGGAACGACTGAGCCACTGACTGACAGACTGGTAGCTACAACTAACCAGGTTGTGTTAGTTTCAGGTTAGGGTTGTGTTAGTTTCAGGTATGCAGGAACGTGATTCCGCTTTTTAGATTCTTTTCCATCATAGAATATTACAAGATATAGAATATATATATATATATATATACAAGATAGAGAATATATAGAGTATATCCCTGTGCATACAGTAGGTTCTTGTTGTTAATCTATTTTATATACAGTAGTTTGGCAAAATGAACTCTTCAGATTTGGTAGACAGCGGTCAAGCTGAACCGTTGAACTACTACTACCTGTTGATTCCTGAGCTACTTCCTTACAGTGGCCGCAGCCCCTCTCTTAGCCACTAGAGGACAGCTCCCTTTGAAGACCTAGGGCTTTTCTGCCTGGTACCATGTGTGCCAGCAATGCTGCCTTGGGAAAATAAGGAGACTGAATACAAATGTGTTCCTAGTAGCCAGAGTCCTAACCTACGTGACTGATGCGGACCCTCAACAACACAGAGTGAGAGCTGAGCCAAGACAGTTTCTAGACAATGGTGGACTTCACTTTTGCATGGTTTGGGAGGAAAATAAAATTTTAAAATGCTGACATGGCACCATCTGGTAAAATTCAGTTCCCCTGCTAAAGAGATTCCAGCTCCACCTTTCACGTGAGAGGATGAAATGCTTCTCCAGACCCACATTTCACCCACCAAACTGTGGAAAACCCACGGAACTCAGGGAAGAAAGTTGTATTAGAGAAATAGGCCAAAAAAGCCAGATCCTGACTTATCAGGAAAGTGCTTTTTCTGAGCAAAGGATTTTCAGGCTAGAATGCTGTTGGGTTTGCAGTCCTGAGTGAAACTCTTTGAATTGTCATCTGCAGTTGAGGTGAGGGGGAGGGCAGACAGATACCCACCTATCCTAACCATTCTCCTTTCATCCTGTTTATATGCAGGAGCTGAGGGGACATCCCCAGGAATCTGCAGATTGTCGTGTGGGCCTTAGGACTTAGGCTTTCCAAATAGCCCTAAAATCACCAGGCTGTTCCTATATACGGCAGGAAGGGCAGACTTTCATTATTTAATTCATTATTCTTCTGCCTCATTTTACAAAGGATTGGAGGGAGGATAGGCTACAAGGTCTGTGCTATATCTATCAACTGTTGGTTTAACAGCTGGGATTTTTCTGCCTTGTTTTCTCCATATTGCATGAATTAGCTGGAGGGTTGATTTCTCCTTGTTTCAAGGTCAATGTGTGATACAGGGAGCCTTAAGCAAGAATGTATCTCTAGGGAATTTGCTTCAAAGATGGCTGGACAGTCACTGCATGGAAGTGGAGCCTTGTGATGCCCTCTTGAACCCTCTGGGACTGAATAGGTGCCCTCTGCTCGGTTTAAGAAAGCTGAATCTAGAACTCAATTGACTGGCTTTCATTCAGCTCAGGTGGCTTCTATTCGTGGCCGTGGGTTGGGGATCTGTAGCCTGTAAGGGAGTGCAACCGTTCTCTCAAAGTTAGTCTTCCTTGTTTCACTTTATTTTCATCCCTTCCTCTCTCTTTTACGTGTGCACGTGCTCATGCCTGAGGTGTGTGGAGAGAAAGAGTCCATCATAGCTTACTTCCCATTTCAGATCAAAAATCTGGATCTTTTGTCCACATCAAGGTGGGAGGTAATGGGAGGAGGAGGGGAGAACTTACTGGCATGGAGATGTCAACACCAGATGTGGAATGTTAAATAAACACTTTATTATAAGCAAATGTCAAAAAGCAAAATAAAAATGAGGTGTGGTTGGAGGCTAGAGGAGCAAACATTAAAAACTTGGAGGGAGTCCTGGGATGCCAAACACATCACTGTCATCCACGAGCAAAACAGCATCACCGGTTCTCTCCACCAAGGTCCCCACAGTCTCCATAGGTCCCACAGTCTTGTAAAGGAAAGTCCAGAAGATCCTGGGTTTTCATCTGCTAACTGATGATTCTTGCCAGGCCATACTCTTAAGGGGAGCCTCTTTAATTTGTGCAAGATGCCTGGATCATTTTCCTCTGCAAATCTTCTTCCAAGACTAGTCTGACTTCTCTTCACTTCCCAGCATTCATTAAGTCCTCCCTGAGGCAGCCTTATTAGCAGCCCTAGCCATTGGAAACCTAGATGTCCCCTGGGGCTCTTTGTCTGGGAATTGAAGGTAGTGGGCTTAGTGGAGCATCCACATCTCCAGCTGGTTCCTCGGTTTGCAGTGGACATAACCTGGTCTGCTGGGGCAAGGCCTGGACTTCAGTATCAAAGGCAATAAATTACAACTCCCCATTGGAGTGGAGAGCAAATAACCTTTGTTCACGGTAGAAAAAGTTACCCCAGGAGACACCTATTTATTATATTTTACCAGATTGCTTTGTGTTCATTTCTGAGAATTCCTTTGCTAAAAAGTTACATACTCAAATGGATTACTTCTTGAGAGATTTGGTTCTTGATAAACTTTATCTGGTAACATACCCCACCTCTTCTTTGCCCACAGTGACAAGATTTGACATTTGCTTTGAGGAAATCACAGGATTGCATTAAAAAGCAAAGTGGAGTGAGAAGCAAAGATGATATAATACAAAAGCAGAGGTGACCATGGGCTCTGTTAGTGAGCTTGACACCTTGTTAGATAAAAGCAAGGTCCCCACATAGTCATTTACAATTGCACTGAGACAAATAGCACTGTAAGTTTAGGAAAGTGCAAACTTTTTCAGAATAAGGTTTGCAATTACAATGGCTACAATAAAACCAGAAAAGTCATATAGCCCCATATTTAGGCAGATACATATTGCTGCCTGAAAGGGCCAGTGACTGACCACACCCAGTTAAGTACATTACGGTCATGAAGGGCAAACGGCTTAGTCTCCTCTTGTGCTTTGCTCAGTCAATTTAGTCGTGGCCAACTCTTTGAGACCCTAGGAACTGTAGCCCACAAGGCTCCTCTGCCCATGGGATTCTTTAGGCAAGAATGCTGGAGTGGGTTGCCATGCCCTCCTCCAGGGGATCTTCCTGACTCAGGGACTGAAAGTGTATCTCCGGCATCTCTGCAATTGCAGCCAGATTCTTTACCTCTGAGGCACCGGGGAAGCCCAATCCTTCTCTAGCCCATCTGTAATTGTCAAGAGGACCCAAGATTCAATTTGTGGGGAGCGTGTCACCTTGGGAATGAGTTATGTAATAGCAAAACTGGATCAGAATGTATCTTGGCACTCTTATTTATTTACTGTTTCTTTCCTGATCTTAATTGCTTTGCCGACTTTGCTAGTCCCAACGTTAGATGGCTTCTCTAGAAAAACACATGAACAGAAAGTATTTGAGAAGCAGAGAACAGTGAGAATGATAAGAGAAAGGGCTAACTATATGCAATGGATGATGCAAAAAATCCTTTCTGGAACAAGGTATAAAAAAAAAAAACAAGCAAAGAAAGTTCACTATTCTTTCTCCTGTTTAAACTTGATAAGGTAGCCCCTGGGACTAAATGAAAGTCAGCATGGCAGCAGAGGTGAAGAATCCGAAGGTTGCTATGTCTTACTTCTCTGATTTTTTTTTTTTTTTAGACACTTGTCCTGTTGACTTTTGCTCAGCTGGTAAAGAATCTGCCTGTAATGTGGGAGACCTGGGTTCAATCCCTGGGTTGGGAAGATCCCCTGGAGAAGGGAAAGGCTACCCACTCCAGGATTCTGGCCTGGAGAATTCCATGGAATGTATAGTCAGTGGGATCGCAAAGAGTCGGACACAACTGAACGACTTTCACTTTCACTTTTCACTTTGCAGTTGACTTTCTATTTTCTATACCCCAGTGTCCTTCCTTATTAATCCATATTATTTCCTTTTTGCTCCTGTCACTCCTTTGGCTCCTAATGGTTCACGCTCAGTCACTTCACTTGTGTCCGATTCTCTGTGACCCCATGGACTGTAGTCTGCCAGGCTCCTGTGTCCGTGGGATTTTTCAGACAAGAATACTGGAGTGGGTTGCTGTGCCCTCCTCCAGGGGAGCTTCCCGACCCAGGGATCAAACCTGCACCTTCTGTGTCTCCTGCACTGCAGGTGCATTCTTCATCGCTGAGTCACTGGGGAAGCCCCCTAGTGGTTCAGAACAACCCATCATTTTCTTCTTCCCTTCCCCATTATTTCATCCTGCCTCCTGGATGTGTGCCTTTCCCTTCCTATGTCTGCTAGCAAATAATTAATAACAGTGGTAACAATAGCAACATCCTACACCCTGAAAAAAAATGTGATAAAGCCAGAAAACCATCTTCACACTTTACAGCTTGTAAATTGATTAATTCTCTTTCGAATGGAAATTGTTGGCATGAAGGGGTTATGATTTTCTTTGAGTCACAACTAAACTTGCTCATTGTGTATGAGCTCAGGGGTGACAATAACCCTACACTAATATCAACTACAATGGCCTGCTAAGTTTCACTAACCCTGATATCAGAAGCATTCTGAGACATCTGTGATTAATGACTTGGTGTCACTTTTCTACCTTGTGCCATTACTATCTCACCAGGACAACAACAACTGTGGCTGAACCCTAACATGACACTAACCTGTGGTGAGAAGCTGAAAAGCTCTAGTTTTTTTTTTTTTTTTGGAGTCACAAATAAATGTGAACTCAGGTATGAGAATTACTCCTCTGAAAAGGAGTTTGCTGCCTGTCCTCACAGCAGATACATTAAGTCAGAAACGTAATCCCTGAAAATCTTTTGCTGCCATTTCTGGTGGTTTCTTCTTATGTGGTAGCATAATTACTTTTCCATCAGTTTCTGCCCAGATAATTGAAAGAAAGATGAAAACTATTTTTTCTTACAGTAAGAATTTTTCTTCTAGGAGGAACTTTAACTCCTTAAAATCAAGCATTAAAAAAGAATGGAAAGAAATTTTCTTCTAGGAGGAACTTTAACTCCTTAAAACCAAGCATTAAGAAAGAATGGATAATTCTACATCTTATCATTACTAACTGAAATACAGAAAAAACTTTGTTTTCCATTGCTGAAATAATTAGGCAGAAAAAGAGAGAACCGAAATCTTGGTTCAGTTTTTCACATCACCAAAAAGTATATGCAAAACAAACTTAGTGATTTTCATTTTCAGAGTAATATACATGTCAACCACTAATTAAATTCAATAAACTTAAAACAGAAACTTTGGATAATAGTGTGCATTTACTTACTTTTTTGGGTGTCTCAGGCCAGAAGTGCTTACTTCCCCAAAACAGGACAATTAGAGTTAAGGCGAGGATACCAAATACCAATCCACAAATCTTAAGTAATTTACATATCTTCTTGGATTTAAAAGCTTCTGCCTAAGCAAAATACAAAGAGAACCAAAAAAATAAATAAACAATAGCCCTAAAAATGCAAACCATAATTCAAAGTCACTTTTAATTTCACTTTTTAATGTTCACATAACAATACGATATCTCTGTAAAGCCATACTTTTGCTCAAAAGGGAAAAAAATATGAATAAACTTACATTTAGAATGTGACAGTCCTCACAGTTCTCTGGAGGATTCTTTGCCATGGTCTCTCAGCACACAGCACTCTTTCCCTGCTTTAGACCACTGCTGAGGTGGAGTTGCAAGTGAGTCGATTAACAGATGCCAGAGGAGAAGCTGAATTTATATGGCTCAAATATGTCATACCAGAGCCTGAGGGAGCCCAGGGGGCTCCTGTGCTGTGATTTGTTGCACCGATATACCCATATATGTATATAACTTCTGTGCACAGAATTCCATCCAGAATGGCAAAGACAGAAAGTTATAATGAAAACTATTGTCCTGGGGGGTGGTTTGGAAGGGGACCAAGCCTAGGACACTTTGAAATGATTTTTCACTATGAACTTAAAATATCAGTGGCAATGCATACTGCATACTCGAGAAATAAGCAAACAAAACAAAGAAAGGAATGGAGACCTAATTTCAATTCCATTTGATCTAACAAATATTTGTTGCAAGGATATTAAATGTCAAGCACTGTGCTTAGTATAGGAGATTCACAAATGAATAAGATAGTGCCTTCTTCTCTATATTAAAGCTCTTTGAGGACTAAGATCAATATGTAGTCAACAAATTATAATTAAAAACAAGATTTAAATGGTTAATTACAAGTTTTCTCTGTCTCTCTTTTCATTCTGTCTCTCTGATTATTTTCTTTTCCTACATTCTCTTCCTTAGTCTGTTCCTTAATGTTGATATTCCTTATGATTCTATCATTGATGATCTTCTCACTCTATATATACCCTTCTTAGATGGTCTCATCCACTTCTACAGTTTAAAATATAACTTACATACCAATGATTTCTAAATCTATACTTATAACTGCAATCTGACTTTTAAAAATATGAATTTATTTATTTTAATTAGAGGCTAATTACTTTACAATATTGTATTGCTATCCATCAACATGAATCCGCCACGGGTATACACGTGTTCCCCATCCTGAACCCTCCTCCCACCTCCCTCCCTGAACCATCCCTCTGGGTCATCCCAGTGCACCAGCCCCAAGCATCCAGTATCATGCATCGAACCTGGACTGGTGATTCCTTTCACATATGATATTATACATGTTTCAAAGCCATTCTCCCAAATCATCCCACCCTTGCCCTCTCCCACAGAGTCCAAAAGACTGTTCTATACATCTGTGTCTCTTTTCCTGTCTTGCATACAGGGTTATCATTACCATCTTTCTAAATTCCATTTATATGCATTAGTATACTGTATTGGTGTTTTTCTTTCTGGCTTGCTTCACTCTGTATAATAGGCTCCAGTTTCATCCACCTCATTGGAACTGATTCAAATGTATTCTTTTTAATGGCTGAATAATACTCCATTGTGTATATGTACCACAACTTTCTTATCCATTCATCTGCTGATGGATATCTAGGTTGCTTCCATGTCCTGGCTATTAGAAACAGTGCTGCAATGAACATTGGAGTACACGTGTCTCTTTCGATTCTGGTTTCCTCAGTGTGTATGCCCAGCAGTAAGATTGCTGTGTCATAAGGTAGTTCTATTTGCAGTTTTTTAAGGAATCTCCACACTGTTCTCCATAGTGGCTGTACTAGTTTGCATTCCCACCAACAGTGTAAGAGGGCTCCCTTTTCTCCACACCCTTTCCAGCATTTATTGCTTGTAGACTTTTGGATTGCAGCCATTCTGACTGGTGTGAAATGGTACCTCGTGGTTTTGATTTGCATTTCTCTGATAATGAGTGATGTTGAGCATCTTTTCATGTGTTTGTTAGCCATCTGTATGTCTTCTTTGGAGAAATGTGTATTTAGTTCTTTGGCCCATTTTTTGATTGGGTCATTTATTTTTCTGGAATTGAGCTGCAGGTGTTGCTTGTATATTTTTGAGATTAGATCTTTGTCAGTTGCTTCATTTGCTATTATTTTCTCCCTTCTGGAGGCTGTCCTTTCACCTTGCTTATAGTTTCCTTTGTTGTGCAGAAGCTTTAATTTTAATTAGGTCCCATTTGTTTATTTTTGCTTTTATTTCCAATATTCTGGGAGGTGGGTCATAGAGGATCCTGCTGTGATTTATGTCGGAGAGTGTTTTGCCTATGTTCTCCTCTAGGAGTTTTATAGTTTCTAGTCTTACGTTTAGATCTTTAGTCCATTTTGAGTTTATTTTTGTGTCTGGTGTTAGAAAGTGTTCTAGTTTCATTCTTTTACAAATGGTTGACCAGTTTTCCCAGCCACTTGTTAAAGCGATTGTCTTTAATCCATTGTATATTCTTGCCTCCTATGTCAAAGATAAGGTGTCCATAGGTGTGTGGATTTATCTCTGGGCTTTCTATTTTGTTCCATTGATCTATATTTCTGTCTTTGTTCCAGTACCATACTGTCTTGATGACTGTGGCTTTGTAGTAGAGCCTGAAGTCAGGCAGGTTGATTCCTCCAGTTCCATTCTTCTTTCTCAAGATTGCTTTGGCTATTCGAGGTTTTTTTGTATTTCCATACAAATTGTGAAATCATTTGTTCTAGCTCTCTGAAATATTGTTGGTAGCTTGATAGGGTGGAGAAGGCAATGGCACCCCACTCCAGCACTCTTGCCTGGAAAATCCCATGGATGGAGGACCTGGTGGGCCGCAGTCCATGGGGTTGCTAAGAGTTGGACACAACTGAGCGACTTCACTTTCACTTTGCACTTTCATGCATTGGAGAAGGAAATGGCAACCCACTCCAGTGTTCTTGCCTGGAGAATCCCAGGGACGGGGGAGCCTGGTGGGCTGCCATCTATGGGATCGCACAGAGTCAGACACGACTGAAGCGACTTAGCAGCAGCAGCTTGATAGGGATTGCATTGAATATATAGATTGCTTTGGGTAGTATACTCATTTTCATGATATTGATTCTTCTGATCCATGAACATGGTATATTTCTCCATCTATTAGTGTCCTCTTTGATTTCTTTCACCAGCGTTTTATAGTTTTCTATATATAGGTCTTTAGTTTCTTTCAGTTCAGTTCAGTTCATTTCAGTCATTCAGTCATGTCCAACTTTTTGCGACCCCATGAATCGCAGCACATCAGGCCTCCCTGTACATCACCAACTCCCGGAGTTCACTTAGATTCACGTCCATTGAGTCAGTGATGCCATCCACCCATCTCATCCTCTGTCGTCCCCTTCTCCTCCTGCCCCCAATCCCTCCCAGCATCAAAGTCTTTTCCAATGAGTCAACTCTTTGCATGAGGTGGCCAAAGTACTGGAGTTTCAGCTTTAGCATCATTCCTTCCAAAGAAATCCCAGGGCTGATCTCCTTCAGAATGGACTGGTTGGATCTCCTTTCAGTCAAAGGGACTCTCAAGAGTCTTCTCCAACACCACAGTTCAAAAGCATCAATTCTTTGGTGCTCAGCCTTCTTCACAGTCCAACTATCACATCCATACATGACCATAGGAAAAACCATAGCCTTGACTAGACGGACTTTAGTCGGCAAAGTAATGTCTCTGCTTTTGAATATACTATCTAGGTTGGTCATAACTTCTTCCAAGGAGTAAGCGTCTTTTAATTTCATGGCTGCAGTCACCATCTGCAGTGATTTTGGAGCCCCCCCTAAATAAAGTCTGACACTGTTTCCACTATTTCCCCATCTATTTCCCATGAAGTGATGGGACCGGATGCCATGATCTTCGTTTTCTGAATGTTGAGGTTTAAGCCAACTTTTTCACTCTCCTCTTTCACTTTCATCAAGAGGCTTTTTAGCTCCTCTTCACTTTCTGCCATAAGGGTGGTGTCATCTGCATATCTGAGGTGATTGATATTTCTCCTGGCAATCTTGATTCCAGTTTGTGTTTATTCCAGTCCAGCATTTCTCATGATGTATTCTGCACATAAGTTAAATAAGCAGGGTGACAATATACAGCCTTGACATACTCCTTTTCCTATCTGGAACCAGTCTGTTAGTTTCTTTAGGTAGATATATTCCTAAGTATTTTATTCTTTTCGTTGCAATGGTGAATGGAATTGTTTCCCTAATTTCTCTTTCTATTTTCTCATTATTAGTGTATAGGAATGCAAGGGATTTCTGTGTGTTGATTTTATATCCTGAAACTTTACTATATTCATTGATTAGCTCTAGTAATTCTCTGGTGGAGTCTTTAGGGTTTTCTATATTGAGGATCATGTCATCTGCAAAGAGTGAGAGTTTTACTTCTTCTTTTCCAATTTGGATTCCTTTTATTTCTTTGTCTGCTCTGATTGCTGTGGCCAAAACTTCCAAAACTATGTTGAATAGTAGTGGTGAAAGTGGGCACCCTTGTCTTGTTCCTGACTTTAGGGGAAATGCTTTCAATTTTTCACCATTGAGGATAATGTTTGCTGTGGGTTTGTCATATATAGCTTTTATTATGTTGAGGTATGTTCCTTCTATTCCTGCTTTCTGGAGAGTTTTTATCATAAATGGATGTTGAATTTTGTCAAAGGCTTTCTCTGCATCTATGGAGATAATCATATGGCTTTTATTTTTCAATTTTGTTAATGTGGTGTATTACATTGATTGATTTGTGGATACTGAAGAATCCTTGCATGGCTGGGATAAAGCCCACTTGGTCATGGTATATGATCTTTTTAATATGTTGTTGGATTCTGATTGCTAGAATTTTGTTAAGGATTTTTGCATCTATGTTCATCAGTAATATTGGCCTGTAGTTTTCTTTTTTTGTGGCATCTTTGTCTGGTTTTGGTATTAGGGTGATGGTGGCCTCATAGAATGAGTCTGGAAGTTTACCTTCCTCTGCAATTTTCTGGAAGAGTTTGAGTAGGATAGGTGTTAGCTCTTCTCTAAATTTTTGGTAGAATTCAACTGTGAAGCCGTCTGGACCTGGGCTTTTGTTTGCTGGAAGATTTCTTATTACCATTTCAATTTCCGTGCTTGTGACAGGTCTGTTAAGATTTTCTATTTCT
Source organism: Oryx dammah (assembly GCF_014754425.2). Taxonomy (NCBI): domain Eukaryota; kingdom Metazoa; phylum Chordata; class Mammalia; order Artiodactyla; family Bovidae; genus Oryx; species Oryx dammah. The sequence goes on along the minus strand of NW_024070207.1, from coordinate 7,801,532 downwards.
TCCTGGTTCAATTTTGGAAAGTTGTACTTTTCTAAGAATTTGTCCATTTTTTCCAAGTTGTCCATTTTATTGGCATATAATTGCTGATAGTAGTCTCTTATGATCCTTTATATTTCTGTGTTGTCTCTTGTGATGTCTAGATTTTCATTTCTAATTCTGTTGATTTAATTTTTCTCCCTTTGTTTCTTGATGAGTCTGGCTAATGTTTTGTCTTTTGAATTTCAAAGTCATTTGACTATCTCTACCTCGTTGGATCTCAAGAATCTCAAAGTGCAACATGTCCCACATCAAAATCTTCTTTCAACATCACTTTCTTCCAACCTACTCTTTTTCCCATATTGTTAATCTTAGTTGGTGGCTGCGTTAGTTTGCTAGAGCTGCCATAATAAAGTACCACAGACTGCGTGGCTTAGACAACAGAAATTTATATTTCTACCGCCTAGAAGGGTAGAAGTCCAAGATCAGGGCCTCAGCAAAGTTGGCTTCTTCTGAAGCCCCCTCCTTGACTCGTAGATGGCCTTCATGTTCACATGGTACCCCCCTTCTATGCATATATAGGTCCTAATCTTCTCTTCTTATAAAGACACCAGTCATATTGGATTAGGCCATGCAACTTCATTTTTCCTTAATTACTTCTTTAAAGGCCATGTCTTCAAATACATTCACATAAAAAATAATGGATATTAGGGCTTTAACATATGAATTTCGATGGTGGAGGGGGCACAATTTAGTTTGTAACACTGGAACCATTACTCACTCAGGCTCTAAAACCAAAAGTCTATGGTTTGTCCTAGACTTCGCTCTCTGTCACTTTCCCTTATCCAATCAGTGACTAGGTATTTCTTATTCTAAATTCGTAAATCTATCAAGGCCATTCTTTTCTCCCTATATTGCCTTCTAAAGCCTTAGTTTAGGTTGTCCTCTTCTCTGATGAATCTCAAATCTATATCTCTTATCCAGTCTGTTTAAGGCTCCAGACTCATGGGTCCATCTAACCTGCTAGACATTCCCACTTGGATATCTCAGAGGTGCCCCAAATACCACATGTCCTCTGCTGTGTCATGCTCAGTCACTCAGTCATCTTCAACTCCTTGCAATGCTATGGACTGCAGCCCACCAGGCTCCTCTATCCATGGGATTTTTCCCAGTCAAGAATACTGGAATGGGTTGCCATTTCCTCCTCCAGGGGATTTTCCTGACCCACATGTCTCAAACTGAATTAATTATCTCTCCTTCCAAATATACCTTTCTTTCTATATTATCTCTCTCACTAAATGCAATGGCACCCCACTCCAGTACTCTTGCCTGGAAAATCCCATGGATGGAGGAGCCTGGTGGGCTGCAGTCCATGGGGTTGCTAAGAGTCAGACACGACTGAGTGACTTCACTTTGACTTTTCACTTTCATGCATTGGAGAAGGAAATGGCAACCCACTCCAGTGTTCTTGCCTGGAGAATCCCAGGGACGGGGGAGCCTGGTGGGCTGCCGTCTATGGGGTCACAAAGAGTCGGACCTGACTGAAGCGACTTAGCAGCAGCAGCAGCAAATGGCATGATGATCAGTTTCTAGAATGGAAACCTCCAAATGATCCTTTAGTTCTTCCTCTCTTGCCTAATTAGGCCTCCATGACTAGTGAATTATTAAATCCAGTCATTTCTGCCTATGAATTATCTTCCCAATCTTATTCTTTTTATCCTCAAGTTCCACTGTCTTAGTTGAGGTTCTCCTAGTTACTTTTAGTGTTGCAATAGAGTCCTTACTGGTCCTTTTGCCTTCCTTCAGTGATCTTTTCTAGGACTCAGATTTGAGGATAATCTCTGCCATGATTAAAATCTTTCTGTGTTTATTCATTGTCTATAAACATCAAAACTCATTATGGTGACATCATAGGCACTTCAAGTTCTTAACTGTGCCTAATACCTCCAGCCTTGTTTTTGGACAATTTCTTCCATAGAGATGGAGACAACTGGGTGTCTCAGCTGGGCAGAGCTAAGGAACATGTATGTGTGACTTCACCCATATCCTAATGCCTCAAAGGAAAATATTTTTCTAATTGTTGCAGACATGAGCACGCATGAATTGATTATGGAAGTTATGAAATATCAATCATGGTTCTGTTTGTTCTACAATTCTTTGGCCAAACTTAAAATGAATCTATGAGAGCAGTCTTATGAAGAAATCCATGTTTATTGTGTTAGATTTTTTTCCCCCTCAACAATGTTACTCACACTATGCTTCTAATACCTTCCTTACACATTATGCTTTATTGATTCTGAGCACTCTCTGCTTTTTTTACCCTGCAATCCATTTTCTTTTTTTAAAATTTATTATTTATTATTTTTTTTTACTTTATAATATTGTATTGGTTTTGCCATACATCAACATGAATCTGCCATGAGTGTAGACGTGTTCCCAATCTTGAACCTCCCCTCCCACCTCTCTCCCCATACCATCCCTCTGGGTCATCCTAGTGCACCAGCCCCGAGCATCCTCTATCATGCATGGAACCTGGACTAGTGATTCATTTTACATATGATGTCATACATGTTTCAGTGCTATTCTCCCAAATCACCCCACCCTCACCCTCTCCCACAGAGTCCAAAAGACTGTTCTATACATCTGTGTCTCTTTTGCTGTCTCGCATACAGGGTTATCATTACCATCTTTCTAAATTCCATATATATGTGTGTTAGTATACCCTATTAGTGTTTTTCTTTCTGGCTTACTTCACTCTGTATAATAGGCTCCAGTTTCATTCACCTCGTTAGAACTGATTCAAATGTATTCTTTTTAATGGGTGAGTAATACTCCATTGTGTATATGTACCACAGCTTTCTTATTCATTCATCTGCTGATGGACATCTAGGTTGCTTCCATGTCCTGGTTATTAGAAACAGTGCTGCGATGAACATTGGGGTACACATGTATATTTCAATTCTGGTTTCCTCTGTGTGTATGCCCAGCAGTGGGATTGCTGGGCTACATTCTTTGCTTGGGTTTCCCTTCTTCCCCTTGTTTACCTGAAAATTCTCATTTAGTCTTCAAAATACTGCCTAGATGTTACCAGTTCCTGACAGACTTCACTGATCTTATCTCTACCACTTCATTGAGTTCATCACCATTTCCCTTGTTCTATTTTTGTATCTTGCTCATACTTCAAATGTTGCACTTGTTACACTGTATTATAATTAGTTTCTGTGTTTTTCTTCTGAGCAGACTTTGAGATCCTTTAAAACATGCCTCAGTTGTTAAAAGGACTGAAATAAAATTAAGGTCAAATTGATATGCCATGGAAGCACAGAAAGAGAAATAATTAATTCTGATTCAGGAAAGCAGGGAAAATGACACAAAGCCCCTAAAATTTCAGTAGGTTGTTCATTTACTAGCACTCTATGTGGCAAGCACTGTTGTAGGGGCTAGATATATACTCCGTAGTTCACAAGACAAACACCATCCCTGACATTATAGAGCTCAGAAGCTATTTAGGGAGACAGAAGTTATAAGGGGGAAAATCCTGCAAATAAAAAAAAATATATATATAAATAACAAAACAGGCTAAGAAGGAAAGTTCAAGGTATATTATGGAAATACCTAATATAGATTGGGAAACAGTGGTCAGTGAAGCCCACACTAAAGAGAGGTCCGTTAAGCTCAGATCTAAATAATGAGTGGAAATTAGCCTGTGAAGAGTGGGAAAGAGATTATTCCAGGCAGAGGGGTCAGCAAATGCAAATACCTTGAAGCAGAAAAGAGGTTGTGTTTGAAGAATAAAAGGAAAGTCAGTGTGGTGGTAATATAGTGAATGTGGAGGAGAGTTGCTTGAGATAAGTCTGAAGAGGTAGGCAGGGACTATATCATACAAGATTGTATCTATTAGGACTCTTAGGCTGCATGTAACAGAAACCAAGTTATGGCGGTTTAACAAAAGGTGTAGTTTTCTAACATAAAGGCGCCTCAGTGTCCACAGTTCAGGACTCATATAAGTTTCAGGAATCAAGCATCTATCTTTTTGTTCTATGATCCAATGAGCATGGCTTCTACTTTCAGGCTTCCTGCTGTTCTACTTCCAGGCAGCAAAAGGAAAGAATGCAAAGGGCAAAAAACATGTGACAGCTAGGTCTGTCTCATTCCATCAGGAAAGTAACAGTTTTCCTGGAAGCCCCACCTATCTATTAGATAGAACTGGATTGGATGGCCACCCTTAGCTACAATAGAGTATAAGAAGGTTTCATTTTCAATTTAGTCTATTACTGCTCCTAAAAAAATCTACTAGTTTTATTACAAAAGGGGAAAACAAGTTGTGTAGGCGATTTGTAGTTGCTACCACAAAGTGTGTGGGATTTCTTAGTTTATTCTAAAAACAGTGGGAATTCATTGAGGGGTTTTAAGCAGGGGAGATACACAGTTCCTTTTATGCTGATTAGCATCTGTTTGGCTGCTGTGAGAAGGATGAATTGTAAGGGGGGCAAGAATGGTTTAAAGTCTGACCAGTTAGAAGGCAATTGCAAGAGCTTATGATGCTTTGGATTAAGGAAGTGGTAGTAGAGATGGAGAGAAGTAGAGGTAGCATGCTTTTGGTGAGAAATTGGATCCACAGGGTGAGAGAAGGAGAGGAATAAAAAAAAATTCATGTATTTGTGGTTTATGCATTTGGATGGAGAATGCTATCATTTATTGAGATTATGAAACATGGAGGACCAGACTGGGGTGATGAGTATGATTTTGGACATGTTGAATTTGACGTGTTTATGAAGCATACAAAAAGAGATGTCTTGTTGGCAGTTGAACATATGTATCTGGAATTCAAAAGATGGGCCCTGGAGTAGAAATAGAGATTTGGGAGCCATTTACCTGTGAATGGTATTCAAAACTATGGGAGTTGATGACACAGTTTAGAAAATGAGTACAGAACAGAAGGAGAGAAAGGCTCAAGGCTGACCACTGGGAATCTTCAGAGTTATTTATTTAAAAATATACTTTTAAAATGGTTTTTGCATTTTATTAAAAAATGCATGCAATATTCATTATAAAATAAGCCAGCAATATAGAGAAGTACAAAAAGGAGGGAAAAAATACCTCCAGAAACCTGCACGAACTAGAACTAATCAGTATTGTGCCTTAATTTGCTTATCTGAATAAGAGGATAAAAATAGTAACTATAAGATTGCTGTGATAATAAGATAATCCATTTGAAGTGCTTACTTTGCTATCTGGCAAATAGTAAATAGTTCATAAACATTAATTACTAAGATAATAAACATTATTCTGGACATCACTTTTATTATAAAGGATTAAGGAATGGATAGATACAAAATTTTAATAGAAATAATATACATGCTCTTTCAGAAAGTCTGAAGTTGAACAAAAGACAAATAGATTAAAGTGAAAGTAAAGAAACTGACAAATTTCAGATCAATGTTTCTTCCCTCTCAAGAGATAGTAGTCTCTGAAAGACTGTTTTACAGTTAAGATTAAAGATTTGGAAAATACAAAGAAGTTATAGTTACTATATTTTTATCTCCATGTTTCAGTTCTTGATAGTGTTAGACTGATTCCCTGGGTAGTTGATTAAGGATATGGGTTCTGAATACAGCCTGCTTGGGTTAAGCTCAGTTCTGCAACTTACTAGCTATAAAGTAGGCAAATTATTTAATCTCTATGTGCTTCAGTTTTCTCATTTTTAGAATGAAGACTAAAAATTGCCTACTTCATAAGGGGGAGAATGGATACATGTGTATGTATGGCTGAGTCCCTTTGCTGTCCATCTGAAACTATCACAACATTTTGGCTATACTTCAATGGATAAGAAAGCTGTGGTACACATACACAATGGAGTATTACTCAGCCATTAAAAAGAATACATTTGAATCAGTTCTAATGAGGTGGATGAAACTGGAGCCTATTATACAGAGTGAAGTAAGCCAGAAAGAAAAACACCAATACAGTATACTAATACATATATATGGAATTTAGAAAGATGGTAACGATGACCCTTATGCAAGACAGCAAAAGAGACACAGATGTATAGAACAGTCTTTTGGACTCTGTGGGAGAGGGAGAGGGTGGGATGATTTGGGAGAATGGCATTGAAACATGTATAATATCATATAAGAAATGAATTGCCAGTCTAGGTTTGATGCAGGATATAGGATGCTCGGGACTGGTGCACTGGGATGACCCAGAGGGATGGTATGGGGACGGAGGTGGGAGGGGGGTTCAGGATTGGGAACATGTGTACACCCGTGGCAGATTCATGTTGATGTATGGCAAAACCAATACAGTATTGTAAAGTAAAATAAAGGAAAATTTAAAAAATAAATTAATTAAAAAAAATAAAATGTTTAAAAAGTTCCTACTTCAGTGGATTGTAAAGAATAAAAGAGTTAATACATATAAAATACTTGGCACAGTGCCTGGTACATAATGAACTATTATTATAAATATGAGGAAATTAGTTATCATTATATAATGTCATGAAATACACTTTTCCTTCCATCTCATGATTTTTGTTAGCTATATTATTATTTTTACCTTCTCATAGTTTATAACATTTATATTGTGTTCTCCACCTAGAATTCTCTAAGTTGTCTGGTCCTGCTTCTGTGTTTAAATGAATTCGGTGCTTAACACTACTTTTATTACAGCTTCTTTATTCCTGAGTTTTTGTTTTCATGTATCTCTTGATTGTCTAGGTTTTATAAGATGCTAGTTATTTTTTTTTAAACCAGCCCTCATGAGTGTTGCATTTCTTGAACTTTGGCAGGCTTGAGAATATCTGTGTGTTGAAGTGCAAACTGATAGGATAGAAAATTCTTGGGTCACACTTTGGTTCCCTCGGGAGTTTGTTGATTATCACTCCATTGTCGATGGCACCATGGGCTACACTGGTCTTTTCATCATGGCCTCTTCCATTCATCCTTTGGCTGGATGGATTTCATTGCAGAAATTCCAGCATTATGACTCAAATGATGGAGGAGGAGGAGCTGTCAAAAGAGATTGAAACAGTGTAGCCAAGAAAAAGGGAAAACACTGAGGTGTCACAAAAGCCAAGAAAAGGTTAGGTTTGACAAAGATGGCAGTAGTGAATTCTGTCAGAAGCCTCTACAAGGTCAAAAGTCTGTCAAAAATAGGATTTGGGTGGATACAGAGAATGTGGAAGAGCATTTTGGGCTGCAATAATAAATGAAAATTTTACAGGTGTATAAGTATGTGTTTGGGTTGTTGGAGTACTGAGTAGTCCATTGTGGGTGGAAAATTGATTGCAGGGGAAAGATGACAGACCATGTTGCCCAGATGTCTTTTTCTATCAGGTTGCTTTGTTTTTTTTTTTTTCCTTCTGCCTGTCCACCTAGCTCTTCATCTGGATTAAAGAAAAATATCTCTGAGTTATCTTTCTCTTGCTCCCTTCTTTAGTGTCTTCTATTTGTTGTTTTTCCATTGCTCAGTCTTGTCTGACTCATTGCAACCCCATGGACTGCAGTACACCAGGCATCCCTGTCCTTCACCATCTCCTGGAGCTTGCTCAAACTCATGTCCATTGAGTCGGTGATGTCATCCAACTGTCTCATCTGCTATCATTCCCTTCTCCTCCTGCCTTCAGTCTTTTCCACTTTCCCAGCATTAGGGTCTTTTTCAATGAGTTAGCTCTTCGCATCAGGTGGCCCGAGTATTGGAGCTTCAGCTTCAGCATCAGTCCCCATTATGATGGATTTGGGATTGATTTCCTTTAGGATTGACTGGTTTGATCTCCTTGTGGTCCAAGGGACTCTCAAGAGTCTTCTCCAACACCACAGTTCAAAAGCATCAATTCTTTGGTGCTCAGCCTTTTGTATGGTCCAACTCTAACATCTATACATGACTCCTGGAAAAACCATAGCTTTGACCAGATGGTCAATGTCTTCTATATTTCTTTATTTTTTTTGGAATAAAAAGGATGGGATTTTCAGTAATGTCCTGTCCAAAAATCAATAAATCAATTCAATAAATATTGCATATCTGTTGAGAATGCTGTAGTACATAAAACAGTATAATGGCGAAGACAGGGGCTGCAACTATCACAGCCCAGTGTGTGCTAAGAGCTATCTTAAGGCAGTATGGGGAGCTTTGGAATGCAGAGGAAAGCCTGCTCTGCAAGGTTACAGGGAGGTTTAGTTCAGTTCAGGGGAAGGGTACTTAGGGCAGGCTTCCAGGAGAAAATGATGGAGAAATCAAAACTTGCAAGATGAATAGGCATGCAAAGTTATCGAGAGGGAGCGTGTTTTAGGCAGAAGGAAATCATGAATAAAAGCTTGAAAATGGGAAAGAGAATGGAACGTTTGAGCAACTGAAAGAATTTTAGTGTCGAAGGAGTGTTTAAACTTTTTTGTTACAAAAGAAGTACATCTTCAGTGGGAAATAACCAAAAGTAGGAAGTAAAAAAATTAAATCAAAGTTTATTCCCTACCTCGAAAATCCACAAATTAACCACTAATGGTTTAGTGAGTATTATTTTAATATCCTTTACTCTTCAGTACGTCAAAGCTGTATATTGTCACCCTGCTTATTTAACTTCTATGCAGAGTACATCATGAGAAACACTGGACTGGAAGAAGCACAAGCTGGAATCAAGATTGCCAGGAGAAATATCAATAACCTCAGATATGCAGATGACACCACCCTTATGGCAGAAAATGAAGAGGAACTAAAAAGCCTCTTGATGAAAGTGAAAGAGGAGAGTGAAAAAGTTGACTTAAAGCTCAACATTCAGAAAACGAAGATCATGGCATCCAGTCCCATCACTTCATGGGAAATAGATGGGGAAAGAGTGGAAACAGTGTCAGACTTTATTTTGGGGGGCTCCGAAATCACTGCAGATGGTGACTGCAGCCATGAAATTAAAAGACGCTTACTCCTTGGAAGAAAAGTTATGACCAACCTAGATAGCAGGTTGAAGAGCAGAGACATTAGTTTGCCAGCAAAGGTCCGTCTAGTCAAGGCTATGGTTTTTCTTGTGGTCACGTATGGATGTGAGAGTTGGACTGTGAAGAAAGCTGAGCACCGAAGAATTGATGCTTTTGAAATGTGGTGTTGAAGAAGACTCTTGCGAGTCCCTTGGGCTGCAAGGAGATCCAACCAGTCCATCCCTTTAGGATCAGTTCTGGGTGTTCTTTGGAAGGACTGATGCTAAAGCTGAAACTCCAATACTTTGGCCACCTCATGTGAAGAGTTGACTCGTTGGAAAAGACCCTGATGCTGGGAGGGATTGGGGGCAGGAGGAGAAGGGGACGACAGAGGATGAGATGGCTGGATGGCATCACTGACTCGATGGACATGAGTCTGAGTGAACTCCGGGAGTTGGTGATGGACAGGGAGGCCTGGCGTGCTGCAATTCATGGGGTCACAAAGACTCGGACATGACTGAGCGACTGAATTGAACTGAACTCTTCAAGTGAAAATTCACACTCACATACACATGTATGTGTGTATATGCACCATATTAATAGTCTGAAAAATATATCATCTTATAAAATATTCATATTTGTCTTCTATATCCTTACTTTCAATACAAGAACTGTATTGACAATTGAACAGAATTCCACATACAATGCAATAAAAATTTCCATCTGCCTGATGAATGATTAAGTAAAATATAGTATAGACATGCAATGGAATATTGTTAGGCAATAAAGAAGAATTAAATGCTTCTACATGGTACAACTTGACTGAATCTTGAAAACATTATCCTAAACGAAAGAAGTCAAACGTTGCTATGAACGAACATTCATGTAAAAGTTTTTGTGTGAACATATGTTTTTAAATTCTCTTAAGTATGTCCCTAGGAGGAGAATTGCTGGACCATTTCATAATTTTATGTTTAGGTTTCTGAGGAACCATCTAACACTTTTGGGCAGTGACATGACCATCGAGTGGGTGATGCCATCCAACCATCCCGTCCTCTGTCATTCCCTTCTCCTCCTGCCTTGAATCTTTCCCAGCATCATGGTCTTCTCCAATGAAGTCAGTTCTTCACAGCAGAAGGCCAAAGTATTGGAGTTTCATTTTCTGCATCAGTCCTTCCAATTCAGGACTGATTTCCTTGAGGATAGACTGGTTGGATCTCCCTGGAGTCTGATGGACTCTCAAGAGTCTTCTCCAACACCACAGTTCAAAAGCATCAATTCTTCTGCACTCAGCTTTCTTTATAGTCCAACTCTCACATCCATACATGACTGCTGGAAAAACCATAGCTTTGACTAGACAGACTTTTGTTGGCAAAGTAATATTTTTGCTTTTTAATATGCTGTCTAGGTTGGTCATAGCTTTTCTTCCAAGGAACAAGTGTCTTTTAATTTCATAGCTGCAATCACCATCTGCAGTGATTGTGGAGCCCAAGAAAATAAATTCTGTTACCGTTTCCATTGTCTCCCCTTCTATTTGCCATAAAGTGATGGGACCAGGTGCCATGATCTTAGTTTTTTGAACATTGAGTTTTATTTTTTTTTCTTTCTTTTTTTATTAAATTTTTATTTTTACTTTATTTTACTTTACAATACTGTATTGGTTTTGCCATACATCAACATGAACCCACCACGAGTTTTAAGCCAACTTTTTTACTCTCCTCTTTCACTTTCAAGAGGCTCTATACAGCCTTTGCTTTCTGCCATAAGAGTGGTGTCATCTGCATATCTGAGGTTATTAATATTCCTCCCTGCAATCTTGATTCCAGCTTGTGCTTCATCCAGCCCATTGTTTCTCATGAGGTACTCTGCATATAAGTTAAATAAGCAAGGTGACAATATACAGCCTTGATGTACTCCTTTTCCAATTTTGAACCAGTCTGTTGTTCCATGTCCAGTTCTAACTGTTACTTCTTGACCTGCATACAGATTTCTCAGGAGGCAAGTCAGTTGGCCTGATATTCTCATCTCTTTAAGAATTGTCCATAGTTTGTTGTGATCCACACAGTCAAAGGATTTGATATAGTCAATAAAGCAGAGGCAGATGTTTTTCTGGAACTCTCTTGTTTTCTCAATGATGCAACGGATGTTGGCAATTTGATATCTGGTTCCTCTGCCTTTTCTAAATCCAGCTTGTACATCTGGAATTTCTCTGTTCACATACTGTTGAAGCCTGGCTTGGAGAATTTTGAGCATTACTTTGCTAGCATGTGAGATGAATGCAATTGTGTGGTAGTTTGAACATTCTTTGGCATTACCTTTCTTTGGGATTGGAATGAAAACTTACCTTTTCCAATCCTGTGGACACTAGGGTTTTCCAAATTTACTGGCAAATTGAGTGCAGCACTTTCACAGCATCATCTTTTAGGATTTGAAATAGCTCAACTGGAATTCCATCACCTCCACTAGCCTTGTTCCTAGTGACACTTCCTAAGGCCCACTTGACTTCACATTCCAGGATGTCTGCCTCTAGGTGAGTGACCACACCATCGTGGTTATCTGGCTCGTGAAGATCCTTTTTGTACAGTTCTTCTGTGTATTCTTGCCACCTCTTCTTAGTCTCTTCTTCTGTCAGGGCTTCTCTGATAGCTCAGTTGGTAGAGAATCTGCCTGCAATGTCGAGACCTGGGTTGGGAAGATCCCCTGGAGAAGGGAAAGGCTACCCGCTTCAGTATTCTGTCTTAGAGAATTCCATGGACTGTATAGTCCATGGGGTCATAAAAAGTTGGGCTCAACTGAGTGACTTTAATTAAGCAGATGTGTGTGCTTATTAGCCATTTGTATATCCTTTAAATGTCTATTCAAATCCATTAATCATTTTATATGGTGTTATTTGTCTTTTTATTTTTGAGTTAGAAGAGATTTTATGATATATTATAGATACAAATCCTTTGTTAAGCATACAATTTGCAAATATTTTCTCCCATTCTATGGATGACCTTAATAGTTATTGATAATGTCCTTTGATTCACAAAGGTTTTAATTTTCAACTTACATATTTTTCTTCTGTTGCTTATGCTTTTGATATCATATCTAAGAGTACCTTGCCAAATTCAAGGTGAGAAAATTTATCCCTGTGATTTTTTTCCTATGAGTTTTACAGTTTTAGCCCTTTCATTTAAGTCCTTGACTCATTTTGAATTAGCTTTTGTATGTGGTATGAGGTACAGATCTAAATTCATTCTTTTACATGTGGAAATCCAGTGTATATAGCACCATTTGCTGAAAAGACTGTTCTTTCTCATTTAATGGTCTTGGCACTTTTGTCAAAAATCAACTTACCAAAGAGGTTTGGGTTTGTTGTAATTCTATTCCATTGGTCTAAATGGAATATCATATCCATGGATATGATGGATGGTCATCTAAATGGTCTATCCTTATGCCAGTTTCCCATTGTTTTGATTATCGTAGCTTTTGTAATAAGTTTTTATATCAGAAATTGTGACGCCTTCCTCTCTGTGGTTGTTTTTCAAGATTGTTTTGGCTGTTATGTGTCCCTTGAATTTCAATATAAAATTTAAGATTAGCCTTTCAGTCTGTGCAAAAGAGAATGTGACAACTTTGATGGGGATTATTTTTGACTCTGTAGACCTATGTGGAGTATTGCCTTCTTAACAGTACTAACTCTTCCAATCCATGAACATAGAATGATGTCTTTTCATTTATCTAGGTCTTCCTTAATGTCTTTCAATTATGTTTTCTAGTTTCCAGTGTACAAGTCTTGCATTTTTCAGGTTAAATTATATCCTAAGATTTTATTCTTTTTGATACTATTGTAAATGGAATTATTTTCTTAATTGCATTTTATATCATTCATTGCTAGTGTATAGAAATACAACTAGCTTTTGTATATTGATCTTATATCCTGAAACCTTGCTGAACTTGTTTATTAGTTCCAATAGTATTTTTTAGTGGCTTATTTAGATTTTTCTCCATTATATGGTCATGTCATCTACAAATAGTTTTATTTGTCAGTTTTATTTCACTTTTTTCCTTTCCATTTCTGCTGCCATTTCTTTCTTTCCTTTCCTAATTTTCATGGCTAGAGCCTCAGTTTTGGACAGGCCAAGTTAGAGGTGCTTGACCATTATTCAAGTGGATAAGTCAAGGAGATGACTGACTATTCAGGTCAGGAGAGAGATCTGGTCTAGAGATTAAAATTCAGTAGATGTTAAATGAAGCCCCTTGAAAAGATGACCTTGCCCAAGAAGAATGTTTAGAATGAGAAGAGGGCCGGAACAGAGATCAGCATCCTATCAGGACTGGGAATAGGAAGAAGATATCACAAAGGAAACTAAGTAGTCACTGCCAGAAAGTGAAGAGCTAAATCTTGAGAACTTGAGGTCATGGAAGTCAAGTGAAGCAAGAATTTCAGAAAAGTGGAGGTGGTCATTAGAGTATGTGAAATGTTTCAAATGCTGCTGTAAAGTTTAGTAAAATAATGTCTATGGTAGATTAAAATGCTCAAGGGGCAAAGATAACTAAAGGTGACGGTGAAGATGCTAAAGACAGAGGGGATAATTAGCAGCCTAGATTTATTTCAGTCAGTAAATACTATTCTTGGATTTGGATTATGCCTGAATTTTTTGTGCATTGCTTATGACTTTTAATGTGAAAGAAAACTCACTGTAGAGCTCTTTTTTCTTGGAACACCTTGTTCTAATGGACAGGTGCCAGATAGAAGCAGTCTGATCAATTCTATCTACTCCAGAGTGTCTTACAGTGTGTTCTGACTTGCATTAGAATCACCAGCAATACTTAAAGATACAGATTGGTGGGTGTAATTACAGACCTACTGAATCACAATCCCAGGAACCATACCCTGGAATCTGTGTTTTAACAAGTTTCCTCAGATCATTCTCATGCACTCCTAAATTTGAGAATTATGAGTTTATTTGTCTGCCTCTGTGTTCATGGGTGCACAGCCTCACAGAATGTTTGCCAAGTGTCAAACATTTTGTTATGTTACTAATGAAGTCATCAGTGTTTGGCTGAAATAGTGGTGTTCATTTTCTGTAGATTATTAAATCTTTCACTGGTCAGACTCTGTCTTTCCATACTCTTCACTTCTTAAGGTCCTTGCTTCCAGCTCATCCTATATTCCCTTTGATCGGTAACTACACCAAAAAACAAAAAAGTACAGCTTAGGGGTAGAATTTGACCATCTAATCCAAGTCTTTAAGTTCTCTGTAAAATGATGAACCTATACCAAATGATATCTAAATCCATTTCTAGGTTGCTAACAGCATCTCATACTTCTCAGCTTCATACCTCTTTGGACTTTTCTTTGTGTAGAGTCCTGACCAATAGTTAGTCCCTTTTCTTTCTTCTCTATTTACTCCATGTGCTCACTCACAGAGTGTGGTTTCTTTTATTTATTTTAGCATGAAGGAAAGTTGGGACTAAAATGATCTTGGCAATTTTCTGCTCTAATCCTCATTTTTAAAGATAAGAAAACTGAAGGCCAGTCATGAAACAACTTACCCAAAGTAACATAGCTAGTGATCCATCTAGAATCAGGGCTTTTCCAGGGCTCTTCTCACTAAGGCAGGGATAGTTGTCCCTAGAGAAGACAAACGAATAATTTTTCATATGTTCTTCAAGAAGGACCAAATCTAGGGTGCAAAACGAAGAACTGAAAGAAAACAGTAAGTTTCTTTTTAAGCTTAGCCTGTTAAAGAGATTTAACTTTCAACCACTGTATTAGTTTTCATTTTCCTCCCCTTCTCTGCCAGTAACAATAAAATGACTGCTGTGGCACTGTAAGCAAGGCAAGGTATTATACTTAAATCTGAGTTTAAATGATTTACAATTGAGTGGGAAGACTCATGTACTGAATTTACCAAACTATTTCTAAATGCCACAGACAAGCCATGTGACCTTCATCAAATCACAATGGGTCTCTGTCCCTCAGTTTCTTCATCTTACAGGACAGACTCTGCTCAGAGTGCTTAGGCAGAGACCAATGAGAAAGAAGTGACAAAAAAAGAAAGAAGTTACTTATATTCAAGGAGAATCACCTCTGGACAACTTAGTGACTGCCTTTTACAAAGGATAAAATTGAGCCACAGAAAGGTAAATGGGCTCTTCATTGCCTTCTACTGTGGCTTGACTAATATTCACTTTTGAAAACTTTAAAAAATCTTCATGATGAAGAGAATATCATATTTTAAGATGTGAGAAAAACCTAGAGTAAGAGAAGATGTTTTTCTTCCTACTGATCTTTTTCTTTCTAAATAAGCCTTTTGGATATTACCAAACGTGTCATTTGAAAGTGAGCATGAAATAGAGACAGGAAAAGAAAGCGATCATTCAAAGAGAATTTGACAAAAAAAATGATCATAGGGAGAAAAAAAGAACCTCAGAGAAACGTGGTAAAATCAAGCAACTTGCATGAAAAGAACATGTGGTGCTGTGTAGTAGTAGGTGCCAAGGAGATAGATGGAAAATAGCATGTGCCTGACCAAAGATGTATTTTTTTTAAAATTAAGAACAGTAGGAGATAAATGGGCAGTCTCCAAGGTGCTCTGGAAAATCAATCACAAACATCTAGAAGCAGCTGACTTAATTCATTCTATTTCTATTACAATAAATCTGACTGGCATATAAAATTCGTGTGCTTGGAAATACTAGCCTGAAAAATAACTTTTGGGCTCTTGCTTGAATTTTTACATGAATAAAGAAAACTAGGAAACCACCAAAAAACACAGAGAATCCAACTATTTCCTTCTCCAGAGAATATTTCAAGACCCAGATCCAACTCAGTATGTGGATAGTAGTTGACTATATAAAATAATTAGTAAATTTTGATTATCCAAAATTAGGGGTCTGCCTTTTATACATGAAGATACAGACCTTCCACTAGGACAGGTAGTTGGAATGCCTTACTGGGGGTGAGTTTTGAACTGGCCCATCTGTACTAACACTGCTTCCCTCATGTTCAGTGTTAAGAGGCTAGACATGGAACAGAATTAATTGAAAGGCCCGCCCAGGGTTTTGGCCGATGACTGGGGCCTCATTAGCACTTTGGTCCAGCTGATTCTAATGAAAACTCCACTGTAATGGATTCAAAAGCCTTATATTATGTGTGTGTGTGTGCTCAGTCACTCAGTCGTGTCCTCCTCTGTGCAACCCTATGAACCGTAACCCCCCAGGCTCCTCTGTCCACGGGATTCTTGAGGCAAGAATACTGGAGTGGGTTGCCATGCTCTGCTCCAGGGGATCTTCCTGACCCAGGGACTGAACTTGTGTCTCCTGTATTGGCAGGCAGATTCTTTACTGCTGCACCACGTGGGAGCTACTGAAAAAGAACAATTATCTTTTATAACACAAGACCTGTGATGACCTAGAGGGGTAGGATGGGGGAGGGGAGGGAAGCTCAAGAGGATGGGGATATATGTATAATTATGGCTGATTTACATTGTTGTATGGAAGAAACCAACACAACATTGGCAAGCAATTTTCCTCCAATTAAAAAATAAATCAAAAAAAGAAACCTCCATAAGCTTAATTGATAATAGGCAAATTACTTCCAAATAGTCAAGCTCTTTTCATGGATGTTGCTGGGCATTTGGTGGGCTCAGCAGGTACTTACCAAGTATACTAGGGACTTGTATCCCTCAATTTTAGAAAATTTTCTTGCACTATTAGATAATTTCATCCCCTTCATTTTCACTTTTCCTGAACTTTTATTAGGTGGCTATTACACACTCTGATTGGCCCTCAAATTTTATTATCTTTCTTCTTCTTTTTACCTCTTTATCTTTTGGTTTTGCTTTTTTGAAAAAAATACACTTTATCTTTTAGAGCAGTTTATGGTAACAGCATCAGTGAATGGAAGGTACAGAGGTTGCCCATGTACCCCTGGCCCTTATGCATGCATAGCCTCCGCCACTCTCAAAATCCCCTACCAGAATGGTACCCTTATTACAGTTGATGAATTTGCATGCACACATCATAATCCCCTGAAGTCCATACTTTACATTAGGGTTCATGCTTGGTGTTGTATACATTATGGGTTTTGACAAATGCAAATGACATGTGTCCACCACTATGGTATCATACAGAATAGGTTCACTTCCCTAAAAATTCTCTCTGCTCCACCTATTCATCCCTCCCTCTTCACTAACTCCTTTCACTGTCTGTATAGTTTTGCTTTATCAAGAATGCCCCATGGTTGGAATCGTATAATATGTAGCATTTTAGATTGGCTTATTTCACTTAATAATATGCATTTACTATTCCTCCATGTCTTTTCATGGCTTCATGGCTCATTTATATTTAGTGCTGAATAATATTTCAATGTTTGAATCTACCACAGTTTATTTGTACATTCACCTACTGAAGGACATCTTACTTGCTTCCAAGTTTTGACAATCTTGAATAAAGCTGCTGTAAACATCTGTGTGCAGGTTTCTGTGTGGACATGTTTTCAGCTCCTTTGAGTAAATAATGAGGAGTGCTGGATTGTATGGTAAGAGCATGTTCAGTTTGGTGAGAAGCTACCAATCTGTCTTACAAAGTGGCTGAGCCATGTTGTATTCCCACCAGCGATAGATTAGAGCTCCTGTTGCTATACATCCTGGCCAGCATTTTGTGGTGTTGGTGCTCTGGATTTTGGCCATTCTAATAGTTGTGTAGTGGTATTTCATTGTTGTTTTAATTTTCATTTCCCTGGTGAAATATAACGTGAGTAACTTTTTATGTACTTAACTTCCCATCTGTATATCTTCTTTGGTGAAGTGTCTGTTAAAGTCATTGGTCCATTTTAAAATATTGTTTGTTGTCTTATTGTTGTGTCTTAAGAGTCTGTGTATTTTAGATAACAGAACATTATCAAATGTATTTTGCAAATATTTAATCTTAATCTGTGGTTTTACATTTAAGTTTATAACGCATTTTGAAGTACTTTTTGTGAAGAGTGGAAGATCTGTGTCTAGATGTTATTTTGGATGTGGATGTCTGATTACTCTAGCAGCATTTCTTGGAGTGACTGTTTTTGCTCCTTTGTACTGTCTTTCCTCCTTTGTGAAATATCAGTTAACTGCATTTATCTAGGTCAGTTTATAGGATCTTTATTTTGTTCCATTGATCTGTTTGTCTATTCTTTTGCTAGTACCACAGTCGTGATTACAGTAAGTCTTGAAGTTGGATAGGTTCAATCATTCAACTTTGTTCTTCTAATTCAATATTTTGCTGGTCATTCTGAGTCTTTTGCCCCTCTGTAAAAACAGTAGGGTAAGTTTGTCAATATTCACTAAATAAAGTCCTGGTGTTTTGATTGGGGTTGCATTGAATCTATAGATCAAGCTGACAATAACCAATATTTTGGCTATTTTGAGTCTTCCTATCCATAAGCATGGAATATTTCTCCATTTATTTAGTCCTTGATTGATTTCTTTCATTAAAAAGATTTGTAGTTTTCTTCATATATATCTTGTACATATTTTGTTAGATTTACATCTAAGTATTTCATTTTTTGGTTTTAATGTAAATGGTATTGTGTTTTTAAAAAGGGATATATTTCAGCCAGTTCTAATGAGGTGGATGAACCCGGGGTCTATTATACAGAGTGAAGTAAATCAGAAAGAGAAAAATAAATACCATATTCTAATGCATATATACGGAATCGAGAAAAATGGTACTGAAGAATTTATTTGCAGGGCAGCAATGGAGAAACAGACATAGAGAATAGACTTATGGACATGAGGAGAGGGGAGGAGAGGGTGAGATGTATGTTGAGAGTAACATGGAAACTTACATTACCAAATGTAAAATAGATAGTCAGTGGGAATTTGCTGTATGGCTCAGGAAACTCAAACAGGGCTCTGATCAACCTAGGGGGGTGAGATGGGGAGGGAGATGGGAGGGAGGTTCAAAAGGGAAGGGATATATGTATATCTATGGCTGATTCATGTTGAGGTTTCACAGAAAACAACAAAATTCTGTAAAGCAATTATCCTTCAACTAAAAATAAATAAATTTAAAAAAGAAGTAGTAGCAGTGGGTGGGTTGGAAAATCATCAAAACAGAGGAATCTAAAATAAAACATAAGAGATTTTAAAAAATAGTATTGTGTTTCTAATATCAAATTTCACTTGTTCATTGATAGGAACGTGGCTTATCTGTCTATGTGAATCTAGTATCCTATATTTTCCCTATCATTACTTATTAATTCCAGGAATTTTAGGTCATTTTTTAAAATTTTTCTTCATAGACTGTCATTTTATCTGCAAACAATGAAAGTTTTACTTATTTCTCCCCTATAAGTTTACCTCTTATATCCTTTTATTGTCTTATTGCATTAACGATCAATAGAATTTGCAGTTCAGTGTTGTAAAGAAGTGATGACCATATGTCCTTGTCTTGTTCCTCATCTTAGCCGAAAAGATTCTAGTTTCTTACCATTAAATACGATATTAGTTGTAGGTTTTGTATAGATGTTCTTTATTGAGTCACCCTCTAGTCCTACTATGCTGAGAGTTTTAATCATGAATGATTCTTGGATTTTGTGAAATGCTTTTTCTACCTCTATTTTTTAAATTAATCAATTTATTTTAATTGGAGGTTAATTACTTTACAATATTGTAGTGGTTTTTGACATACATTGACATGAACAAACCATGGGTGTACATGTGTTCCCCATCCTGAACCCGCCTTCCACTTCCTTCCCCATCCCATCCTTCTGGGTTGTCCCAATGCACCAGCTTTGAGTGTCCTGTTTCATGCATTGAACTTGGACTGGTGATCTATTTCACATATGGTAATATATATGTTTCAATGCTATTCTCTCAAATCATCCCACCCTCATCTTCTCCCGCAGATCCAAAAGTCTGTTCTTTATATCTGTGTCTCTTTTGCTATCTCACATATAGGGTCATCATTACCATCTTTCTAAATTCCATATATATGCATTAATATACTGTATTGGTGTTTTTCTTTCTGACTTACTTCATTCTGTATAACAGGCTCCAGTTTCATCCACCTCATTAGAACTGATACAAATGCATTCTTTTTAATAGTTGAGTAATATTCCATTGTGTATATGTACCACAAATTTCTTATCCATTCATCTGCCAATGTACATCTAGTTTGCTTCCATGTCCTAGCTATTTGTAAACAGTGCTGTGATGAACACTGGGGTACATGTGTCTCTTTCAATTCTGGTTTCTTCCTCCCTGTATTGATTTTGTTTGATTTTTCCTTTTTTAGCTTATTGGTGAGTTTACATTAATTGATTTTCAAATGTTGAACCAGTGTTACATACCCAAGATAAATCCCACTTGGTCATTGTGTAAAATCCTTTCTATATTGGATTTCAAATTCTCTATTGGATTCAGTTTGCTGCTATTTTGTTGAGGATTTTTGAATTGATGTTCATGAGAGATATTGGTCTGTAGTTTTCTTTTCTTGTAATGTCTTTGTCTGATATTTGTATTAGGGTGTTGTTGGTCTCACAGAATGAGTTAAGAAGTATTCCTTCTGCTTCTATCTTCTAGAAGAGATCAATCATATAGAATTGGTACAATTTCTTCTTTTAATGTTTGGCAGAATTCAACAGTGACCTCTGGGCATAGTACTGTCTGGTTTGGAAGGTTATTAATTATTGATTCCATTTCTTTAATATATATATGGCTATTCAAATAGAGTGTTTGTTCCTGTGTAACTTTTGGCTGTTTTGCTTTTTAAATGGAAGATTTGCTCTACTTTATCTTCTAACATCTTAATGAAATTGATTTTTTTAATTCCAAAAGTATCTTCTTATTTTTTATTCTTTTTCCAAATAATTCTGCTCTTGTATTATGGATATGATAATTTCTTAATTTTCTAGGGATATTAATGTAAGCTTTTAAAAAGTCTCTTTTTTTTAATGGAAGCTGAAGAATTGATGCTTTTGAACTGTGGTGTTGGAGAAGACTTTTGAGAGTCCCTTGGACTACAAGGAGATCCAACCAGTCCATGCTAAAGGAGACCAGTCCTGGGTGTTCATTGGAAGGACTGATGCTGAGGCTGAAACTCCAATACTTTGGCCACCTGATGCGAAGAGCTGACTCATTTGAAAAGACCCTGATGCTGGGAAAGATTGAGGGCAGGAGGAGAAGGGGACGACAGAGGATGAGATGGTTGGATGGCATCACTGACTTGATGGACATGGATTTGGGTAGACTCCGGCAGTTGGTGATGGACAGGGAGGCCTGGCGTGCTGTGGTTCAGGGGGTTGCAAAGAGTCGGACACGATTGAGCGACTGAACTGACTGAACTGACTGAACTGACTGAACTGAATCTCTTGGAAAGTTTCTCAAATATGGAAAGAGACAGAGAGAGGGAGAGAAGGGGGGAAGAGAGAGAGAATGAGAATTCAGTGTAATGGTAAAATACAAAGTTTATTTATAAGAATCAGTAATATCGTCAGTATCTACAAACAATCCATTAGAGAATTTAATGGAACAGAACATTTTCGCAATGGTAACAAAAAAGGAAAAAAATGTGCTCAGCAAAAACTGTGCAAAGCATATGAGGAAAATACTACTGAAAGACAAGATACCTGAAGAAATGAAAAAACATACTCTATTCACGAATAGGGAAGATTCACATTGTAAAGCTATGGATTTTATCTAAGTTAATTTATAATCTTAAGTGAAGTGGAGTCACTCAGTTGTGTCCGACTCTTTGTGACCCATGGGCTATAGCCCACCAGGCTCCTCCGTCCATGGGATTCTCTAGGCAAGAATACGGAGTGGGTTGCTATCTCCTTCTCCAGGGGATCTTCCCGACCCAGGTATTGAACCCAGGTCTCCCACATTGCAGGCAGACGCTTTAATCTCTGCACCACCAGGGAAGCCTTATAAACTTAATGCAACCCCAATAAAGTGTCAGTAGTTTTTCTTGAAAAGTATTATAAAGTTCATATGGAAAATAAAAAAAATCAAAAATAACTGGGACTCTGTGAAACAGAAAAATCACATATTGAATCATATTATAAAGCCTCAGATGTTAGAACTGTGTGATATTGGTGAATGAATAGACAACCAGGTGAAACAGAAATAATTCAGAAACAGACTCAAATAGATATAGGAATTTAGTATAGGGTATCTCCAGTGTATGTGGTAAAAGTGTAACTTTGGAGGGAAATTATGTCACTAAGACGGCAATATAAATTGTGTTTTGCTTCACTCCTTCTCATAAAAAGAACAACTAACATACATAACACCACTGAGAGGATCATAGAACACTGAGGTGAGACTGAAACACTTCCTGCACCACAGAGATCAAGACAGACTGCATTAGAAGGATAAGAGAAGCAGCTACATATTTACTATATTGCCCTCCCCCAGGCCTGTGCAGCACCATATGAAGAGGTGTCATCTGACCTCTGGTTCCTCCAGTGAGAAAAAAAGCTGAAGGGACAATTGGCATCCCTCTTCTAGCAATGTGGGTCACTGGTTGGAATCCCTCCCCTGATCTCACACCATGGGAATTGTGGGGGAATCTGTGGGACTCAACCACTGGGAATCTAATTGGGATGGAGAAGGAAGGAGGGGCTTACAACAACCAGCAGCAGGTCTTGGCATACCAAGTTCACACCTGCAGTGCCAAGTAGTAATCTCAACCAGCAGCATTGCTCATCTGCAGAACCAAGTTTGTGGAGCATTCTGACAACAGAACTTGGTGAGGTGCAGATGTGCCTAATATAATCTTCAGACAAGGAGTTTTGCTGGCTCTAGAGCCTAGTTGCCTGTGACCAGGCAAGGAATTGAATCACATTCAATCTGCTGTGGAGAATATCTTCTGGCTTCATTTGACCAGAAAGGCTGGTGACATTTCCTAGAAGTTGTGCAGCCCAGTGGCACTTGAGCCTAGATGTGGGTGGGCAGAACCAATAGTTTGCAGAACAAAGCCAGTGGCCTCATCTGACCAGGGAATTCAGCACACATTCTAGCCTGATTTGTGTCCCCAAACAATGTACTATACAGGCCCAGGGTCATAATCTGTCGCCCTGACAAGGTAGAGATGCTAATTCACAGTCCCATCTATTGATACTAGTGAATATAGTACCCAATCTTGACTATCTAGTAATCCTGGCCAGAGAAGCTAGGCAAATTCAGTCTATCCTATACCTTCAATTAAGTAAGGAACAAAGCCAGTAGTCCTAGCCAGCTGTTCTCAGCCAGTGGCAACCCACCCCCCCACCCGCCCCATGTGCATCCTCAGGGCTTGAACAATTGCCTTACCCCAATACATACCATAATAGCAGACTCCACCTGCCCAAGGGCACTACCAGAAGACATACTCAGAAATCTAAACTCAACTGACTGGTGAAGAAAATTCTCTGCTAAAGTAAACCTGCAAAATCTGGAAAAGGAGCTTGATTACTCAAATGTGAAGATATCAATAGTAGGAATCAAGAATCATGAAAAATTGGATAAATATAACACCACCAAAGGAAACTAGTAAAGCTTCAATAACTGACCCTAAAGAATTGGAGATCTATGTGCTGTTAGATGAAAAATTTCAAAATAACCTTCTTAAAGAAGTTTAGTGAACTATAAGAAAACAGACAACAAGTGAAATTAGGAAAACAGTGCATGAACAAAATAAGAAGTACAAGAAAATAGCAACCATAAAAAAAAAAAAGAAATCCTTGCATTGAAAAATACAATAACCAAACTGGAGAATTTGATAGGGGATTTCAAAAGTAAACTCAATCGAGTATGTGTACTTCTCCCCTAAACTTCCCTCCCATCCAGGCTGCCACATATCACTGAGCAGAGTTCCATGTGCTATACAGTAGAAAGAAAATTTTAAGGCAAAAACCAGAATGCAGCCTTCTATTATTTTGTGAAATAAATAGGGAAAATAAAAATATTCATATTTGCTTATATTTACATAAAGAAATAATAAAAAGGCAAACAAGAAGCTAATAAAATGATTTCCTGTTGGAGACTGGGAATGAGGAGGAGGTGGATAGAGACAAAGTTTAGGGTGTTCCTAAATGTGACTACTCAGAGTCATACAATATTTTTCCCTCAGTGCATGTTCAAGTCCCTGTTTTCAATACTTTGTAGTATATTCCCAATAGTAGAATTGCTGTGAAGTGAAGTGAAGTTGCTCAGTCATGTCTGACTCTTTGCGACCCCATGGACTATAGCCTACCAGGTTCCTCCATCCACGGGATGTTCCAGGCAAGAATACTGGAGTGGGTTGCCATTTCCTTCTCCAGGAGATCTTCCCAACCAAGGGATTGACCCTGGGTTTCCCACATTGTAGGCAGACGCTTTACCGTCTGAGCCACCAGGGAAGTCTTATCATGTGGTAATTCTATGTTTATTTTTTTTTTTTGAGTAACTGCCATAATGATTTATACAGCAACTGCACCATTTTATATTCCCATCAATGGTGCACAAAGGTTCAGATTTCTCCATATCCTTCCCAACATTTAATATTTTATGGGTTTTTAAAAAATGATAGTCAACCTAATGTGTATGAAATGGGTATCTCATTGTAGTTTTGATTTTCATTTCCCTAATGATTAGTGATATTGACCTTTTCTTGTGCCTGTTGGTTGTCTGTATATCTTCTTTGGAGAAATGTTTATGTCCTTTGCCTATTTTTTTAAATTAGGTAGTTTCTTTTCTTGTTGTTTTCATCATTACAGGAGTTCTTTATATATTTAGAATGCAAATTCCTAATCAGATGTGTGATTTATAAATATTTTCTCCCATTCTGTGTGCTACCATTTTACTCTATGGATAATGTCTTTTGATGCACAAAAAAATTCTTAATTTTGATGAAATCCAATTTATCTAGCTTTCTTTTGTTGCCTTTAGTGTCATATGCAAGAAATCATTGCCAAATCCAAAGTTATGAAGCTTCTCCCTTGTTTTCTTCTAAGGCTTTTAATAGTTTTAGCTCTTAGGTATTTGAGGGCTTTCCTTGTGGCTCAGCTGGTAAAGAATCTGCCTGCAATGTGGGAGACCTGAGTTCGATCCCTGGGTTGGGAAGATCCCCTGGAGTAGGGAAAGGCTACCTACTCCAGTATTCTGGCCTGGAGAATTCCATGGACTGTATTGTTCTTGGAGTAACAGAGTCAGACACAACTGAGCAACTTTCACTTCACTTCAGTTAGGTATTTAAACCATTTTGGATTAATTTTTATATATGATACAAGATAAGGGTAGTTTCATTCTTTTATGTGACTGTGCATTTTCCCCAGAACCATTTGTTGAAAAGAATGTCCTTACCCCACTTAATCATCTTGGTACCTTTATCAAAGATCATTTGACTATATGTGAGGATTTATTTCTGGGTTTCTCTTCTATTCCATTGATCTGTATGTCTATCATTATGCCAGTATTACACTGTTTTCATTAATATAGCCTTGTAGTAACTTATTTAAAATCAGGAAGTTCGAGATCTCTGACTTCATCTTTTTCAGGATATTTTTGGCTGTTAGGGATCTCTAGAGATATTATATAAACTTTAGGGTGTATTTTGCTATTTTTGGAAAATATACCATGGAGATTTTGATAGGTATTGTTATTGAATCTATAGATCTGTAGATGGACATTTTAACAATATTAAGTCTTCCAACCCTTGGACACAGACATCTTTCAATTAATTTCTTTCACAATCATTTTGTAGTTTTCAGTATATGTCTTTTACCTCCTTGGTTAAGCTTATTTCAAAGTATTTTATTCTTTTTTCCTGATGTTATAAATGGAACTGTTTTCTTACATCACTTTTTAGATTGTTTGTTGTTAGTGTATAGGAAAGCAACTGATTTTTTCTGTGTTGATTTTCTTGTAACTTTGTGCAATTCATTTGTTAGTTCTTGCAGATTTCCAGCTATGTGGCCTTTAGCATGTTACTTAATCTTCTCTGCCTCAGTTTTCTCATCTGTAAAATAAAAATAGTGGTAGTGTCTAATTCATAGGCTTGATGTGAAGATTATATGAAGTAGTTCATATAAGCACTTGGCTTCCTGCCTGCCAATGCAGGAGACTTAAGAGATGTGGGTTCGATCCCTGTGTTAGGTAAAGCCCTTGGAGAAGGAAATGGTGACCCACTCCAGGATTCTTGCCTGGAGAATCACATGGACAGCAGAGCTGGTGGGCTACAGTCCATAGGGTCACAAAAAGTTTGGTTGCAAAAAAGTTTGGTCGCAAAAAGTTGGACACAACTGAAGTGACTTAACATAGCACATATTAGCACTTAGAACAGTATCTGTCTCATAGTACTCATTCAGTAAATGTTGGATATTATATATTTTAAATTGTATAGAAAATGTAACTAGGGCAAAAAACTATAATTTCACAAGTATCATGCTTCAGTGAAGCAAAGTAAGAAAATTTACTTGATTTAAAGAAAAATATTAAGTGAATTATAGCACAGATAACTGGACATAGCAAAAACTGAGAGTTGATAGATGACTGAAGTTTGGAAAACTTGAAAGCACTGTATTGTAAAGCTTTAAAATCAAGTTTTCCCCTTACTTTCTTGATTAATGTTTCAAAAGCCTTAGTGAAGTTTTTGTCAGAGCTTCCCTTTCCTGCAACAATTGATGTAAGAATTAATTTATTAGAATAAAGATAGAAGCCCATGACCATGACTGCCTGCATACTACCTCCCACAACACACATACACACACACACACACACACACACACACACACACACAAACATGTCTGCACTTAGAGGGAGAGCCATTTTGCTTTCCTGATGTTTGGGATGGTCAGTAATGAAGCTTTTAAAGTACTCAGCACCTCCAGACTGAATTGCTGTAAGAAAGTGTGATAAGGTCGAGCCTTCAGTTAAGAAGGGTAAGAATGTGGAGGGAGTGGGGTGTAGGGTGATCAAAAGTAGAGAAAAATGCAGTGACATACATAGGAGGGAGAAGAACTGATGCTTGTTGAGAATCCCTTGGACTACAAGGAGATCAAACCAGTCAATCTTAAAGAATATCAGTCCTGAATATTCATTGGAAGGACTGATACTGAAGCTGAAGCTCCAATACTTTTGGCCACCTGATGAGAAGAGCCAAGTCATTTGAAAAGACCCTGATGCTGGGAAAGATTAAGGGCAGGAGGAGAAGGGGGCAACAGAGGCTGAGCTGGTTGGATGGCATCACCGACTCAGTGGACATGAGTTTGAGTAAACTCCGGGAGTTGGTGAAGGACAGGAAAGCCTCGTGTGCTGCAGACCATGGGGTTGCAAAGAGTCAGACACGACTTAACGACTGAACAACAGCAAATGTGACACCCAACATTGCACAGAGGAGAGCTACAGCACTTTATTAGTCACACACATTCACAGCTCAGGGTGGGAGAACATGACCTGCTTTGCAACAGGATTGCATACAAGAACAGAGTTACTAGGGGCTGTGGGAGGCAAGCTTTGTGATATCAAGAGGATGAGATGTCCCCAGGTTTCTGTAGGAAGATATGATTATACTGGACAATAAACAAATCTGAATTTTACCCCAGAGGGGGATACTATCTTTATCTTTCATGGATATTTGCTATATAAACATTCTTGCAAGAGCCTCTGTTTGCAAGACATGTGGAAATGTGAGAGACTCATGCATAATTGTCTTCTAGTACAAAGACAACAGTATTGCAGAACAAGTGTATTTTGATGACGGTAGTAAAAATTCTGTAAGATTATGATAGTTATATGTTAAAATGAGAACTTACCTGATCAATCTGAGTCAATAATTTTGACAGCTCCTCTTATGATGGATGAAGTCAAATCATACAAATGGACCCTTTCAATTGTATTAAAGGCTAGAATAGATTTGTGGGGGAAGGCACATCCAAACTTTATATTCTATTGCATTGTTAAACACTAACACGTGTTTAACAACTCCAGGTCTGATATGGCAAGCCTAACTTTATAGTTAGGTGAATAAAATTATGAGGGAAAAAAATTAAGAAAAACAAATCATATTGAGAGTAACTTTAAAAAATTGTAAAATTTTACCTTTTACTTTTTATAGTTTCCTTTCAGCTGAAGCTCCAACACTTTGGCTACTTGATGTGAAGAGCCTACTCATTGGAAAAGACCTTGAAGCTGGGAAAGATTGAAGGCAGGAAGAGAAGGGCAACAGAGGATGAGACGGTTAGATAGCATCACTGACTCAGTGGACATGAACTTGAGCAAATTCTAGGAGATAGTGGACGACAGGGAAGCCGGGCATGCTGCAGTCCATGGGGTTGCTAAAAATTGGACACGACTTAGTGACTGAACAACAACAATTATTTCCTTATTACAATAAAACAAGTGTAATAAATAACTTTTACTATACAAATTATAAACAGAGTCAGAGGTAGGATAGACTTCTCTGTAGAAATGTTGCCTTCTCAGTGGGGCAGGAAAACCCAACGTAATAATCCTCTTTCCATTCCTAGCTCAAATACTACCTCTTTTGAGAAGTCTTTTCTATTTTCCCCTTCTAAAATTAACCTCCTCCTATCCTGTGAATGAAAAGGATTTTTATAACATTTATTATAGCATCTATCACATTCTCTTATACTATAATTTTTTAATATCCTCTTCCTGATACGGTTTCTGCCTCCAAGCAGCTTACAGTCTCATATTTCCAAAATAGATATTTCTTTACTTTTAAAATTTCTTTTTCTTTTATTTCTATGTCTCTCATAGTTCTCTATAGAAGGCAGGTAAATTCTCATTGAATATAATTGGACAAAATAAATGGAAATAATACTATGCTATATGTCTGTAACACTTTTAAAACTTGTTAAAGCTCTGTTATATCAAGGACTTCATTTCATGCTTGCAGTATCCTTATAAACATAGGAGGGCTTGCTTTGCTAACCTTATTTGTCAACCTTATCTGACACATGAGATAAGTGACTTGCTCTAAATACTGAGTCTTGTTGGGAATGTAAATCAATACAAGTTTTATGTAAAGTAATTTCAAAATCTATATTTCATTCCTCTTTTCCTTCTTTCCTTCTTTCTTTCCTCCTTCCTTTTTTCATATCTATCTATCATCTATCTTAAAAATATTCTTACTTTTGATTCAGTAACTCCACTGATAGGAATGTACTCTAAAGAAATAATTTGAAATAGATTATTTTTTGTGTTAATTATAATAAATGAAATGTGGAAGCAGCTTAAAATGCCCAACAAGAGGAAAATATTTAAATACATATGGTAAGCAATACAATAGAACATTTTATTTTAAATAATTTGATGTATTTATTTTTTGCTTATTTTTCTCCTCATATGTATACATGGTTAAAAATAATAACTCAATGTTGTGCTGATATAGGATATATATATATCAATTAAATAGAATTGAGAGTCCAAAAATATGTCCTAATATTTGCAATTATTGACTTTGACAAAGAAACAGTGACAATTCACTGGGTCCACTCAAAGAATAGTCTTTTCAACAAATAGTGTTGAGACAAGTGGCTATCCACAAACAAAAGAATGAATTAGGATGGTTTACATTATTTCCCACACAAAAATTAACTCATAATGGATCACAGACCTAAATGTAATAAAGACTAAGAGTATAAAACTCTTACAAGAAGACATAGGAAGAAATCTTCATGACCTCAGATTAGTCAGCGTTTTTCTTAGATATCCTATCAAGAGCACCAGCCGTGAAAGAAAAAGACAACACACAGACTGGAAGAAAACAATTGCAAAGCCATAGGCAGTCGACCCTTGAATAAAGTGAGGGTTAGGGGCACCACCAGATAGTCAACACCAAAATCAGATTGATTATATTCTTTGCAGCCAAAGATGGAGAAGCTCTATACAGTCAACAAAAACAAGACCAGAAGCTGACTGTGGCTCAGATTATGAGCTTCTTATTGCCAAATTCAGACTTAATTTGAAGAAAGCAGGGAAAACCACTAGACCATTCAGGTATGACCTAAATCAAATCCCTTATGATTATACAGTGGAAGTGAGAAATAGATTTAAGGGAATAGATCTGGTAGACAGAGTACCTGATGAACTATGACAGAAGTTCGTGACATTGTATAGGAGACAGGGATCAAGACCATCCCCATGGAAAAGAAATGCAAAAAAGCAAAATGGCTGTCTGAGGAGGCCTTACAAATAGCTGTGAAAAGAAGAGAAGTGAAAAGCAAAGGAGAAAAGGAAAGATATAAGCATCTGAATGCAGAGTTCCAAAGAATAGCAAGAAGAGATAAGGAAGCCTTCCTCAGCTACCAATACAAAGAAATGGAGGAAAACAACAGAATGAGAAAGACTAGAGATCTCTTCCAGAAAATTAGAGATACCAAGGGAACATTTCATGCAAAGATGGGCTTGATAAAGGACAGGAATGGTATGGACCTAACCGAAGCAGAAGATATTAAGAAGAGGTGGCAAGAATACATGGAAGAAGTGTACAAAAATGATCTCCACGAACCAGATAATCACAATGGTGTGATCACTCACCCAGAGCCAGACATCCTGGAATGTGAAGTCAAGTGGGCCTTACTACGAACAAAGGTAGTGGAGGTGATGGAATTCCAGTTGAGCTGTTTCAAATCCTGAAAGATGATGCTGTCAAAGTGCTGCACTCAATATGCCAGCACATTTGGAAAACTGACCAGTGGCCACAAGACTGGAAAAGGTCAGTTTTCATTCCAATTCCAAGGAAAGGCAATGCCAAGGAATGCTCAAACTACTGCACAATTGCACTCATCTCACATGCTTGTAAAGTAATGCTCAAAATTCTCCAAGCCAGGCTTCAGCAATACGTGAACCGTGAACTCCCTGATGTTCAAGCTGGTTTTAGAAAAGGCAGAGAAACCAGAGATCAAATTGCCAACATCTGCTGGATCATTGAAAAAGCAAGAGAGTTCCAGAAAAAACATCTATTTCTGCTTTATTGACTATGCCAAAGCCTTTGACTCTGTGGATCACAATAAACTGTGGAACATTCTGAAAGAGATGGGAATACCAGACCACCTGACCTGCCTCTTGAGAAATCTGTATGCAGGTCAGGAAGCAACAGTTAGAATAGGACATGGAAAAACAGACTGGTTCTAAATAGGAAAAAGAGTACGTCAAGGCTGTACATTGTCACGCTGCTTATTTAACTTCTATGCAGAGTACATCATGAGAAACGCTGGACTGGAAGAAGCACAAGCTGGAATCAAGATTGCCGGGAGAAATAGCAATAACCTCAGATATGCAGATGACACCACCCTTATGGCAGAAAGTGAAGAGGAGCTAAAAAGCCTCGTGATGAAAGTGAAAGAGAAGAGTGAAAAAGTTGGCTTAAAGCTCAACATTCAGAAAACGAAGATCATGGCATCCAGTCCCATCACTTCATGGAAATAGATGGGGAAATAGTAGAAACAGTGTCAGACTTTATTTTTTGGGCTCCAAAATCACTGCAGATGGTGACTGCAGCCATGAAATAAAAGGCTATTAGTTAGAATAATAAAAAAGATAGATAACAACAAGTATTGGTGAGGATATGGAGAAGTTGGAACTCTCATACATTTTTTTAAAAAATTTTAATTGGTGCATAATTGCATTACAACATTGTGTTGGTTTCTGCCATACCTCAACATGAATCAGCCATAGGTGTACATATGTCCCCTCCCTCTGAAGCCTCCCTCCCACCTCCCACCCCATCCCACCCCTTTAGACTGTCACATGATTTGAGCTTCTTGTGTCATACAGCAAATTTCCACTGGCTATTATATATGGTAATTTATATGTTTCCATGTTTACCCCACCCTCTCTTTCCCTCACTGTGTCCACAAGTCTGTTCTCTATGTCTGCCTTTCCATTGCTGCCCAGCAATTAGGTGCATCAGTACCATCTTTCTATATTCCATATATATATGTGTTAGTATATGATAGTTGTTTTTCCCTTTCTGACTTAGTTTACACTGTACAATAGGCTCTAGTTTTATCTACCTCACTAGGACTGACTCAAATGTGTTCTTTTTTATGGGTAAGTAATTTTCCATTGTGTATATGTAGCACAACTTCTTTATCCATTCATCTGTTGATGGACATCTAGGTTGCTTCTATGTCCTAGCTATTATAAATAGTGCTGATATGAACATTGGAATATATGTCTTTTTTTAATATAAATTTATTTATTTTAATTGGAGGCTAATTACTTTACAATATTCTATTAGTTTTGAATTATGATTTTCTCAGGGCGTATGCCCAGTATTGGGATTGTTGCATCATATGGTGGCTTTCAAGAGTGTTCTGCCTCTTTTTCTCTAAGAGTTTTACAGTATTCAACCTTACATTTAGGTCTTTAATCCATTTTGAGTCTATTTTTTTTATGGTGTTAAGAAGTGTTCTGGTTTCATTCTTTTACGTGTAGCTGTCCAGTTTCCCCAGCACCACTTACTGAAGAGGCTGCCTTTGCTGTGTTGTATATTCTTGCCTCGTTTCGCAAAGATCAGGTACTCATAGGTGTGTGGGTTTATCTCTAGGCTTTCTATCTTGTTCCATTGGTCTATATTTCTGTTTTTGTGCCAGTATACAGCCTTGAGTACTGTAACTTTGTAGTATAGTGGGTCACAAATCAAGTCTTGGCAAATTGAAATCTTATCAAGTATCTTTTCTGACCACAATGCTCTAAGAGTAGATATCAACTACAGGAAAAAAAGCTGTAAAAAACACACACATGGAGGCTAAACAAGACTCTTCTAAATAACCAACAGGTCACTGAAGACATCAAAAAGGAAATTAAAAAATACCTAGAAACAAATGACAATGAAAACACCATGACCCAAAACCTATGGGATGCAGCAAGAGCAGTTCTAAGAGGGAAGCTTATAGCAATACAAGTACACCTCAAGAAAATAGAAAAACATCTTATAAACAATTTAACCTTACACTTAGAGCAACTAGAAAGAGACCAACTCCCCCAAAGTTAGTAAAAGAAAATAAATCATAAAGATCTCATATATGATTTATATGTAAGTAAAATGGCACAACTTTTATGAAAAATCGTTTGACAGTGTTTCAAAAAGTTAAACATATTTAACTGCATGATCCAGCAATTCCACTGCTACTTAGCTACTCAAGACAAATGAAAACATGTCTACATAAAAATTTGCACATGGCTATTTACAGTGGCATTATTTATAATATCCAGAAAATGGAAAGAAGCCAGATGTCCATCACCTAATGAATGAATAAACAAAATGTGGTATATCCATGCAGTGAAATATTATTTAATCATAAAGGGAATAAATTACTGATGAAAAAATATACAAAAATTGGATTATGGTGATGGTTGTACAACTCTGTAAATATATAAAAACATGGAGTTGTATACTTTAAATGGGTGGATTTTATGGCATGTAAATTATATCTCATTACAGTTGCTAAAACTGTTATCATATGGACTTCCTTGGTGGTCTAGTGGTTGGCAGTTCACCTGCCAGTGCAGGGGATGTCAGTTCAATCCCTGCTTCAGGAGGATTCCACATGCTGCTGGGCAACTGGGCCAATGTGCTGATACTGCCGGGCCAGTGTTCTAGAACCCATGCACAGCAACTACTGAGCCTGAACGCCATGACTACTGAAGATCACATGTTCTGGAGCCCATGTGCCACAATCAGAAGCCCAGACACTGCAGCCAGCGTAGCCCCGACTCATTGCAACTGGAGAAAGCACAAGTGCAGAAAGAAAGACAATGCAACCAAAAAGAAATAAACACGAATTTTAAAATAGCCTCAAACAATACATGCTTTCTATAGTGACTTTATTCAATTATAAATTTATTATTAATGTATTACTTGCTAATGTATTTCTACAATATTTAAATATTTATTTCTTATCAATTATAGGAGTAATGGATATTCATTGAGAAAAACAATATAAGAATGTCTAACATAGAAAATCAAAGTGTTCACATAATCTTATTATTTCTTCAGAATTCTATTAACAGTAGTTACAATGATATATTTAATGGCTGCTTAGTAATCTGCTGTATGGCTCCATCATAATTTACTGAGTTAATTTCATATTATTGTCTATTTAGTATTAAATTAGAAACAATCTCTGATAAATCCCCTTACTATGAGTATCTTTGTGCATACACTGTGATGCAATTGTCCAAATATCTTGTTAGAATAAATTGAATGTATATTTGTTTAGTTTCAATGTTCAGTTCAGTTCAGTTGCTCAGTCATATCCGACTCTTTGTGACCCCATGAATCGCAGCACGCCAGGCCTCCCTGTCATCACCAACTCCCAGAGTTCACTCAGACTCACATCCATCGAGTCAGTGATGTCATCCAGCCATCTCATCCTCTGTCATCCCCTTCTTCTCCTGCCCCCAATCCCTCCCAGCATCAGAGTTTTTTCCAGTGAGTCAACTCTTCACATGAGGTGTCCAAAGTACTGGAGCTTCAGCTTTAGCATCATTCCTTCCAGAGAAATCCCAGGGTTGATCTCCTTTAGAATGGACTGGTTGGATCTCCTTGCAGTCCAAGGGACTCTCAAGAGTCTTCTCCAACACCACAGTTCAAAAGCATCAATTCTTCAGCGCTCAGCCTTCTTCACAGTCCAACTCTTACATCCATACATGACTAAATTTTATTAAAAAAATACTTATTTGTACTCTAATCAACAGCTTTTGTGGAGTACCTAGTCTCCTTTATCTTTTCCCAACTCTGGTTATTATTTTTTCTTAAAACACCTTTGCTAGTTTGGTAGCTGAAAATGGTATCTTATTTTAATCTAAAATTATTTTTGATTATTAATTAAGTTGAACACATTTTCATGGACCTTTGGCTGTTTACATTCCTTTATTAATTGCTTGTTTTAAGTCCTTTGGTCATTTAAAAATGGAAGTGTTATCTTTTTCTTCAAGACTATTTGCTTGCTTGCTTAGTAACTCAGTAATGTTCGACTCTTTGTGACCCCATAGACTTTAGTCTGCCAGGCTCTTCTGGTCACAGATATTCTCAAGACAAGAATACGAGAGTGGCTGGCCATGACCTCCTCCAAGGGATCTTCCCAACTCAGGGATTGAACTCAGGTCTCCCACATTGCAGGCAGATTCTTTACCATCTGAGACATCAAGGAAACCCAAGAATACTGGAGTGGGTAGCCTAACCCTTCTCCAGGGGATCTTCCCTACAAGAATAGAACTGGGGTCTCCTGCATTGCAAGAGGATTCTTTACCAGCTGAGCTACCAGGGATATCCAGTAGAACAAATATACTCAGTGCAGTATTGTATATATTCAGTGCAAAGTGTGTTAGTCACTCAGTAGTGTCCAGCTCTTTGCAACCCCATTGTCTGTAGCCCGCCAGGCTCTTCTGTCCATGGAATTCTCCAGGCAAGAATATTGGAGTGGGTAGCCATTCTTTTATCCTTATCTGCATTGCAGGTAGATTCTTCATTGTTTGAGCCACCAGGGAAGCCCCAGTAAAATAATATACAGCCAATAAAAAGATTTTATGAAAATTTTATCATAGTTTCAATTTTAAATTAAAAAATAGAATATTGTATCTTTTCTAAGTTTCTTTTAACTTTGTATTTTCCCTGTTTTCTACAATGAGCATATATTACTTTTATAATTAAGGGATTTTATTTTTTGGCTGCACTACTTGACTTATGGGATTGAACCTGGGCCCTCGGTACTGAGAGCACAGAGAACTAACCACTTAACTGCCTGGGCATTCCTGAAATTTCTTTTTCTTTCAAAGCACAGAGCTAGTTAGTTTGTGGCAGAACCAGGATTAGAATCTACGTGCTCTCCTGAACTCTGTGTTACACACCTACAAAGGTGTGATCAGAGGTAGAAGAACCAAGGGGCATTCAGGTACTAAGAAGAGTGTTGGAGGAGGATAATCTTATTCTTAAGAGATGCATGATGAAAAACTTAAGTTTCAAGTGTAATGGTATCTGCAACTTAAGAAATGTATGCTAATGTATTTAGAATGTCATGAAGTCTGAGAAGAGAGAAAGGAGAGGGGAGGGAGAAAGGGGAAGAGAGAGGGTGAGGTCCAAGGAATGGAGGAAATGTGGTGAAATGTTAACTGGTGAAGCTAAGTGAAGGATATGTGGCTGCTCACTTTAGTATTCTTTCAGGTTTTGTGGGCTCAAAATTTTTCAAAATAAAGAAGTTGGGAAAATTGTGGGAAAAAAAGAATGAGGTAATCAGGTTGCAAATGTTTCAGAGAAATGAATTGGGACGAACCCTACAGAACAGAAGGCCATTGGAAATCTTTTTAAAAAATGATTTTTAAAAGGGGTGTGGAAGGAGGGGGGCAAAGTCAAATGCAAAGTGTTGGCAAGTCAGTGGGAGGTGAGGCAGTCGAGTCTATAGTCTGAACTGAATTATGAGAATATGCTTGTGCTCAGTCACTCCATTGTGTCCAACTCTTTGTGACTCCATGGACTGTAGTCCACCTGTCCATGGGATTTTTCAGGCAGGAATATTGGAGTAGGTTGCTATTTCCTACTCCAGGGGATCTTCCTGACCCAGGGATCAAACTCATGTCTTCTATGTTTCCTGCACTGTAGGTGGATTCTTTACCACTGAGCCATCCAGGAAATCCCTCTGAGAATATGAACAATGAGGAAGATAGAGATGGGAAACTGGTTTGAAAAACAATAGAATTTTGGAAACTTTATATTGTTATTAATTTTCACATTGTTATGGATTTCTGTTAAAACGAGTTACTATTTGACCATCTATCGCCCCTCCACACATTTGGATTTCTTAATATATAAAAGGGTGAATTAGAAAACCAAGGAAGGAAGTAAAAAATAATACACACAATGCTACCATCTAGAGTATCTACTGAAAATTACACCCGTTGTTTACCATCAATTCAGGAGACTTGCTCAGAGACTAGTTTTAGGCCTTTGAGTTTCTGTGTGTGTTTGTTGATTTGTGTAAACCATGGAGGCTGCTGCTGCTGCTGCTAAGTAGCTTCAGTCGTGTCCGACTCTGTGACCCCACAGACGGCAGCCCACCAGGCTCCCCTGTCCTTGGGATTCTCTAGGCAAGAACACTGGAGTGGGTTGCCATTTCCTTCTCCAATGCATAAAAGTAAAAAGTGAAAGTGAAGCTGCTCAGTTGTGTCCGAAAATAGTGACTCCGTGGACTGCAGCCTACCAGGCTCCTCCGTCTATGGGGTTTTCCAGGCAAGAGTATTGGAGTGGGCTGCCATTGCCTTCTTCGAACCACGGAGGAGGGTCAGCAATATTCTTGGTGAAGCCCAGTGTTTGGGGACTAATAATTTTATTCCTTAATGAAATATTTAGTTTTCACAGAGCTAGAACAAATAATTTCACAATTTGTATGGAAATACAAAAAACCTCGAATAGCCAAAGCAATCTTGAGAAAGAAGAATGGAACTGGAGGAATCCACAAAGTCCTAAAATTTGATTTCAAACTAGGAAAGCCATTTTGGCAATGTTTACATCAGTAGTGCTTTGAAAATGAAACAGAACATTTAGAAGGGGAAGAGGAGGTCAAAGACAACCATAAGTATAAGAATTAAGGGGGTTATTGTGCTTATCTGAGAGAAGGGTAAAATTATTCTTGAAGTTTATTTTTTGCTTCAGAAATCATTTTCAATCTTTTTAATTAGTCTGTTACTGGATAATGGTGGAGGTGCACATATGGGAATGCACTGCTGGGGAAGGGTAGACAGAGTAACTGAGGGTAGGCAAGAGCTGACTTTTGATGGGTGTGTAGGATTTCAGCAATCAAAGGGGAGGGGGGTGGACTGCAAAAATTCCAGGCTGAGGGATCATTGAGAACAAAGCGAGAAAAGCACAGGGCCTGTTTGGAAAACAGGGATCTGTTCCCGTATGACTAGAGTATGAAATTCACTAGGAGAAAGAGTGGGAGAAAAAGTGAGAAAGGTAGGTTGACATCTGTATTCCTCTCTTCCCTTAAGCAGAGGCTCACTGTTGAGAATAAGGGGGTGGGATGGGCTTGTCTTTTATTTCCCTCTGAGGGCCTAACACTTGGCTGGGTGTACAGTAGGACCTGAATAAGTTTTGGTCAATTAGACCATTAGCTAGTACCACTGTGCACTTACATCTCCTAGAGTTTGGACATCAGAGTGGATGGAATGAGAGTGGATGCTGAGATTTAGCTACTAGAGATGTGATGCAAGTGGTTGAAATCAGGCAAGTTCCAGTTAACATCCAGAGCAGCACTTCTCAGACTTTAGTCTGAATCGCATGGGGATCTTGTTAACATGCAGATTCTGATTCCATATGACTGACTGGGATGGGGCCTGTGAGTCTGCATTTTTAACAATCTCCCAATGATGCCTGTTTGTTAGTTTGGGCACCAAATATTGAATAGTGAGGATTTAAAGGCTCCTCCATCTCCTACTCCTTGAACTTCACAGACTCTAGACTTCTAAATGATTGAGCACAGCTAGTGGTTCTTCACTTAGTATAACTGATGAAAAAGCCCAAATTTGAAGTATCTCATGAAAATACCCTGCCACTAGAATTGATGAGGTACATTCAGACTGATGGAATCCAATCTATGTCATCTTTTTTAAAAAAAATTTTCCTTAATTAAATGGATATGATTCTACCTGGTGGGACTCAGAATGTAATCTAGCCTATTTTTAAAAAGGTGAGGCTTAACTTTCCAAATATAAATTCATCTATTGCATGGACATCCCTTCTGTCTAAATTCCATGCCTGCTTTCTCAATAATTATAAGCATGTGTTTCTCAGGCTGATAGCTCACACAGGACCAGAATTCTTGTTACTGATATTCTGAAAGTGATCATTGTCATATGGTTGTTCAGGTCTATATTGATAGGTGAGGTCTCCACAGTGAAAATGGAAGCAAAGCTGTTGGTGGGAATGTAATTGGCATGGCCACTATGGAGAATGGTTCCCTAGAAAATAAAAATAGAGCTACCATATGACTCTGTAATCCTGGGCATATATCTGGAGAAAAACATGACCCCAAAGGATATGTGCACCCCAGTGTTAATTGTAGCACCGTTTACAATAGCCAAGACATGTAAAGAGCCTAAACATCTATCAGATGGATAAAGATGTGGTACAAATATACAGTGGAATATTACTCAGCCATAAAAAGAACCAAATAATGCCATTTGCAGCAACATGGATGGACCTTGAGAGTGTCATATTGAGTGAACTAAGTCAGATAAAGAAGGAGGAATATCTTATGATATCCCTTATATGTGGTATTTAAAATGAAGTTATACAAATGAGCCTATTTACAAAACAGAAAGACTCACAGAAAATGAACTTATGCTTGCCAAAGTGTAGGGATAGTTAAGGAGGGAGTTTGGGAAGGCCATGTACACACCACCATATTCAAAATTGATAACTAACAAGGACCTAATGTATATTACATGGAACTCTACTCAATGTTATGTGCCAGCCTGGATGGAAGGGGTATTTGAAGGAGAATGGATCTATGTACATGTATAGCTGAGTCCCTTTGCTATTCACCTGAAACTACCACAACACTGTTAATCGACTATGTGTGCTAAGTCGCTTCAGTCGTGTCTGACTTTATGCGACCCTATGGACTGTAGCCCACCAAGCTCCTATGTCCATGGGATTCTCCAGACAAGAATTCTGGAGTGGGTTGCCATGCCCTTCTCCAGTTAATCGACTGTGTGCTGTGCTGTAATTAGTTGCTCAGTCATGTCTGACTCTTTGTGACCCCGTGGACTGTAGCCTTCCAGTCTCCTGTGTCCATGGGGATCCTCCAGCCAAGAATATTGGAGTAGGTCAGAGTAATGTGAGGCGAGAGCTCCACCAATCTTAAAAAGTCTTCCCCCCAAGAGTCACCAGAAAGGAACACAGACCTGCCAGTTCCTTGGATCTAGTCCAGGGAAATGCCCAAGCTACAGAAAAGAAATTCTTCTAGGCTTGTCCAATGGGGAGCAGCAGATGTCTGTAGGTGGGAATGAGAATGAGATCAAGCCCTGAGCCTTTGGAGTGGGAGCACAGACTCCAAGACCCTAGACTGCCAGAGAACTAACCCTAGGGAGTATCAGATAGTGAGAACTCAAACAAAGGAAACCACTTGAATACATGATCTGACATCACCCAACCACCAGTAGCATCCAGTGCAGGATACCTCATCTAAATAACAAACAAAACAAAAATACAAACCAAATCATCAGCAGACAGGATTACCACCTCCCTCAGCCTTGCTCATCAGAGGAAAAAAAAAGCAGACAAACTCAGCACAAGTCTCACCCTATACAAAGTTTACACAAACCACTGGACCAACCTTAGGAGGGCAGAAACCAAAAGGAAGAAAGAATTCAAACTTGAAGCCTGGGGAAAGGAGACTTCAAACACAATATGTTAAAAAAAATTAATGAAAAGGCAGAGAAATACTACACAAATGAAGGAACAAACTAGAAACACAGAAGTCCAAAAAATGAAGAGGAAATAGGAAAACTACCTGAAAAAGAATTCAGAATAATGATAGTAAAGATGATCAAAAACCTTGAAAATAGAATGGAGAAAATGCAAGAATCAATTTAAAAAGACCTAGAAGAATTAAAGAATAAAAATACAGAGACAAACAACACAATTACTATAATTAAAAATACTCTAGAAGGAATCAATAGCAGAATATCTGAAGCAGAAGAATGAATCAGTGAGCTGGAAGATAAAATTACTTCTAAAGAGCAAAATAAAGTAAAAAGA
This sequence comes from Oryx dammah, assembly GCF_014754425.2. Lineage (NCBI taxonomy): Eukaryota > Metazoa > Chordata > Mammalia > Artiodactyla > Bovidae > Oryx > Oryx dammah. The sequence continues at coordinate 7,760,928 of NW_024070207.1, read as the reverse complement.
ATGAAAAGAACTGAGAATAGCCTCAGAGACTTCTGAGACGATATCAAAAGTAACAACATTGTAATTATAGGGGTCCCAGAAGAAGAAGAGAAAAAGAAAGGGTATGAGAAAATTTTTGAAGAGAATATCACAGTTATCCAAGTCTATGCCCAAACCAGTAATGCTGAAGAAGCTGAAGTTGAACGGTTTTACGAAGACCTACAAGATCTTTTAGAACTAACACCCAAAAAAGATGTCCTTTTCATTATAGGGGACTGGAATGCAAAAGTAGGAAGTCAAGAAACACCTGGAGTAACAGGCAAATTTGGCCTTGGAATGCGGAATGAAGCAGGGCAAAGACTAATAGAGTTTTGCCAAGAAAGTGCACTGGTCATAGCAAACACCCTCTTCCAACAACACAAGAGAAGACTCTACACATGGACATCACCAGATGGTCAACACTGAAATCAGATTGATTATATTCTTTGCAGCCAAAGATGGAGAAGCTCTATACAGTCAACAAAAACAAGACCAGGAGCTGACTGTGGCTCAGATCATGAACTCCTTATTACCAAATTCAGACTCAAATTGAAGAAAGTAGGGGAAACCGCTAGACCATTCAGGTATGACCTAAATCAAATCCCTTATGATTATACAGTGGAAGTGAGAAATAGATTTAAGAGTCTAGATCTGATAGATAGAGTGCCTGATAAACTATGGAATGAGGTTCATGACATTGTACAGAAGACAGGGATCAAGATCATCCCCATGGAAAAGAAATGCAAAAAAGCAAAATGGCTGTCTGGGGAGGCCTTACAAATAGCTGTGAAAAGAAGAGAGGCAAAAAGGAAAGATACAAGCATCTGAATACAGAGTTCCAAAGAATAGGAAGAAGAGATAAGAAAGCCTTTTTCAGCGATCAATGCAAAGAAATAGAGGGAAAGAACAGAATGGGAAAGACTAGAGATCTCTTCCAGAAAATTAGAGATACCAAGGGAACGTTTCATGCAAAGATGGGCTCTATAAAGGACAGAAATGGTCTGGACCTAACAGAAGCAGAAGATATTAAGAAGAGGTGGCAAGAATACATGGAAGAACTGTACAAAAAAGATCTTCACGACCCAGATAATTATGATGGTGTGATCACTAATCTAGAGCCAGACATCCTGGAATGTGAAGTCAAGTAGGCCTTAGAAAGCATCACTATGAACAAAGCTAGTGGAGGTGATGGAATTCCAGTTAAGCTGTTTCAAATCCTGAAAGATGATGCTGTGAAAGTTCTGCACTCAATATGCCAGCAAATTTGGAAAACTCAGCAGTGGCCACAGGACTGGAAAAGGTCACGTTTCATTCCAATCCCAAAGAAAGGCAATGCCAAAGAATGCTCAAACTACAGCACAATTGCACTCATCTCACATGCTAGTAAAGAAATGCTCAAAATTCTCCAAGCCAGACTTCAGCAATACGTGAACCGTGAACTTCCTGATGTTCAAGCTGGTTTTAGAAAAGGCAGAGGAACCAGAGATCAAATTGCCAACATCCGCTGGATCATGGAAAAGCAAGAGAGTTCCAGAAAAACATCTACCTGCTTTATTGACTATGCCAAAGCCTTTGACTCTGTGGATCACAATAAACTGTGGAACATTCTGAAAGAAATGGGAATACAAGACCACCTGACCTGCCTCTTTAGAAATCTGTATGCAGGTCAGGAAGCAACAGTTAGAACTGGACATGGAACAACAGACTGGTTCCAAATAGGAAAAGGAGTACGTCAAGGCTGTATATTGTCACCCTGCTTATTTAACTTCTATGCAGAGTACATCATGAGAAACGCTGGACTGGAAGAAACACAAGCTGGAATCAAGATTGCCGGGAGAAATAGCAATAACCTCAGATATGCAGATGACACCACCCTTATGGCAGAAAGTGAACAGGAGCGAAAAAAACCTCTTGATGAAAGTGAAAGAGGAGAGTGAAAAAGTTGGCTTAAAGCTCAACATTCAGAAAACGAAGATCATGGCATCCGGCCCCATCACTTCATGGGAAATAGATGGGGAAACAGTGGAAACAGTGTCAGACTTTATTTTGGGGGGCTCCAAAAATCACTGCAGATGGTGACTGCAGCCATGAAATTAAAAGACGCTTACTCCTTGGAAGAAAAGTTATGACCAACCTAGATAGCATATCCAAAAGCAGAGACATTACTTTGCCGACTAAGGTCCGTCTAGTCAAGGCTATGGTTTTTCCTGTGTATGGATGTGAGAGTTGGACTGTGAAGAAGGCTGAGTGCCAAACAATTGATGCTTTTGAACTGTGGTGTTGGAGAAGACTCCTGAGGGTCCCTTGGACTGCAAGGAGATCCAACCAGTCCATTCTGAAGGAGATCAGCCCTGGGATTTCTTTGGAAGGAATGATGCTAAAGCTGAAGCTCCAGTACTTTGGACACCTCATGCGAAGAGTTGACTCATTGGAAAAGACTCTGATGCTGGGAGGGATTGGGGGCAGGAGGAGAAGGGGCCGACAGAGGATGAGATGGCTGGATGGCATCACGGACTCGATGGACGTGAGTCTGAGTCAACTCCGGGAGATGGTGATGGACAGGGAGGCCTGGCGTGCTGCAATTCATGGGGTCACAAAGAGTTGTACACGACTGAGCGACTGAACTGAACTGAACTGATAGTTGAAATTTTCCCCAACATGGAAAAGGAAATAGTCAATCAAGTTCAAGAGGCACAAAGAGTCCCATGTATGATAAACCTAAGGAGAAACATGCCAAGACACATACTAATCAAACTTACAAAGACTAAACACAAAGAAAGAATATTAAAAGCAGCAAGGGAAAGGCAACAAGTGACATATGAGGGAAACCTCATATGTTCAACAGCTAATCTTTCAGTAGAAACTCTGCAGCCTGGAAGGGAATGGTAGGATATACTTAAAGTACTGAAAGGGAAAAATCAATAATCAAGATTACTCTACCTGGCAAGGATCCCATTCAAAATTGATGGAGAAATAAAAATCTTTTCAGAAAAGCAAAAGTTGAGAAAATTCAGTACCACCAAACAAGCTTTACAACAAATGTCGAAAGGACCTATATAGTCAAGAAATACAAAAGAAGAAAAATATTTATAAAATCAGCCCCAAACAATTAAGAAAATGGCAATAGGAACATATACATCAATAATTACTTTAAATGTAAATGGATTGAAGGCTCCAACCAAAACACACAGACTGAATGAATGGATACAAAAACAATACCTATACCTATATTATATATATATATATATATATATATATATATATATATATGTATATAGAAACCCACTTCAGAGCTAAAGATACCCACTTCAGAGCTAAAGACACATATAGTCTGAAAATGAGAGGATGGAAAAATATATTCCATGCAAAGGGGAAGCAAAATAAACCTGGAGTAGCAATCCTCATGTCAGACAAAATAGACCTTAATATAAGATTACAAGAGATAAAGAAGGACACTACATAATGGTCAAAGGATCAATCCAAGAGGAAGACATAACAATTGTAAATATTATGCATCTAACATAGGAGCACCTTAATATATAAGACAAACACTAACAGACATAAAATGAGAAATTGGCAGTAACACAATAATAGTGGGAGACTTTAACATCCCACTCACATCTGTGGATAGATCAAGTAAACAGAAAATTAACAAGGACACATAAACTTTAAATGATACAATAGACCAGTTAGACCTAACTGATATCTATAGGACATTTTACCCCAAAACAATGAATTTCACCTTTTTGTCAAGTGCACACGGAACCTTCTCCAGGATAGGAGAAGGTTCATCCTGGGCCATAAATCTAGCCTTGGTAAATTCAAAAATATTGAAATCATTCCAAGCATCTTTTCTGACCACAATGCAGTAAGATTATATCTCAATTACAGGAGAAAAACTATTAAAAATTCCAACATATGGAGGCTGAACAACACACTGCTGAATAACCAACAAATCACAGAAGAAATCAAAAAGAAATCAAAATATGCATAGGAATAAATGAAAATGAAAACACAACAACCCAAAACCTGGGGGATACTGTAAAAGCAGTGCTAAGGGGAAAGTTCATTGCAATACAGGCATATCTCAAAAAACAAGAAAAAAGTCAAATAAATAACCCAACTCTACACCTAAAGCAACTAGAAAAGGAAGAAATGAAGAACCCCAGGGTTAATAGAAGGAAAGAAATCTTAAAAATCAGGGTAGAAATAAATGCAAAAGAAACAGAAGAGACCATAGCAAAAATCAACAAAGCCAAAAGCTGGTTCTTTGAAAGGATAAATAAAATTGACAAACCATTAGCCAGACTCATCAAGAAACAAAGGGAGAAGAATCAAATCAATAAAATTAGAAATGAAAATGGAGAGATCACAACAGACAACACCGAAATACAAAGGATCATGAGACTACTATCAGCAATTATATGCCAATAAAATGGACAACTTGGAAAAAATGGACAAATTCTTAGAAAAGTACAACTTTCCAAAACTGAACCAGGAAGAAATAGAAAATCTTAACAGACCTGTCACAAGCATGGAAAGTGAAACTACAATCAGAAATCTTCCAGCAAACAAAAGCCCAGGACCAGATGGCTTCACAGCTGAATTCTACCAAAAATTTAGAGAAGAGCTAACACCTATCCTAATCAAAGTTTTCCAGAAAATTTCAGAGGAAGGTAAACTTCCAAACTCATTCTATGAGGCCACCATCACCCTAATACCAAAACCTGACAAAGATGCCATAAAAAAAGAAAACTACAGGCCAATATCACTGATGAACATAGATGCAAAAATCCTTAACAAAATTCTAGCAATCAGAATCCAACAACACATTAAAAAGATCATACACCATGAACAAGTGGGCTTTATCCCAGGGATGCAAGGATTCTTCAATATCTGCAAATCAATCAATGTAATACACCACATTAACAAATTGAAAAATAAAAGCCATTTGATTATCTCCATAGATGCAGAGAAAGCCTTTGACAAAATTCAACATCCATTTATGATAAAAACTCTCCAGAAAGCAGGAATAGAAGGAACATACCTCAACATAATGAAAGCTATATATGACAAACCCACAGCAAACATTATCCTCAATGGTGAAAAATTGAAAGCATTTCCCCTAAAGTCAGGAACAAGACAAGGGTGCCCACAATCAGAGCAGACTAAGAAATAAAAAGGAATCCAAATTGGAAAAGAAAAATAAAACTCTCACTGTTTGCAGATGACATGATCCTCTACATAGAAAACCCTAAAGACTCCACCAGAAAATTACTAGAGCTAATCAATGACTATAGTAAAGTTGCAGGATATAAAATCAACACACAGAAATCCCTTGCATTCCTATAGACTAATAATGAGAAAATAGAAAGAGAAATTAAGGAAACAATTCCATTCACCATTGCAACAAAAAGAATAAAATACTTAGGAATATATCTACCTAAAGAAACTAAAGACCTATATATAGAAAACTATAAAACACTGGTGAAAGAAATCAAAGAGGACACTAATAGATGGAGAAAGATACCATATTCATGGATCAGAAGATTCAATATCATGAAAATGAGTATACTACCTAAAGCAATCTATAGATTCAGTGCAATCCCTATCAAGCTACCAACTGTATTGCTCTCTTACTTTAAAGAATGTTGGATTTTGCTTTGGCAGGCAGTTAAGTCACTTGCTAATTAGCTTGGAACTTTGAAGTTTTGTTTATAAGCTTTGTTACGGTAGGTTTAAGACTGCCTTTTCTGTAGGGCTAGGTTTGTGGTTATTGTTTAGTCACTCAGTCAAGACTGACTCTTTTGTGATCCCATGGATTGTAGCCTGCTAGCCTCCTCTATCCATGGGAATTCCCAAGCAAGAATACTTGAGTGGGTTGCCATTTCCTTCTCCAGGGGATCTTCTCAACACAGGGACTGAACCCACATCTCCTGCACTGCAGGCAGATTCTTTCTGCCTAGCCTCCAGGGAAGCCCAAGGCTAGGTTATCTCTACAATTAAGGTGCGATCATTCTGGTAAATCTACTTAAACTCCTGAGTCAGTTCAGTTCAGTTCAGTCACTCAGTCCTGTCCAACTCTTTGCAGCCCCATGAAACACAGCACGCCAGGCCTCCCTGTACATCACCAACTCCCAGAGTTCACGCAAACTCATGTGCATTGAGTCGGTGATGCCATCCAGCCATCTCATCCTCCGTCGTCCCATTCTCCTCCTGCCCCCAGTGCCTCCCAGCAGGGTCTTTTCCAATGAGTCAACTTTTCGCATGAGGTGGCCAAAGTACTGGAGTTTCACCTTCAGCATCAGTCCTTCCAAAGAACACCCAGGACTGATCTCCTTTAGAATGGACTGGTTGGATCTCCTTGCAGTCCAAGGGACTCTCAAGAGTCTTCTCCAACACCACAGTTCAAAAGCATGGACCTTTGTTGGAAAAGTAATATCTCTGCTTTTTAAAATGGTATCTAGGTTGGTCATAACTTTCCTTCCAAGGAGTAAGCGTCTTTTAATTTCATGGCTGCAATCACCATCTGTAGTGATTTTGGAGCCCCCCCCCCCTAAATAAAGTCTGACACTGTTTCCACTGTTTCCCCGTCTATTTCCCATGAAGTGATGGGACCAGATGCCATGATCTTCGTTTACTGAATGTTGAGCTTCAAGCCAACTTTTTCACTCTCCTCTTTCATTTTCATCAAGAGGCTTTTTGTTCGTCTTCACTTTCTGCCATAAGGGTGGTGTCATCTGCATATCTGAGGTTATTGATATTTCTCCCGGCAATCTTCAATCTAGCTTGTGCTTTTTCCAGCCCATCGTTTCTCATGATGTACTCTGCATATAAATTAAATTAGCAGGGTGACAATATACAGCCGACATACTCCTTTTCCTATTTGGAACCAGTCTGTTGTTCCATGTCCAGCTGTAACTGTTGCTTCCTGACCTATATATAGGTTTCTCAAGAGGCAGGTTAGGTGGTCTGGTATTCCCATCTCTTTCAGCATCTTCCACAGTTTATTGTGATCCACACGGTCAAAGGCTTTGGCATAGTCAATAAAACAGAAATAGCTGTTTTTCTGGCACTCTCCTGCTTTTTCCATGATCCAGAGGATGTTGGCAATTTGATCTCTGGTTTCTCTGCGTTTTCTAAAACCAGCTTGAACATCTGGAAGTTGATGGTTCACATATTGCTGAAGCCTGGCTTGGAGTATTATGAGCATTGCTTTCCTAGGGTGTGAGATGAGTGCAATTGTGTGGTAGTTTGAGCTTTCTTTTGCATTGCCTTTCTTTGGGATTGGAATGAAAACTGACCTTTTCCAGTCTTGTGGCCACTGCTGAGTTGTCCAAATTTGCTGGCATATTGAGTGCAGAACTTTCACAGCATCATCTTTTAGGATTTGAAATAGCTCAACTGGAATTCCATCACCTCCACTAGCTTTGTTCGTAGTGAGGCTTTCCAAGGCCCACTTGACTTCACATTCCAGGATGTCTGGCTCTAGGTGAATGATCACACCATCATGATTATCTGGGTCGTGAAGCTCTTTTTCTGTACATTTCTTCTGTGTATTCTTGCCACCTCTTCTTAATATCTTCTGCTTAATATCTTCTGCTATCTCCATACCATTTCTGTCCTTTATCAAGCCCATCTTTGCATGAAATGTTCCCTTGGTATCTCTAATTTTCTTGAAGAGATCTCTAGTCTTTCTCATTCTGTTGTTTTCCTCTATTTCCTTGCATTGATTGCTGAGGAAAGCTTTCTTATATCTCCTTGCTATTCTTTGGAACTCTGCATTCAAATGGGTATATCTTTTCTTTTCTCCTTTGCTTTTCACTTCTCTTCTTTTCACAAATATTTGTAAAGCCTCCTCAGACAGCCATTTTGCTTTTTTTTTTTTTTTTTTACATTTCCACTTGGATGATCTTGATCCCTGTCTCCTTTATAACGTTAGGAACGTCCATCCATAGTTCACCAGGTACTCTGTCTGTCAGATCTAGTCCCTTAAATTGATTTCTCACTTCCACTGTATAATCATAAGGGATTTGATTTAGGTTATATCTGAATGATCTAGTGGTTTTCCTTATTGTCTTTAATTTAAGTCTGAATTTGGCAATAAGGAAAACTCCTGGGTACTCAGTAACATTTCTCCACTCCAGATAGTTAGAACTCAAACATTTCCTAGCCTTGGATAAGTTCTGAGTTTTGCTCACCTTACAGCTTTTGCCCATCTGTAGAGTTCACTCTGTTCATGCACAGTTCCGTATGTTTCAAGACTCAAGGGAATTTCTATGCCAATTACTGGAGGGTTTTTTTTTTTTTTGCATAGCTCCCTTCTCCTCAGTACTCTCCTCTACTAATTACAGCTGCTCCAGTCTCTGTGAACTCTGATTTCTGTTTCCTCAAATCAGCAAGAACACTGTATTTTGCTTGGGCTTTTCATTGCTATACTGTGGTCCAGAAAATGCCTCCAGGCAGCAAACTGGGACAGTCACAGAGATGGTTTCATTGATTTCCATTCGTTTAAAGATCATAGTCCTATACTGCCTGTTTTCTACTGTCTGGAAGCAATTGTTTCCTATATTTTGTGCATTTTTTTCTAGTTGTTTAAGGTAGGAAGGCAATTCTATTCATAAAAATGTAATAGCTGAAATTTAAAATATGATTGATGGTATCAATAGCAGGAGAAATGGAGCTAAAAAACAAGTTAGTAGGTAAAGATAAAATTGAGGAAGTTTCCCAGAAGGCAACAGGGAAGGATAAGGAGATAGAAAATAGAAAAGCTAAGGAATATGGAAAACAGAAGTAAAAGTTCCAACATCAAATAAAAGGAGCCCAAGAAATAGAGAAAATAAAAAATGGAGAGTAGCAACTGCTTTGAAAGATCGTGGAAATAAATTTTCTAGAATTGAAAAATGATAAAAGACTTCATGTTAAAAAGTCATAGAGTGCCAAACAGGAGAGAAAAGGAAAACTTATACTAGACACACTATCGTGAACATTAAGAGCATCGAAAAGAAAATTCTAAAAGCATCCTTAAAATACAAACAGTATATCTACAAAGGAATAAGGACTAAGTTCATCTCAGACTTCTCAATAGCAATGTTAGATTCAAGAAGAAAATACAGTATCTTTGAGAAGATGAATAGGAGAGTTTTAGAGGGAAAAAGTCTGGGTGGGGGCAGGAAACCAGAAGAAGAAACGAACTGGTAGAAATCCAAAACCTCTGCAACCATAGTTTAACAGTATAAAAGGCCATGTGCACGTCTTCCAGGACAGGATATTAGGCATGATTTTCCCACACTGGATCACCTTTCTCCTCTGGAATTAGAAAGAATAATTCCATCTTTCATTTGTATTACATTTTATACATTTCAAATTGCTTTGGTATTCATTACCACATTGGAACTTTTGGGTTGTTGTGTTAAAGTGGTGCTGTGTGCCCCAGTGTATAGATGAGAAAGTTGATTAAAGTCATGTCATTGATCATTGACAGAGTCAAATCCAGACCTCTAAGTGTCTAGCCCCCTTATTTCTCATTTTTTTTTTTCAAAATAGTGAAGAAGCATGAAAGCCTAGGTGAGCTGAGAGGGTTGTGTACTGATTTGTCAAAAGGATCTTTATTGCAAGGATTGTTTGTCTGAGGGTGGGCATTCTCAAGTGAAAAGTTAATCCATAAGAAGCCTGTGTTCTGTGTATTTGGCTTTTGTACTGTGATTGTCCTCAGTCCTGAGATATGATCCAATAATGAAAAAAACATCTTTTCCCCGTTGGATTTCTTGTTAGTCATTTATTGTGAATACGGTTTTATTGGGATAATTATTGTAAATGTGGCACACATGAAGAGTGGCTCCAATTGCATTTTTAGAGCATAAATCTTTGATAGTGAATTTCATGACAACTCACACAAATCTTTTTGTCCTGAAGGCTACCGACAGGAAACACATTAGTGTCTGTCAGAGAAAAGACAGAAAGGAAGAAACCCCTTCTTTAATTTTTTCTTCTCTAAATATGAAGTGTCTCTTTCCCACGGAGCTCATAAAGGCCCTTCATGTTGTCAGCTATACACAGACATTCTTTTTACCTACTACTTTGAGGTTCATAAAGCCCCAGTGAAGGGACAAAAAGAGCATAATTCTAAGAAACTGGCTGAATGCTAAAGGCCCAACATCTTTCTGACTGGAGGGGAATAGAATCATGAATGCAGCAGCATGGGAGCCCCATGACTAGTCTTCTCTTTGTTGGAATGTTGAGCTTCAGAGAACCTGCTTTATCAATGGGAATGTGGTCCTCTGCTTTGTGACTATACTTTCATTTTTTGTCTCCATCTTAAAGAGATGGGAATACCAGACCACCTGACCTGCCTCTTGAGAAATCTGTATGCAGGTCAAGAAGCAACAGTTAGAGCTGAACATGAAACAACAGACTGTTTCCAAATCAGGAAAGGAGTTTGTCAAGGCTGTATATTGTCACCCTGCTTATTTAACTTAGAAGAGTACATCATGAGAAGTGCTGGGCTGGATGAAGCACAAGCTGGAATCAAGATTGTGAGGAGAAGTATCAATAACCTCAGATATGCAGATGACACCACCCTTATGTCAGAAAGTGAAGAACTGAAGAACCTCTTGATGAAAGTAAAAGAGGAAAGTGAAAAATCTGGCTTAAAATTCAACATTCAAAAAACTAAGATCATGGCATCTGGTCCCATCACTTCGTGGCAAATAGATGGGGAAACAATGGAAACAGTGAAAAACTTTATTTGGTGGTGGTGGGGGGGAGAAGCTCAAAAATCACTGCAGATGGTGACTGCAGCCATGAAATTAAAAGACCCTTGCTCCTTGGAAGAAAAGCTATGACTAACCTAGACAGCATATTAAAAAGCAGAGATATTACTTTACCAACAAAGGTCCATCTAGTCAAAGCTAGGGTTTTTCCAGTAGTCATGTATGGGTGTGAGAGTTGGACTATAAAGAAACCTGAGTGCTGAAGAATTGATGCTTTTGAACTGTGGTGTTGGAGAAGACTCTTGAGAGTCACTTGGACTGCAAGGAAGTCCAACCAGTCCATTCTGAGGGAAATCAGTCCTGAATATTCATTGGAAGGACTGATGCTGAAGCTGAAACTCCAATACTTTGGCCACCTGATGCAAAGAACCGACTCATTGGAGAAGACCCTGATGCTGGGGAAGATTGAAGGCTGGAGGAGAAGGGGATGACAGAGGATGAAATGGTTGGATGGCATCACTGACACGATGGACATGTGTTTGAGTAGGCTCTGGGAGTTGGTGATGGACAAAGAGGCCTGGTGTACTGCAGTACATGGGGTCACAAAGAGTCGGATATGACTGAGCAACTGAACTGAACTGAACTGAAAGTTGTACTCTGTGAGAATCTGGAAAACCCTGTCTCCAACACACATGCACACACACACACACAGACACACACACACACACACACTACTACTCTAACAGAACCTTCATGCTATGAGATCACAGCCCTTGCACAGCCCATTGAAAATTAAAAGAAATAAGGGATGGATGGGGTTTGCACTGTATGTTAGGAAATTTCAGGATACCCTACGTCAAAATTGTATACAAACCAAATACAAAACCTTATCCGATAGTGAAGTCTAAACTGGAGCTCTAAGTGTAAAAGATGGTTGAAGACAGAATGAACCATATGTGGGTAAGCCTGAAAATCTTTTGGAATAGCTAATTTATATGTTAATTCCCTCTGCAATTTTAAGATTTGAATTTTATTCTGCCTTACATTTGAAGTAGGATCCTTTGAGTATATAATTTATTACTGGAACCAAAACAGAAAAATGTAAAACTTTTGCAGAGTCTGACTGGCACCAGCTGCATTTGGCATCATCCTTTTTAAACCCCATGGTTACTTACTTGAGTTACAGTCTGTTTTTTTTTTTTTTTTTTTTGTAAGCTGGTATAGCTGGCAAAGTTGGTTTCTGGAGTCTCCAGTTTCTGAAGTCTACTCCCTTTTCTCTTTGTGTTTTCTGCCATACCCCCAGTGTTTCCCGGCCCGGCTCCTGGCCCTTCCCTTCAGACTTCTAGTACCACCAATTCTCTTTTTTCCTTTTTATTAAAATCTACTCTGAGAAGTTGCTCTAATATCAATCATTTATGGCTCACTATGGATTTAAATCAGCTTCTTTCCCTCTCCCAGAGGCAGCCTCCATCTAAGCTTTATCTCCAATTAAGGAATTAAAGACTGTGTCCCTTATTAAATGGATTTCAGGCATCACTGAGCTTTTGGGGAATTTAAATTTTTGGCCAAGCTAATCTTAGTCATCTTAGAAATTGATTGTATCACCCGCAATACTTAACATAGTGGCTGGCACATCTAGTAGCAGTTCAGTGAAGATTTGCTAATTGGATTAAGTGGTTATTTACTCCTCCTACCAATAAGGCTTTGGCTGTTAGTTTTTTTTTTTTTTTTGGCTTTCAGTGTTTCCCAGATGGATACTGTGGGGGCTGGGCACATGGCGAATCCTGATATTACACTAAAGTTTGATAATGAGAAAAGTTGCAATGTATGAGAAGATTGAATCTTGAAGGATAATTCAATGAGCAGCCACAGGATAGAATCAGAAAGTTAAACAGACATATATGAATCTTCCAGAATTGAAATCGTTGAAATCGCTGGAAGATTAGATCATATTAGTCATTTGCTATAAATCTGCTCTGCTGTACCTTCAAAGAAGAGTTTATTTCCTGACTGTCAGTCAACTGTGGCCTGATTAGAGGGAGCAGGATCTAAGGAGGTCAGAGTCTGGGCTTTGGAGTAATTTCTGATGAGTTTTTCTTTTGCCTAAAACACAGCAGGAACAGTGAGTGCAAGGTGGAGAAGAGATTTACATTTTTTCCCCTTATTGCTCACATGAAGCTTAAATTTCCATTTGAAATCTTTTCACGGAAAGCCCTTGGAAAAATTGACCCCTGAAGCAAGCATTATTCGGAGAGTTTGGGATGTGGCTTTCTGGCAAGTTGTAGGTTTGAATGTGATTAGCAGACAAGTATGCTGGGCCTCTTGGCTTCTACTGACTGGCATTCATCCGTACACCACTTGGTACTCCTTGCTTCTGCTACTACTACTGCTAGAAAAGTTCTTGCTACTGTTTTGACATTCTCCAGTATATTCTCGAACTTTCCTTCATTGTCCTCTAGGAGTGGCCTACCCTTTATGCAAATAAATCAATTTTAGTCATTTTCCCCAAGAAATCCTGGAGTGGTGGTTGAGCTCAGATGGGAAAACTTCTTTAATTTCCATGCCTATTTGTTTGATATAAGGACAATGTCCACCAGCTTTGAAGAAGGAAACAGGAAGAAAACACGGGTACTTTGCTCTACTCTTGACAAAGGTAATTGCCTTCACCACCAGGCAACATTTTACCCACCATCTTTCATACTCTCATTCCTATGAAACCCCAGAGTTATTCTCTTTTTTGGCGTCATATTGTTTTTCAATAGGTTAGGGCTACAACTGTTAGTAAACAAGGGCTTTTGCTCCAGGGCTGTAAAACCAGCCTTTTTCAAGTCTGCAAAATTTGTTTAGCAATTAAAATAAAAGCAATATGAAATCTCATATATTCATGTAAGTGGCTCTTCCTTTCATGTCTTTGCCTGGCTATAACTTGAGATGCTTTTTAACCACAAGCTCTTTATTAAATAGAAAATGCAATTATTCTCTTAGAGAGGAAGGCCAAAATACTCCCAATGACCTGTGTAAAGAATCCCTTTAACTAATAACAGCTTCTCTCAAATTAGAGCAAGAATTGTACTGTTTTGAACAATATGGGGCCAGGACAATAAAATCAGGAAAAATTTAAGACTAATGTCACTGCCCTAATAAGTAGTTTTCTGCTGTGAAAAGCTTGTAAGCATTCTATTAAAGGCATATTTGGAAATATAAAATCCATTACATTCTAGGCTCAGTAAAGCAAAATGATCATGGTGAACAATCTTGAAGATCTTTCAATAAGAAGGCTTACTGGAATGTCTAACAAGTTTGCAGCATTAATTGAAATAAAATGGTATTTAATGTAGCTCAAAATCTGATTTCAGTTTCAAACAAGTAATACAATTTTCTTTAATCAAGACTCTTAATTAACTAAACTCTTTCTTGAGTTGTATTTTTGCAGAAAAAAGTGTGTCAAAAGATTACCATGTTCCAATTTAAAAAACAAATACAGCATTTCCAATGTATTGTGTGTTCACTATGGGTTAAACACAATCTTTTAAGCCTTTTACAACTACATCACTAGTCTGAGCTGATGCCATCTATGGTTGGAGAGATGACTTCAAGACCCAGCAATATCTTTAATCTTCAAATATTAAATTTTGTTCACTAATGTAACTTACTCTACTGTACTCACTAAGGCAGGAAATTAGACTTATAGGATTTCCAGCCATAAATTTTAAAAGATAATAGGGTTTCAAGTTAACCCCCAGTTACACAGACAAAAAATTATTAACCACAATACTCTATTCTCAGACCCAATGAAGAAAGGATTGGCCATGCCAATGTATCATTGTATTGGAAGTAGCGCAAGATGATTGCCTATAGTTTGGAAACAATTTTTGTTTTAGAGTAAATTTGTGGTATTAGAAAGTGATCTGGGATGCTTGCTGTTATTCACTATATATAGTCATCCAGAACTGTGGGTGGCTTTAACATGGCAGGTGCTTTAAAATATTTTTTTGTCTAAATAGAAGAATGAATGTGTGCCCTGCATATTTTTTAAAAAAATATTGTTTTGTTGCCAATTGCCCCTGATAATCTGTTTCCTTGTTGTCTTGTACTCCTACTCAATGAATCATTGAGCTTATTGTTTCAGGGGAAGACGGATATGATCTGGAAGATATATATCATTGCTCAGCTTGGAGTTTCAAAATGTAATTTTTTTGAATACATTGTGAGATAATAGTTTCAAAAGCCAGGCTTTAATGAAGGTAGTTTTCCTTTACATACCAAGAGTAAAAATAGTGTTTCACCATCAGTCATTGTGTGGAGAGGATGAGTGATACCAACATAAGGAAAGTTTTGCCACTCAGGAAACCAAAAGCTGTTTTGGTGCTCAGAGGAGTTTGGAGATATTTGGGAAAGCATGTGCTTGGGTTTAAGATGCTGAACACAAAGTCTGGGACACAAAAAGAGCTTATATTTCCCTTCTTGTTGATAACTCTTGGAGGGGCTCACATGGTGCCCCATATCATCACAAAGTAGCCACAGTTGAGTAGAAATGACACCATGGCATGATAAAGATAGTATTGGGGACATACTGGTGTTAGAGGGCTGCAAGTGAACTCAGATTCTCACATGACCTGATGAGAGATGCCAGAGTGAAGAAAGGGTGGGTGGAATAGAAGAGGCTTGGGGTCAGGAGGAGGAGGAAGCTGAGTGTAGGAACCTTACCATCAGAGTAATGGCAAGGTTCATGGTCCTTAGCAGGGGGTCAAAGTAGGATTCTCCAAAGGCCAGGTGGCCCTGAGACACTGTGTAGTAGATACCTATGCAAGACTCATGATGATCAAACATCTCAGCAGGGATCAGAAAGAAGCCAGACACCAACATGAAGCACAGAAGTACCTTCTCAAGTGCGTGCTAAGTCACTACAGTCATGTCTGACTCTTTGTGATGCTATGGACTATACCCCAGGCTCCTCTGTTCATGGGATTCTCCAAGCAAGAATACTGGAGTGGGCTGCTGTGCTCTCCTCCAGGGGATCTTCCTGACCCAGGAATCGAACCCGCATCTCCTGCATTGCAGGCAGATTCTTTACCCTTGAGCTGACCAGAAAGCCCACTTCTCAAGTGCAATGAAGCTATATAAGCTCCCTCTGCACTTTGATATCATCTTGGGAAAGGAGAAGAGAAGATATTTTGAGAAGATAGAGGGATCCTTAATAGGAAGTTTGAACTTTTAATTGACTGAATATTACATGAAAGATACTGGGGGAATTGAGGCACTAGATCAAGATGAGATCAGATATAGAAAATAAAGTTGTTTTTTGTAACTGGATCAGAGTGTGTAAATCTGTGCTTCCTCTAACAAATGCATCCCCCAGTACTTTATAGACCAAGGCAAGTATTATCTGCCTTTCTTTTTCTTTTTAATAAAACTTTCAGCTTTATTTAAGTAACATAAACTTAAATTTTTAAAATTTGTTTAATTGGTGGCTAATTACTTTACAATATTGTAGTGTTTTTTGCCATACATTGACATGAAACAGCCATGGGTGTACATCTGTTCTCCTGAAGCCCCACCCACCTCCCTCCCCATCCCATCCTTCAGGGTCATCCCAGTGCACCAGCCCTGAGCACTGGTCTCATGCATCAAACCTGGACTGACGATCTGTTTCACATATGAAAATATACACGTTTCAATGCTATTCGCTCAAATCATCCCACCCTCGCCTTCTCCCAAAGGGTCCAAAAGACTGTTCTATACATCTGTGTCTCTTTTGCTGTCTCACATATGGGGTCATCGTTACCATCTTTATAAATTCCATATATATGTGTTAGCATACTGTATTGGTGTTTTTTCTTTCTGGCTGATTTCACTCTGTATAATAGGCTCCAGTTTCATCCACCTCATTAGAACTGATTCAAATGTATTCTTTTTAATGGCTGAGTAATACTCCATTGTGTATATGTACCACAGTTTTCTTATCCATTCATCTGCTGATGGACATCTAGGTTGCTTCCATGTCTTGGCTATTGTAAACAGTGCTGTGATGAATATTGGGGTACACATGTCTCTTTCAATTCTGGTTTCCTTGGTGTGTATGCCCAGTAGTGGGATTGCAGGGTCATATGGCAGTTCTATTTCCAGTTTTTTAAGGAATCTCCACGTTGTTCTCCATATTGACTGTACTGGTTTGCATTCCCACCAACAGTGTAAGAAGGTTTCATTTTCTCCACACCCTCTCTGGCATTTATTGCTTGTAGACTTTTGGATAGCAGCCATTCTGACTGGCATGAGATGGTACCTCATTATGGTTTTGATTTGCATTTCTCTGATAAAGAGTGATGTTGAGCATGTTTTCATGGGTTTGTTAGCCATCTGTATGTCTTCTTTGGAGAAATGTCTGTTTAGTTCTTTGACCCATTTTTGACTGGGTTGTTTATATTTCTGGAATTGAGCTTCAAGAGTTGCTTGTATATTTTTGAGATCAATTCTTTGTCAGTTTCTTCATTTGTTATTATTTTCTCCCATTCTGAAGGCAGTCTTTTCACCTTGCTTATAGTGTCCTTCATTGTGCAAAAGCTTTTAATTTTAATTAGGTCCCTTTGTTTATTTTTGCTTTTATTTCCATTACTCTGGGAGGTTGGTCATAGAGGATCCTGCTGTGATTTATGTCAGAGAGTGTTTTGCTTAGGTTTTCCTCTAGGATTATAATTTATGGTCTTAAATTTAGATCTTTAATCCATTTTGAGTTTATTATAGTGTATGGTGTTAGAAAGTGTTCTAGTTTCATTCTTTTACAAGTGGTTGACCAGTTTCCCCAGCACCACTTGTTAAAGAGATTGCCTTTTCTCCATTGTATATTCTTGCCTCCTTTGTCAATGATAAGGCATCCATAGGTGCATGGATTTATCTCCGGGCTTTCTATTTTGTTCCTTTGATCTATATTTCTGTCTTTGTGCCAGCACCATACTGTCTTGATGACTGTAGCTTTGTGGTATAGCCTGAAGTCAGGCAGGTTGATTCCTCCAGTTCCACTCTTCTTTCTCCAGATTGCTTTGGCTATTCAAGGTTTTTTGTATTTCCATACAAATTGTGAAATTATTTGTTCTAGCTCTCTGAAAAATACCGTTGGTAGCTTGATAGGGATTGCATTGAATCTATAGTTAGCTTAGGGTAGCATACTCATTTTTACTATATTGCTTCTTCCAATCCATGAACATGGTTTATTTCTCCATCTATTTGTGTCATCTTTGATTTCTTTCATCAGTTTTTTATAGTTTTCTATATATAAGTCTTTTGTTTCCTTAGGTAGATTTGTTCCTAAGTATTTTATTGTTTTCGTTGCAATAGTGAATGGAGTTGTTTCCTTAATTTCTCTTTCTGTTTTCTCATTGTTAGTGTATAGGACTGCAAGGGATTTCTGTGTGTTAATTTTATATCCTACAACTTTACTATATTCATTGATTAACTCTAATAATTTTCTGGTGGTGTCTTTAGGGTTTTCTATGTAGAGGATCATGTCATCTGCAAACAGTGAGAGTATTACTTCTTCCTTTCCAATCTGGATTCCTTTTATCTCTTTTTCTTCTTTGATTGCTGTGGCTAAAACTTCCAAAATTATGTTGAATAGTAATGGTGAGAATGGGCACCCTTGTCTTGTTCCTGACTTTAGGGGAAATGTTTTCTATTTTTTGCCACTGAGGATAATGTTTGCTGTGGGTTTGTCATATATAACTTTTATTATGTTAAGGTATGTTCCTTCTATTCCTGCTTTCTTGAGGGTTTTTATCATAAATGGATGTTGAATTTTGTCAAAGGCTTTCTCTGCCTCTATTGAGATAATCATATGGTTTTTATCTTTCAATTTGTTAATGTGGTATATTACATTGATTGATTTATGGATATTAAATCAATATATAAATCAGTCAAGAATCCTTGCATCCTTGGATAAAGCTCACTTGGTCTTGATGTATGATCTTTTTAATATGTTGTTGGATTCTGATTGCTAGAATTTTGTTAAGGATTTTTGCATCTATGTTCATCAGTGATATTGGCCTGTAGTTTTCTTTTTTTGTGGCATCTTTGTCTGGTTTTAGTATTAGGGTGATGGTGGCCTCATAGGATGAGTTTGGAGGTTTACCTTCCTCTGAAATTTTCTGGAAGAGTTTGAGTAGGATAGGTGTTAGCTTTTCTCTAAATATTTGGTAGAATTCAGCTGTGAAGCCGTCTGGACCTGGGCTTTTGTTTGCTGGAAGATTTCTGATTATAGTTTCGATTTCCATGCTTGTGCTGTGTCTGTTAAGATTTTCTATTTCTTCCTGGTTCAATTTTGGAAAGTTACACTTTTCTAAGAATTTGTCCATTTCTTCTAAGTTGTCCATTTTATTGGCATATAGTTGCTGATAGTAGTCTCTTATGATCCTTTGTATTTCTGTGTTGCCTCCTGTGATTTCTCAATTTTCATTTCAAGTTTTGTTGATTTGATTCTTCTCCCTTTGTTTCTTGATTAGTCTGGCTAATCGTTTGTCTATTTTATTTATCTTCTCATAGAACCAGCTGTTAGCTTTGTTGATTTTTGCTATGGTCTCTTTTATTTCTTTTGCATTTATTTCTGCTCTAATTTTAAAGATTTCTTTCCTTCTACTAACCCTGGGGTTCTTCATTTCTTCCTTTTCTAGTTGCTTTAGGTGTAGAGTTAGGTTATTTATGACTTTTTCATGTTTCTTAAGGTAAGCTTGTATTGCTATGAACCTTCCCCTTAGCACTGCTTTTCCTGAGTCCCATAGGTTTTGGGGTGTTGTGCTTTAATTTTCATTCATTTTAATGAATATTTTGATTTCTTTTTGATTTCTTCTGTGATTTGTTGGTTATTCAGAAGCATGTTGTTTAGCTTCCATATGTTGGAATTTTTAATAGTTTTTTTTCCTGTAGTTGACATCTAATCTTACCACATTGTGATCAGAAAAGATGCTTGGAATGATTTCAATATTTTTGAATTTACCAAGGCTAGATTTATGGCCCAGGATGTGATCTATCCTGGAGAAGATTCCGTGTGCATTTGAGAAAAAGGTGAAATTCATTGTTTTGGGGTGAAATGTCCTATAGATATCAATTAGGTCTAACTGGTCCATTGTATCATTTAAAGTTTGTGTTTCTTTGCTAATTTTCTGTTTAGTTGATCTATCCAGAGGTGTGAGTGGGGGTATTAAAGTCTCCCACTATTATTGTGTTATTGTTAATTTCCCCTTTCATACCTGTTAGCATTTGTCATACATATTGTGGTGCTCCTATGTTGGGTGCATATATATTTATAATTGTTATATCTTCTTGGATGGATCCTTTGATCATTATGTAGTGTCCTTCTTTGTCTCTTTTCACAGCCTTTGTTTTAAAGTCTATTTTATCTGATAGGAGTATTGCTACTCCTGCTTTTTTTTCGTCTCCATTTGTGTGAAACATCTTTTTCCAGCCCTTCACTTTCAGTCTGTATGTGTCCCTCGTTTTCAGGTGGGTCTCTTGTAGACAGCATATATAGGTGTCTGGTTTTTGTATCCATTCAGCCAGTCTTTGTCTTTTGGTTGGGGCATTCAACTCATTTACATTTAAGGTAATTATTGATAAGTGTGATCCCATTGCCATTTACTTTGTTGTTTTGGGTTCAATTTTATACACTTTTTCTTTGTTTCCTGTCTAGAGAAGATCCTTTAGCATTTGTTGAAGAGCTGGTTTGGTGGTGCTGAATTCTCTCAGCTTTGTCTTGTCTGTAAAGCTTTTGGTTTCTCTTTCATATTTGAATGAGATCCTTGCTGGGTATAGTAATCTGGGTTGTAGCCTTTTCTCTTTCATCAATTTAAGTATGTCCTGCCATTCCCTTCTGCCCTGAAAAGTTTCTACTGAAAGATCAGCTGTTATGCTTATGGAAATCCCCTTGTGTGTTACTTTTTGTTTTTCCTTGCTGCTTTTAATATTTGTTCTTTGTGTTTGATCTTTGTTAATGTGATTAATACGTGTCTTGGGGTGTTTCACCTTGGGTTTATCCTGTTTGGGACTCTCTGGGTTTCTTGGACTTGGATGATTATTTCCTTCCCCATTTTAGGGAAGTTTTCAACTCTCATCTCCTCAAGTATTTTCTCATGTCCTTTCTTTTTGTCTTCTTCTGGGACACCTATAATTCGAATATTGGGTTGTTTGACATTGTCCCAGAGGTCTCTGAGGTTGTCCTCATTTCTTTTAATTCTTTTTTTTTCTTTTTTCCTCTCTGCTTCATTTATTTCCATCCTCTATCTTCCACCTCTCTTATCCTATCTTCTGCCTCAGTTATTCTACTGTTGGTTCCCTCCAGAGTGTTTTTGATCTCATTTATTGCATTATTCATTATTGATTGACTCTTTTTTATTTCTTCTAGGTCTTTGTTAAACATTTCTTGCATCTTCTCAATTTTTGTCTCCAGGCTGTTTATCTATAACTCCATTTTGTTTTCAAGAACTTGGGTCATTTTTACTATCATTATTCTGAATTCTTTTTCAGGTATACTCCCTATCTCTTCCTCTTTGGTTTGGTTTGGTTTGGTGGGCATTTATTATATTCCTTTACCTGCTGAGTATTTCTTTGCCTTTTCATCTTGTTTAGATTGTGATGTATGGGGTGGCCTTTTTGTATTTTGGCAGTTTGTTGTTCCTCTTTATTGTGGAGGGTCTCCCTGTGGGTGGGGTTGGATGAGTGGCTTGTCAAGATTTCCTCATTAGGGAAGCTTCCATGTGTGTTCTGGTGGGTGGAGGTGGATTTCTTCTCTCTTGAGTGCTATGAAGTGTCCAGTAGTGAGTTTTGAGGTTTCTGTGAGTTTGGTGTGACTTTGAGCAGCCTGTATATTAAATCTCAGGTCTATGTTCCTGCGTTGCTGGATAATTTGCATGGTATGTCTTGCCCTGGAACTTGTTGGCTCTTGGGTGGAGCTTGATTTCAGTGTAGGTATGGAGGTTTTTGGATGAGCTCCTATTGATTAATGTTCCCTGGATTCAGGAGTTCTCTGGTGTTCTCAGGTTTTGGGTTTAAGCCTCCTGCCTCTGGTTTTCAGTCTTATTCTTACACTAGCCTCAAGACTTCTCCATCCATACAGCACAGATGATAAAACATCTAGGTTAATGGAGAAAAGATTCTCCACAGTGAGGGACACCTGGAAAGTTTTGCTGAGTTACATGGAGAAGAGAAGAGGGAGGAGGGAGATAGAGGTGACCAGGAGGAGAAGAGGGGGAATCTAAAGGGAAGAGGGCAATCTAGCCAGTAATCAAATCCCTATGTGCCCTCCACAGCCTGGCACACCCAGAGAGGTTCATAGAGTTACATAGAGAAGAGAAGAGGTGAGGGAGGAAGGAGATAGAGGTGACCAGGAGGAGAAGAGGGAGGGTCAAAAGGAGAGAGACAGATCTAGCCAGTAATCAGTTCCTTAAGTGTTTTCCACAGCCTGGAATACCCAAACGATTAACAGAGTTGGGTAGAGAAGAGAAGGGGGAAGGAGGTAGAGGTGACCTAGAGGAGAAAAAGGAGAGTCAAAAGGGGGAGAGGGCAATCAAGCCAGTAATCACATTCTTAGGTAAAAATGGGTACTGAAGATTGGATTCTTAAAGGTACAAAATTGATAACAAATACCAAAAAGCAAAGATTAAAAATCTGAAGTAGAGGTTAGACTCTCAAAAATACAATATTTAAAAAACAAAATAAAATCACAAAAATTATAAAAATATATATGAAATTTGCTTTAAAAATAGGGTCTTTTTTGGCAAGGTGATAGTAGGTTATAAAAATGAAAATTAAAGGAGTAGTAAACATTCAGAAAACAAAGACCATGGCATCCGGTCCCATCACTTCATGGGAAATAGATGGGGAAACAGTGGAAACAGTGCCAGACTTTATTTTGGGGGGCTCCAAAATCACTGCAGATGGTGACTGCAGCCATGAAATTAAAAGACGCTTACTCCTTGGAAGAAAAGTTATGACCAACCTAGATAGCATATTCAAAAGCAGAGACATTACTTTGCTGACTAAGGTCCATCTAGTCAAGGCTATGGTTTTTCCTGTGGTCATGTATGGATGTGAGAGTTGGACTGTGAAGAACGCTGAGCACTGAGAAATTAATGCTTTTGAACTGTGGTGTTGGAGAAGACTCTTGAGAGTCCCTTGGACTGCAAGGAGATCCAACCAGTCCATTCTGAAGGAGATCAACCCTGGGATTTCTTTGGAAGGACTGATGCTAAAACTGAAACTCCAATACTTTGGCCACCTCATGCGAAGAGTTGACTCATTGGAAAAGACTCTGATGCTGGGAGGGATTGGGAGCAGGAGGAGAAGGGCACGACAGAGGATGAGATGGCTGGATGGCATCATGGACTCGATGGATGTGAGTCTGAGTGAACTCTGGGAGTTGGTGATGGGCTGGGAGGCCTGGCGTGCTGCGATTCATGGGGTCACAAAGAGTTGGACACGACTGAGTGACTGAACTGAAAGGACTGAAAATTTTTTAAAAATTTAAAAATTAAAAAAATAATAGTAACAATATATCTAGGAATTTCTCTGGAGCTATTGTGGGTAGTGTGGGGTCAGGTTAGTTTCAGATACTTCCTTGTTCCAACTTATACTTCTCAAGATCTATAGACCCCTTCCAATGTAGATGGTGCTAACCATAGGGTTTTAATCTGTTGCACCTGTCACTTCCAAAGCAGTTCCCTCTGTTTATTTTGGCTTCTTATGTTTACAAGTCTCTTCAATGTCTAATTTCTGCCATGACACAGGGGGCGAAGGTGGTCACTTATTTAGGCTCACTTGTTCAGTCCTGCTGTGGGGAGGGAGGAACACTGCAAACAAATATCACTGGCATGTGTGGGGAGTGCTTACAGTGTTCCAGCCACACTGGATTTGCCCCCGCTCACGGAGTGTGTGCTTTGCCAGTCTACACTGCTCAGGCTCCAGGTTACTCTGCAGGGAAACTGTCTAAAGCAGGCCCTGGGTTGCCATGCACTTCCCAAGTCTAAGCCGTTCAGGTTCAGGTTCTTGGGTACAACACAAAGGCACAGACTCGGTTGGGCCTGCGTTTTGTGCCCTTCCCAGGTCCTAGCAGCTCAGGTGACCAGGTGCTTGGTGAACACACTCTCCTCAGGTAGGGCTGTGCATCTTATGACCTCCCTCGTCCCAGCTGCTTGGTTTCCTGGGTGCGCAGCAGGAGTGGTGTCTCAGGTGGTCTGTGTGTCTCCTCTGGAGAGCTGATCTCTGGCTGGGACCCTCCTGGTGGATGTCAACCGGCTAGGATCCCAGGAAGGCTTGGTTAGCAACCGGGAGCCTGCTCGCAGTTAGGTAGAGGTTGCCATCTCTGGGGCTGAGATTGCCCCTTTCTGGCTCTGGCTGTCGCCCACCTGCCTCTCTGCTTCTAGTGGGGGGTAGGCCAGTCTGCAGCTGGCTAGCTTTCCTCTGGTCAGTCCTTTGTTCTGTGAGCAGGCCCAGCAGTGCCTTAGGTTAGAGCTTTTAGTGGGAAAGTTCTCTCTCTCCTTCTCTCTCTCTCTCTTTCCTCTTTTTTTCTCTCTCTCTGGCTATTCCACAGTTTGGGTTGCTATCTCATGTGAGTCCTCAGGGCATTCAGGCCTGGTCCTTACCCTAAGCAATGCAGCCGGTGCCTCCCTGTTCGTCTCCCGCTTGCTAGTGGTGGATGCGAGCATCTGGGCTACTTTTCTGATGGTAGCTGCCGTTAGGCTAGTAATCTGTGGGTTTTATTTATTTATTTATTTTTCCTCCCAGTTATGTTGCCTTCTGAGATTCCAAAACTCCCCACAGACCCACCGGTGAGAGAGTTTCCTGGTGTTTGGAAACGTCTCCTCTTTTACAACACCCTCCCTGGGATGGGTCTCCCTCACTAACTCTTTTCTCTTTTTCTCTTTTATATTTTGTCCTACCTCCTTCTGAAGAGAATGGGCTGCCTTTCTGGGTGCCTGGTGTCCTCTGCCAGCGTTCAGAAGTTGTTTTGTGGAATTTGTTCAGCGCTCACATGATCTTTCGATGAATTTGTGGGGCAGAAAGTGGTCTCCCCGTCCTATTCCTCTGCCATCTTAGGACCGCCCCCCTTATCTGCCTTTCTAACTCAGCAGTGTCTCCCTTGTTATTAATTTTTCCAAGTTTTCTTTTTAAATTATTTTTTTCCAGCTTTATTGAGGTATAGTTAACTAATAAAATTGTATATATTTAAGGTGTACTATGCGATTTGATATTTATATACTGTAAAATGATTACCACAAGCAAGCTAATGAATGCATTCATCATGTCACATAGTTACCTTTTCTTTTTGGTGAGAACACTTAGTATATACTCCCAGGAAATTTTAACTATACAATACAATATTACTAATCATTATATATATATATATATATATAGTCACGATGTTATACAGTAGATCCCTAGAACTTATTTATCTTATACCTGAAATTTTGTACCCTTGATGAATATCTCACTGTTCCCCACACCCCCCAGCCCTTGCAAATGACATTCTAAAGTCTGCTTCTGTAAATTCATCTTTCTTTTATCTATTTACTCTGAGAAAGGTATGAAAGGAAGTGAGATGACAAGAGAGGAATTCTCTATTCAAAGGCAGCTTTCTCTGGAAGTAGATATACTTTATGATTTTATTAGTGAATACTAAATTATTAGCTAACAAAATAGTTTCCATTAATAACATCTCAGTAGGAGTTTATAAAATGGGGGGGTGATACAGACTAGGCACTTTGGAAAAAGTGGTTCAGGAAGAATTATGTAGTAGGTGTAGTTTTCTTAACATACTTGAGGCTGCTTGGATAGTAATTATACCAGGCTTCTTTTCCCTTTTTCTTAACCTGCTGGGACACAGGAGAGGCCTGCTCTATATTTCTGATTATTCTCAAGGTAATACTGTGATGTATTAACATCACAGATTTTGGAGTTCCAATACTAGCTGTGTTCAAATACTAGCTGTGTGACTTCGAACAAGTGACCTCCCCATTTTAGCTTCAGTTTTCTAATCTGTAAAATGCGGAAGATCCTATATATGGCAAAGATTTGTTGTGATGGATAAATACAATCTGAAAACGTTTATCTGAGATGTGATAGGTGCTCCATAAAAGCTTGGTTTTGTTTCCCGTGTCAACTGTACTAGAGATCTTCCCTTTGCCTCTCCAGATCCATTCCTCACCTTATTTTTTTCCCTTGCATTTCCAAAGACTGGCTTGCCTTGGACTTCTTCATTGGGCTTCCTTTTCCTCTGGTTCCCGTGTGGATTAGACCAATGGAGAACACTAGCAGGAGAACCAGAGTGGCAGAAGTGAAGTTGGGATATTTCCTGGGATATGGATTGCTGCAGCCTCTTCCCTGTAGGATGCTGTAAGCTGATTAGGTCCATCAAGGAAAGGTCACAGGAAGCCCTCTCCACGGAACAGTCTTTCTCCCAGTCTGAGAGCAGCTTTCTCCTGTTTCTGTTTCAGGCCTGAGGTGATAACTCCCCATCACCTCTCATTTCTCCCATTACTTTAAAATCTCTTCTTATGGTTTACCTCACCTCTGCAAATAATCCCTTTATTAAACTCTCCTCAAATGACTCAGTTTGAGTGTGTTTGTTTTTTTCTTGCCGGGACCTTGATTGGTATATTTTGTTACCATTTCTAGGTATCTATGACAAATATATGGAATACACATGCATTCATTCTCTCTGTCAAGGCTTGAGTCAGCTGCCCTGATCCTTTCTTTGAAATGCTGAGTGAAAAGAACACCAAACTAAGGGTCAAAAGACTTGGGACTTTATTCTGGTTCTGTCATTAACTCCCTGTGAGCTGGAGCAAGTGACATGGCTCATCTGTGGGTCTTGATTATTCTATAAAATGAAGGGATTGAATTAGGTGACTTCCACAGTACCTTCTAGTGCTTAATCCACAGTGACTAAAAATCTCCCTAGTACAGTTGTAGCTGGCATTCCTTTAATGTTAACTCGCTTAGCTTTCCATACAAGAAAGGAGAATGATACATCTTCTAATCTTTCTTAAGAAAGAAAGAAAAAAGAAGAAGAAGAAACTCTGAAAAAAGATAAGTGAAGCCTTTAAACCTTCTAATCAGTGTCTGTGCCCTCAGATTGGCAGATCAGGACCCTTGACATCTGAATTATTTATTATGACTTAGAGTCCACACTTACAACACTTCAGCTTGATTTTTTCACAACAGCAGGAGGCAGTAGAAGGAGATTGATGATAGGCAGAAGTGACAAATCAGGACCTTAGATGGTGATTCTTCCATGTGACCTTCAGTTCAGTTCAGTTCAGTCGCTCGGTCGTGTCCAACTCTTTGCGATCCAGCCATCCAGCCATCTCATCCTCTGTCGTCCCCTTCTCCTCCTGCCCCCAATCCCTCCCAGCATCAGGGTCTTTTCCAATGAGTCAACTCTTCGCATGAGGTGGCCAAAGTATTGGAGTTTCAGTCTCAGCATCAGTCCTTCCAATGAACACCCAGGACTGGTCTCCTCTAGGATGGACTGGTTGGATCTCCTTGCAGTCCAAGGGACTCTCAAGAGTCTTCTCCAACACCACAGTTCAAAAGCATCAATTCTTCAGTGCTCAGCTTTCTTCACAGTCCAACTCTCACATCCATACATGATCACTGGAAAAACCATAGCCTTGACTAGGCAGACCTTTGTTGGCAATATGATTTGTATACATTTATGTATATGTTATACCTCATTTAAGTGCTATAAAGTATGAAGAAAATGAATGCAGCCCTGAAGGCATTTTCAATATAATAAAGCCAGGATAGTTAATAAGCCCTGGAGAAAGAGTTTGCAGACTTAGTTTACAGTTAAAGCTATTTCACTAACTCACATGAATAAGGAATCAGAATGTGGAGGTTTGACGTGGCCAAATAAATGGCATCCTTTCTCTTCATCCTCTTGTTGTGAACTGATTGAGAAAGACAAAATAAGTAAAGTAGATCACTTAGAGATTAATAGAACTTTATTTCTAATGGAAGTGCTAGAGAAGGTGGCTTAGATGTGTTTGCCAAGTGGATTTCTTAATTCCAACCTTCAGAATTAGGCAGAGATACCCATCGAGACCCAAGAAATGCAAGAAAACTCTAGGTCTTGCTCACAATAGGGAATTTATGAAAATGAATAGACTAGAGCTCTTTCCCTTAAAAGTGGCTAGGCCATACATGGTCTGTTCTGACTCCCAAATCTACCAATAGGAATTCCTTCTCTTGAGGAGGAGGAAATGAGAAGCTGAAGAAAAGTCAACAGTCTTACGTTAATGGATGTTTCTCCACTTGGGAACAGGAAGCCAAGAGAAGGGGTATCCTCAGCCTTCCTCAACTAAAAATAGGAACAACCTCAGTCATGATGATGATAGTAACTGCCATTTACTAAGCACATAACAGTGGTGAGATACAGGACTAACGGTGGTGAGATACAAGGCTAACGATGGTGAGATACAGGGCTAACGATTAACCATATGTGTTTTTATATATATTTTCTGTGTTCTCACAATAACCTGAGGAAATAGGTATCATTGTGACCTCCATTTTATAGATGGAGTAACCTACTCAAGATCACACAGCTCAGAAATGGCAGAGCCAGGACTCCAAAAACCATACCCTTAGAGAGAGAAGTAGCAAAGTGAAGGGTAGAGATTCTAGTACTGGGCTCCATGATTTATTTAAAAGTCAGTATCACTTACTAGGGGCTCCCCAGGTGACTCAGTGGGTAAAGAATCTGCTTGCAATGCAAGAGAAGCAGTTAGATGCAAGTTAGATCCCTGGGTCAGGAAGATCCCCCGGAGGAGGGCATGGCAACACACTCTAGTATTGTTGCCTAGAGAATCTCATGGACAGGGTAGCCTGGTGGGCTATAGTCCATAGGGTTGCAAAGAGCTGGACATAACTGAAGTGACTTAGCATGCACGCACCACTTACTAGCTGTGTGGTCTTGGGCAACTTACTAAACTACTGGTTAGTTTCCACATCAGTAAAATGGGGATGTTATTTTCCTTCTCTGGGGCTCCTTTTCTTTATCTGTGAAATGTGTAGAGTAGATTAGCACAGTGGTTCTTAAAGTGTGATCCCTGGACCAGAAGCTTCAGCATCATCAGGGAACTTGTTAAAAGTGATCATCATACTGAATTAGAAACTAGAGGGTGGGGCTCAGAAATTTGTGTTTTAATGAGTTCTCTGGATAATCCTGTTTTGCTAAAGTTTAAGACCCACTAATCTCTAATAGATGACTTCAAGATTTTCTTCTAGCTCTACCATTCTGACCTCTAACCTCAGTGTTTCCTGTTACCCTTTCTTCTTTGTCAAATGTCCACTCGCTAGAGGAGACATTTCTTCACCTTCAAGAAGCTCCCACTGTCAGGCCAGAGTGGGTTGCATAAAGCTCCCTTGAGGTATGCCCTTTCTGATGGGGCAACCACAGTATTTTAGTTAGAGCTGCCTCCCTAACCCAGACTATGCTGGTGATTAATGAGGGGATAGAGATTAAAGCTGAACCCCTTAGCTTGAAGTGGTAGTTTGTGTGAGCTGCTGCAGTTGCCAGGAATGACTGGGCTAGAAATGTGGCCTGAGACTCAGACCCCTAGAGAATTAGACTGTGGGACACAGGAGATTGTGTTTTCAGCAGTCCTGACTTTCTTGGACTTTTTCTTATTGCCCCTGCTCCTCCCCACAACCCCTAGATGGACCGGGCATTCTGATCTCCTATGTCCATGAGACAGGATTTATCAGAGCAAGGCCAAGACCTGGGACGAAACAGCAGCTTAGGACTGCAATTAGGAGCTGTTAAGGAATACCTTAAACATGCCTTTGTACTATAAGGCAGTGAATAACTTCCTCATTAACACCTCAATACAGCTAAAGGATAATATTCAGCAATTATGTGAAAGGGCTTTTTACAAGCTGTAGAAATAGAGAGTGTTATTATTATAAAGAGTATTGAATTAGACCCTTGGGCAAACCATAGGCTTCCAATAAGGCCAATACAGGGGTTTACAGTTGTCTACATAGTGTGCTTTGAAGTGTGACATTTAACATTTTAGGACAGATTAATTTGTCAGATAACTAGCTGTTACCTTGGCAATTCAAGCAAGGCCCTGACAGCATGGGACATGGAATAGGAAAATTTTGTCTGGATGCTGAAAATAAGGGCAGGAGGCCTAGAGGGAAGTTCGGGGATTAAGTGTTATAGCATGTGCAAATTGCCTAGCACAGTGCCTGGCATGCAGAAAGTATTTAATAAAAACTGGGGCCATGGGGTACTGGTTAGGGAGAGCACTTTGGAGGAAGGCAGGGGCAATGAGCCAGTGGTTGGCTTGGGAAATGTTGGAAAGAAGCGGGGAAAGAACTAGGTACAAAGAGGGTAGAGGAAGCAAGTCAGTTTGGCTGACTTGTTGAGTAGTGTGAGAACTGCTCAAAGGCCTTGGTGTTCTCCTACTGAAAGACTTATGAAGGCAATGACAAAAAGGACTGGTTTGTTTTGCAATTGAGGAGGTTACTTTAAATCTTTTGAGTTTTGCTCTCAGCAGCCTTCAAAATGTCTGTGCCACACAGAAATCATACAGGTCAGTAACCTGTTGGCATAGAAATTATAGTCTTTTCTCCAGACCCTCCTGACAGAATAATAACATACTGCAGCAAAATCAAGAGAATTAACGTGAATCACATAAGCTTCTATTTTTAAAACTGTGCTTAGCTGTATTAAAGAAACTACATTCGGGCCAATGCTTCCCTGTTGAAACTGGATCAGGGCTTTGTCACTCACTGTCTAATTTGGGTAATTCACATGCCCAATCTGGGTGTAACTTTCTTCCCTAGAGAAGAGATGTCTTCTAAGATCATGTTCTGAATTTCCAAGCTTTCAGTACTTGGTAAGCTTGTATGCATACCTCCTTTCTCCCCACTATGACTGCAACTCCTCTGGCTGCTGTGAGAAAGCTAGGGAATAATATCAAGTTTGCATACTTTAATCATGAATGCATAAAAAGCAAGGCAGGCTCCAAATACCACTGATAATCATCATCAAACCCTGCCACATCCTAGGGAAATAGAACATGGACTCCAGCAAGGAATTATGTCCTGATTCTAGATACCAGAATGTCACATTGCATTGGCCAATTCTTGCAGATGTTGTCAAGCAAGAGGCATCAGGAGACATTAAAAATTCTCTTTATGAGCTTAGAATGACAAACATCAGGCTTGCCTTTCCTCAGAGTTACAAACTGGGCTGCAGGCTGGTCGCCTCTTTTTCCCCTTCAAATATCTGATGTGAGCTGAAGCCAAGGGCAGGGATCCTTGGCCCACCAGCCGTCTTGCATCTGGTCTATCCACGGGGCTCTTCCAGAAATGTCTCTACAAAAGTTACAACCATAGCACAGCAGCAGCTGCTTGCTCGCCTCAGCAGGTTGCCTGCACGGCAAATGTGATTGAAAGGAACGCTTTAAATAATTGCTAGAACTTTGCTTGGGAAACTGGTTTCATTGGGAGTGAATCCTTTGTGGAGTTTTAAATTTTCTTTATATTTATTCCGCTTCCACCTCTCTTCGCTTCACCAGCCCCAGTGGTTTTAATTGAGCAGCAGTACCCTGCCTTGAGACCTTGGTTTTCTCTCTGGCTGTCTCCCTGTCCTCCTTGGCTACCTTCCTCCTTGGCATCTGGACAGAGACCAGTTTGCAGAGATTATGCTTCTTCATGTCCTGCCTTTATCCACGCCTGCCCGGCTTATCCAGAGCTCCTGCTGCTTCTGCCAGTCTCTTCAGTCTCATTTCACACATCTTTGGGGCCCTGGGAGCGTCACCAAAGTCACATGATATATGGGAAAGCCACTGTAGCTTAAAGAAAGAACAGGGTTCACAGTGTCAGCTTTCTGAAAAACTTGGACGGATGAACCTGAAATAGGCTGGCAGGAAAACGGCCTTGGAATGTTTTCCTCTACCTGGAATGTCATTTCTCTACCAGAATGTCAACTTCTAAACCTAACTGACCACTGTTTCTGCTGTTCCTTCAAAGCTCAGCTCAGACTTCTTTACTTCTTCTGGGAAGCTATCAATGGACCCTTCTCTACTGGTCTCGTCTCTACTCTTAAGCACCTCTAACAACAGCTAACATTTTATTGCATACTTCTTATGTGTCAGGCACTTTACTTGTATTAACTCATTGTATCCTCACAATCATTCTGTAATATTGACACTCTATCCATCATAATTCCCATTTTACAGATAAATAAACTGAAGCATTGGTTAAGGCATAGGTTAAGCAACTTGCCAAAAATTACAAACTTAGGAAGTGCCAAAGCTGGAATTCAAAACCCAGGAGCTCAGACACTCTACTGCCTCCCCTAGAATAGCTAATGCAGTATTTATAGCCCCTAGTGTAATTATCCAGTTGCTTATCTGTATCCACAACTAGATTGAAAGCTCTGTGCAGAGCAGAGGTTGTGTTTCATTCATTTCTCTATTCCCAGGGCCTGGAACAGAGGTGCAAAATAGATGTTCAGTAACTGTTTAATGAATGAATGAATTTTGCTGAAGCAGAAAGTATAAGACTTTCAGAAAACTTGGAGTTGTAGGCTGACTCTGCCTAACTGTGATCCTGGTAAATTACACAATTTTTTGAACCGGTTTCTTTTTTTTGTGCAGTGAAAGATATTTTTCAAAGTCTTATTCTGAGAATTACGTTAAGTTGTTGTTTATGAAGCACCTAGAACAGTAAAGGTACTCAGTACATATTTTCATTCATTCATCAGTCTATCCATTCATTCATTCAAATTCAATTCAATTCAAATAATTACTGAGCATATCATTGTGCCAGGCACTACAATATTTGTGAGGTAATCACAGTGGACAAACAGAGTTCCCATCTTGTGGAGTTACATTCTGGTAGAGGAGGGGGAAAAAAATGAATGAGTAAGCAACTTAAAAATATTTTTAAAACATTTATAAAGTAAATAAATAGAGAATAACTAGAGGGCTACTTAATGACAACCCACTCCAGTATTCTTGCCTGGAGAATCCTGTGGACAGAGGAGCCTGGTGGGCTGCTGTCCATGGGGTCACACAGAGTCAGACATGACAGAAGTGACTTAGTACACATGCATGAATTGGAGAAGGAAATGGCAACCCATTGCAGTATTTTTGCCTGGAGAAACCCAGGGACAGAGGAGCCTGGTGGGCTGCTGTCTATAGTGAAAGTGAAGTCGCTCAGTCGTGTCCAACTCTTTGCGACCCCATGGACTATAGCCCTCCAGGCTCCTCCGTCCATGGGATTCTCCAGGCAAGAATACTGGAGTGGGTTGCCATTTCCTTCTCCAGGGGATCTTCCCGACCCAGGGATCGAACCCAGGTCTCCCGCATTGCAGACAAACGCTTTAACCTCTGAGCCACCGGGGGTCGTACAAAGTCAGACATGACTGAAGCGACTTAGCAGCAGCAGCAGAGGGCTATTTTATTTAGAAAGGATAGTTAGGAAAGTCCCTTAAGATTGATGCTGACATTGAGGCTTGGAGGATGAGGAGGCTAGCTATATGAAGAGCCTGGGAATGACCATTTCATGAAGAAGGAATAGTCAATACAAGGGCCTTGAGTCTAGAAAGAGATAAAAGTGTTCAGAGAAGAGAAGGAGGCCAAGATGGTTGGCACCTAGTAAGTGAGGAGCAGAGGGGTAGAAAATGAGTTTGGAGAGACAGGCAGAGACCAGATCATTAGTGTTCTTGCAGTCCCTGTTAAGGATTTTTGGTTAATATAAATGCAATAAAAAGCTATAAGTGAAACAGTGGCATAGTGTGATTTATATTAATATTTTTTAACAGTTCACTTTGGCTGTTGTGTGATATGTGGATTTTAAGGAGTGGTGGCAAGAAGAATGGAAACCCATTAACAGCCAATTGAATATAGTTATATTCAACAACTATATTCAATTGAAAATTGTGTAGGTGAGAAGTTCTAACAGCTGGAACTAGAGTGGAAACAATGAAAATGGAGATAAATGGTCATACTTGAAATATCTTTTAGAGGTAGGACAATTATAACTGAAGAATGGATTAGATATTGGGGATGACAAGAATGGAGGAATTAAGGATAATTCCTAGCTTTGGGTTTGAACAACTAAGTGGACAGTGGTAGGTTTATTGAAATAAACATATCCCAAGGGATGTCTGGGGAAGAAGCAGGCTTGGGAAGAAAAACAAATGTTACATTTGAGACATATTATTATGGACTGAATGTTTGTATCTACCCCACCCCCACCCATCATATTTATATCTTAAAACCCTAACATCTAGTGCGATAGTCTTTGAAGGTAGGGGCCTTTGGGATGTGGTTAATTTAGCTGAGGTCATAAGAATGGGGCCTAAGAGAAAGAGAGAACAGAGCTCTCCTTCTCCCCGACCCTCTCTCTTTCTCACTCTCTCTTTCTCTGTCATGTGAGGGCACAGTGAGAAGGCAGCCATCTACAAACTAGGAAGACGGTGCTTGTCAACAGCTGAATCTAGTGGCACCTGGATGTTGAATTTCCCAGCCTGTGGATTTCTCTGAAACTGTGAGAAATAAATGTCTGCTGTTAAAGACACCCAGTCTATGGTATTTTGCTACAGCAGTCTGACCTGAATAAGATATTAATTTTGAAATGCCAATTAGATGTCAGAGAATATGTCAAACAAACAGTTAGGTTTATGATTTTGGATGTCATGGGAGAGGTCAGAATTGGGTGATATACATTAATGAGTCATTTGACTATGGATGGTATTTAATTTTATGAAAGTGGATAAGACTACTGAAGAAGTATATAGCTAGAAAAGGAAATAATAACGATAATAGTAATGGCAATAATAATAGCAATGATGATGACAGTTAATGTGTAGGTAGTGTTTATTATATGCTGGGTACTGTTCAAAGTGCTTTATATATATTAAATCATTTAATCTCTACAACAAAACTGTATGGTAGGTGCTATTATTATCCCTATTTTGCAGATGAAGAATCTGAGGCACTTATAGGCTAAGCAAATTGCCCAATTTCACACTGAGTTAGTTAGTAGCAGATAAGATTCAAAACTGGAAAGTTTGGCTTCTGAGTCCATTCTCTTACCTGCTGTGCTCTTATTTCTTCTTAAGAGAATAGAGTCAGATTTCAGCCCTCAGGGCTCTTTCACATTTAGCTGGTAGGAAGAGGAAGATCCAGAAAAGGAGACTGATGAAGAGTAAGTGGAAGAGTGTGGCACCATGGAAGCAAAGGGAGTAAGGATCATCGACAAGAAGGAAACGTTTAGCCATATTGAATATTTTTGAGCAGTTAAGAAGAGGATAGAGACTTTTCCATTGGATTCATCAGGATGGAAGTCAGTGGCAAGAGCAGCTGCTTCCCTAATAGTATTATATTTACCATTTCCTGAAAGAGTCCACTTTTCACTCACTACCTTCTTTTCTCAACCTTGAAGATGCCCTTTCAGTTCACTTCAGCCACTCAGTTGTGTCCGACTCTGTGATCCCATCGACCGCAGCACGCCAGGCCTCCCTGTCCATCACCAACCCCCAGAGCCTACTCAAACCCATGCCCATTGAGTCGGTGATGCCATCCAATCATCTCATTCCTTGTCATCCCCTTCTCCTGCCTTTCCCAGCATCAGGGTCTTTTCCAATGAGTCAGTTCTTCACATCAGGTGGCCAAAAAGTGGAGTTTCAGCTTCAGCATCAGAACTTTTAGTGAATATTCAGAATTGATTTCCATTAAGATTGACTGGTTTGATCTTCTTGCAGTTCAAGGGACTCTCAAGAGTCTTCTCCAACACCACAGTTTGAAAGCATCGATTCTTTGGCACTCAGCCTTCTTTATGGTCCAACTCTCACATCCATACATGACTACTGGAAAAACCATAGCTTTGACTAGACAGACCTTCATTGGCAAAGTAATGTCTCTGCTTTTTAGTAGGCTGTCTAGGTTGGTCATAGCTTTCCTTCCAAGGAGCAAGCGTCTTTTAATTTCATGGCTGCAGTCACCATCTGCAGTGATTTTGGAGGCCAAGAAAATAAAGTCTGTCACTGTTTCCATTGTTTCCAAAACTATTTGCCATGAAGTGATGGGACTGGATGCCATGATCCAAACCACTTCAGTATTCTTGCCTTGAGAACCCCACGAACAGTATGAAAAGGCAAAAAAGATGGTACACTTTAGTACTGTCAATTGTTGCTTTGGCCATGAATTTCATCTGCCAGTAGGTGTGTGCAGTTGGAGCACTTTATTTCCTGTGGGATGTATCCCGAGTAGCACTTTATATTTGGACTTTTATCCTGCTGTCTTATTTTTGGGTGCCACAGTCTAGTTTCCTTGATTTTTTTTTTTTGGTTTTATTTCTTCTGGAGATATTTTCCTATATCATCAAAGAAGTATATAAAATACTCTTTCTTTAGTTCTACTGTTCCCACTTGCTCAGCTGGCTGGCTCAGAGTGCAAAGGGGACAAGATTACTGGCTGTTTTGAATGCAAACTCAAGAGCTACATCAGGAGGCAATTCTAATGTACAGAACTCCCTTCCTGCACTTGAGTAATCCAGGGACAGTATCTGAAGGCTGAATGTCCCTCCAGCAAGGATAATGATTCCTGCTAGATGCTTTAGAGTAAGAACAGGTCACATGACTAGTGCTTCTAATTAGCCTCTTGGCAAGCTTCAGTCTAGATTCCTTATTTAGGGCACAGCAGTCCTTAGATAGACTGTGATTCATTTTTACCAGTGTGCAAACACATTTAAGTACATCAAAAGGAAACTGAGTTCCAGATGGAGTCTTCTTGAACAGTGCTGCCTGGGGTGGGTGAGCAATGCCACACCTCAGCCTCCATAGGACTAGATATGTAGATAGGGAGCTTCCCATTGCTCTCTGATGAGGAAAAGCAATGCCCTGGATAAGATGTCATAAGCCTGTGATTTTTCCCTTAAGCTCAGGAGAGCAGATGGCAGGAACACAGCAGGGGATTGACAAATGCTTATCACTACTTCATATTAACTTTCTCAAAACACTTCAATATTGGCCTTCCCTAGAGATCTCAATAAAGGCATTGCTTTAAAGGAGAGCATACACAGAGCTGAGTCCTTGGCCTCCATCTGCCATTCCACATGGATTTGGAGCACTTAGGGGTCAAGAAATCAAGGCGCTTGGCTTCTCCTCACAAAAGTGTCTTCTTCCTATAGAATTGGTTCAAGCTAAATAGCTACCTCAACACATTGGGGTATTTCATTTGCTTTATATTTTGACTATGTGGATTTCCTTGCACTTCTTTAATCCTTCAGGATTGTGGGAGCCACAGAGCATAGATAGAGGAAGGGTAAACACTGGTGTTAAAGAAACTAGAGAAAAAGAATGAGTTATAAGAGAGAATGTGATCCTTGAATAGTATAATTGATCCACAGACTGGTGGGAGGCTAAAGAAGCTAAGGAGGGAGAGATCCCAAAGGCAATCAGAGAAAGGGAAATTAAAATGTTAAGAAAAGATGTGGGGCACAATGCCCACGAAGAACAGACTTGAGGCAAGATATAGCCCCTGAGATGATGAAGAGTTATATGAGTAAGAACATTAGAACAAGTAATATAACCACTCTCCACTCCTATCCTTCCTATGGATCTACTTTTATTCCACCTCAAGGTAAAAGCAAAGGAGTTCATTAAGGGAGCAGAAAGTAAGGCAGAGGGGCCTTGCCATTAGATCAGAAACAGAAACATCTGAAACTTTCCACTTGAAAAACTTGGCAAGATCAGACCCTCATGGGACCTTAGAGGAATCTCAGTTTAACTCTTATTGGCCTGCACAGTGCAGGGGTGTGGTATGCTTGGAAGAGTTTGCAGTCCCGGGAGAGAAACGCGACCATGAAAAGTTTCTTTAATATGTGGGAGTTGAGGATGGAACAATCCTTTTTTTTTTTTCGTAAACTACTTCAGACTTGCTGGAAATTTGTGATCACAGTGAAACCTGTCTCCAGGTCTGCTCTTCACCTCTACCAAGTCCCACCCTTCCAATGATGGCTTTACCTTCTTTTGAGTTTCCAAGGAGAGTATCTTTTAATGCCAAGCAATCAATTTTTATGGGTCTCTGCCTGGAATTTAAGTTTAGAGTTAGATTCTTTACAATAAGGACAGTTTATTGGCCAAAGTCATAACCAACAGATTAGCCAATGTAACAGTTTCAGACTGATGAACACAAGGGGTAATCAACCATAATCTTCCAGAACTTCATCAGTTAGTTGAGCCTCACCCAAAAGGAAGTAGAGGATGAAATACTGCTGGAACAATTTATCTGGGCCCCAGGGGTTTTGTCCCTGAAGAATTAGCTTGAACCTCAAAATTAGCTGTAGACAGGAGAGTAAAAGCCCAAGGGGTAGGATTTCAGGGGTCGTATTCCTAAAAATATATCACTTCTCCCACCTACTGGCAGATGGCTTAAATTATTTTAAAAGGTAACAGAGCCTTGCATTTCATAATCCTCTGACTCTTTCAATCTTCCTAACAGGGGCCTTGGTCACAGTTACACAGAGGCGTTAGATCCTTTTTTGAGAGTGGAATTTCTCAGTGGAAATGAAGGATAAAGCACAAGAATATTGCCTGCTTGAAAGTAGGCGTGGTGGGCACTGAGAAGGTAAGAAAAGAAAGACTGGAAATCTGAAAGCCAAATTACTGACTTTACAGTTTTGTGAAGGATGACTAGCCTTTTTCAAAGTAGGAACTTTAGGAAAATTCACCCCAAGGATATGATAAGATTCTTCTTCAATCAGTGAATGGTCTCAGTTATTTACCATGTCAACACTGTGCCTTTGGAAAGGACTAGAAGTGTTGCAGATATTTTGCCTGCAAGTTAGAGTGTTTCTGACTTAGCAGTTCTTTTGACCTTCCCTGCAAGCTTGATGAACCCTAGAATATTTTTCTTCTTTTGGAAATGTCAATTTCTCATCAGTCTACTTTGATCAGATATTCCTTTTTCCCCCGATTATTGGGTCACTTCAAATAATCCATAGATTATTCTAAGAAAACAATCTTGGGTGGGGGGTGAATTCTCTTGTGCAGAGTGGAGACATTCCTAGGGATGTACACACAAAAACAGTTCCCAATTAAGCAGACACCTTTGCTTTTCCTTTGAGAGGGAAAGGATTGCAACAAAGGACAAGTGATCTCAAGCTGCAGGCTGGAACTCTTCGGGTGCCATTCATCTGGGCTCTTCTGCCTCAGTAGAGAGGATTTATTGCGACAGCTGGGTAGTGCCCTTGCTCTGCAGCAGAACAGAAGTCACACAATGAAGATGCAAGCAAGAAAGAGGTCTGAAGTTTCTCCTTGTTCTACTACACACCACAGACACCTTCATTATTATCTTTCCAGCTTGCTTCACATAAAAAAGGTTTTGTCGATTTTCATTTCATCTGAGCTGGGATGGACCAGAAACCAGAGGCAAAGGAGCAGCAGACGGCTGGTCAGAGTTCAAATGGGTGTAGAAGAAATCAGTGTGTGTTTGCAGCATTTTTACACTATATAGAGTGCTTGTGTGGAAGAGCAAGAAAAGACAGAGTGAGACTCCTTTCCAAGTGAAACAGTCTCAGTCTACGGGGCATCCCACTAATAGGCTTTAAGCCACCAGGATTGCAGGAAGGTATGGCAAAGCCAAAAGCCCATCACTGGCCCCCAGAGGACATGTAACAATCCAGTGTCATCTTTTATTAACTTGTAAACAGCCCTGGAAGGTTAGCTATACTCTAGTAAAAATGAGAAAAAGACATGGAGGCAAATAGCCAGGAGAATATTAGGTTAAATACACACACATCACAATGCCTCTTCCTGTCCTTTGAGTAACTCTTCCTTTAATCTGGTGGAATGATTGGTTCAAGGATAAATTGAGTTGAGGAATGAACTTTAAAAATTCTAGGTTGAAGCCCATGAAGTAGCTGATCCAGAAAAACCTCATACACGGCTGAGGCTCAAATCACAGCAATTAGTTTAATACACACTAGGGAGTGCAAATATTTGGGGCTAAGGAAGTAGGTTTAAAATTATGTCATGTTTTTATTGGAATGAAATGATGTTGTGATTACGTTGAAGAAAAAATTTTAAACAAATCATCCACAAGCCCTCTAACAGCTAGTTTCATTTCTGCATTTTCCTTTCTAGTCTGCATCCAAATGCATAGGCATCTTAACTTTGTTTTTTAATTTTATTTTTAAGAAAAATTATATATATTGAAGGTACACAACATGATGATTTATGACACATGTACATGGTGAAATGATTACTACAGTCAAACTTAATATATCATCTCCTCACATAGTTACCACTTTTTTTGTGATGAGAATAACTGAACTGTACTCTTTTAGCAAATTTCCAATATTCAATACAGTATTATTAACCATAGTCATCATGCTGCACTTTAGATATCAATAGACTTATTCATCCTCTGTAACTGCAACTTGCAAACACATTTTTTAACATGGTTATAAGTGAAATGAACACAGATTCTCTGTTCTGCTCTTTTCTCATAGCATCATGTCTTAAACATTTTCAATGTTCTCCACCTGATCTTTACAGTCTTTATCAAATTTTCATTTTAATTTTTGTGATTATAAAAGCAATTAGCCTCTAATTAAAATAAATATATTTATATTAAAAAAAGAATGATGCATGATGACTGCAGAAAATTTGGAAAGTACAATGAAAAATGAATCAGGAAAAGAGAACCCACAATTTTACTATCAAAAGGCAATTGGTAAAAACATATTGGCCTATTTCCTTCTAGTTTTTTTACAGTCAATGTACTTTGCATAATTGATATTATACTGTGTATGTATATGTATACTGCTTTGTCTTATTAAGGTTACGTAATAAGCTTTTCCCTAGGTCTTACGAGTTATTATAAACATACTTTGTGAGGACTGCATCATTTTCCATTGTTTGGAAGTTTCCTCATATTACATTATTTTGATAGTCTTAAATATCAGTGCTGCTACAATGAGCATTGTATTAATTAGGATAATGCCAACTGCTGTAATGAATAAATAGCCTAACATGAAATGGCTTAAATCAGAGAAGTTCGTTTCAAGTAATGGAATGAATTCTGAGTCAGATCATGACTCTACTTAATGCTATCATTCAGAAATGCAGATTTCTTCTCTCTTTGTCATTAACTGTCACTTGAGCATCATCCCCAGAGTCACAGGAAGAGGAAACAGAGCAGAGAGGAGGTGCGCCTTCTTCTTAAGAATCAAGTGAAGCTTGAAAATGAAGCATAGCTGGGCAGTCATGTACCTGGTACATCTATTACTATGGAGGAAAAAGAAAGATTTAGAGATTCAGAGGGTCAGCAGTCTGCCACAAACATATTTGTGTAGAGATATTTATTTGCATTTCAGAATGTTTTCATTAAGATACATTCTTAGAAAGAGAGACTAAATACTATTCTTTTTAAATCCTACTTCACTCTTGCTCTCTCATTTTAATGCATCTCCTGGACAATCTGAATGTCCTAGTTTCTTTCAAGAAGGATCCATGAGTGATGTATTTCCTGACCCCCTACATATCTGAGAATTTTTTATGCTTTTACGTATGAAAGGTAACTTCTCTAAGTATAGAATTCTTGGGTTATAAAAAATTCCCCTTAATACTTCATAGCTATATTTCCATTGTTTTCAGCATTCATTCAAAAATATTAATTTTTTTCCATTTTATTGATATATAATTGACATGCAACATTGTGTAAGTTTAGAATTTACAACATAATGATTTGACATATGTATATACTGTGGAATGATCAGCACAAGTTTAACACCTAGAACCTTATATAACTACAAAGTCCCCACCACTCCACACTGTGGTGAGAACTTTTAAGATCTACTCGCAGCAACTTCCAAATATACGATCCAGTATTGTTAAATATAGCCACCATGCTGTAAATTGCATCCCAGAACTTAATTTATCTTATAGCTGGAAGATTGTATCTTTTGATCACTTTCACCTATTCCCCATCCCCACCCCTTACCTCTGGCAACCACAAATCTGATCTCTGTTTCTAGGAATTTTTTTAAATCCCATATAAATGAGATTTGCAGTACTTGTCTTTCTTTTCCTGAATTATTTCACTTAACATAATGCCTTCAAGATCCATCCACATTGTCCCAAATGGCAGAATTTCCTTCCTTTTTTTGGCTGAATAGCATTCTATTGTATAATTCAAAAATCTTCTTTGAGCATCTGCATATGCCAAAGATTCCTGCAGATATCTAGAATATAGCTGTGGACAAAACAGACTAATTCTTTGCTCTTATAAAGGGACAAGTGGGTTGTACTAGATTTTACCTATTTGCTCCCAACCCTGAGCCATTATCATCCTGCTCTGGGCCTTGAAGGACTGACCCCCTTGTGGACTGCTTTCCCCAGGCTCTTTTGTTGGCTAGTTTCCTTTTTTTATTAGATGGGAGGCATTGGGAGAGGAATAGAGGGCAGGAGGATAGAGGAGCTGGGGCATTTCTTATTTATTCTCTTTCTGCTTCTGTATTTCATCTCTGACAATACCTGCATCCTTTTAGAAATATAGCTCCTTCCAAGATGCCTGTCTTCCACAGTTCCACTTTTTCTCATTAAAATAATCTGAAGCCATTTCTGTTCTTTTCCCTGATCCTGCCATGAGTGTAATAATTAGGGGGCATAGCAGGAAACAGATGGGATACTCAAGAGATTTAACTAAGGATAGTTTAATGATGAGACTATTTACAGAATTATGGACAGGGTTAAGAAACTCACAAAGGATAGTGAGACAACCAAGTGTAGCAACAGCAGGCAGCTGTTACTAATGGTAGGCCTGAATGCATGAGAGTTACTAGGAGCAGGTAAGACATAAAACTATGAAAGAGGGGCTGCCAGATAGGTGCTGTCATCACAGATAGAAAAGCACAAATATTACCAAAGTGATAGACTGGCTGGGGAGAGGAGAGGCTTGTGGGAGAGTAAGTGCCCTGATTTCACTCTCCTGTTACTTTTAGATGTCCTGCCATTTCTTCCCATTTTCCAAACTCAACTGGAAACTAGAAACCATGTAAGCTCTGGTAATGCAGACTGTATAGGTCATCTTCCCAGGGCACTGCAGGAAAGGCGGGAGATGGATCCAGAGACTTAGAAGCAAAATGGGTTTATGCTGCTCCTGCTGCTTAGTTGCTTCAGTCGTGTCTGACTCTGTGCGGCTCTGTGGACTTTAGCCCACCAGGCTCCTCTGTCCATGGGATTCTCCAGGCAAGAATACTAGAGTGAGTTGCCATGCCCTCCTCCAGGGGAGCTTCCCAACCCAGGAATCCAACTTTTGTCTCTTATGTCTCCTGCACTGGCAGGCAGGTTGTCTACAGCTGAGCCACCAGGGAAGCCCCAAATAGGTTTATACTAGCATTTAATTTTGTTTTCCTGCTTTGATACTTATGCGATTTCATTTTTCTTGAAATTAAGGAAAAAAAAAACTTTGACAAGGCTTTGGTAAAATTTGAAGTGAGTTTCCTTCAAATGCAGCAAACATTTTTAGAGCTGATTTTTCCATTTTTGTTTTTAGTTCAGCTTGTTGGACAGTTAGATAGGTGTATTCAGATGTGGAGAGTTTTAAGGAGTACTTTTTAGAATTAGAGCATCAACTGGAGGCAGTGGCCAGAGATCAGGGAGCTGGATAGTCTGTGGTAGCAGAATGGCCCTTTGATATCTGGTATGAAGATATTATTATGAACATTTTTGAACACTTAAGAACCAAGGATTTTGGTAACTTCCTTATGTGTATTGGCTTATGCAATGATCACAAAGTCCTAGTGAACTAGGCCTTATTATTATTTTTTTTAATTTCTTCTTGGGAAATTGGTTTTCCAGGGAATTTAAGTAATTCACTCAAGGTCTCACAGCTGGAAAGATCATTGGGTTGCTGATCTTCTCAATGTAGTACTTCTTCCACTGAAAGCTGGGTTCAATCTATAGCAGTTCCCATTCCCTGGCAAAATAGTTGAATTTGGCTGGATCCAGCTTTGAGAAGGCAATGGCACCCCACTCCAGTACTCTTGCCTGGAAAATCCCATGGACGGAGGAGCCTGGTGGACTGCAGTCCATGGGGTCGCGAAGAGTCAGACACGACTGAGCGACTTCACTTTCCCTTTTCACTTTCATGCATTGGAGAAGGAAATGGCAACCCACTCCAGTATTCTTGCCTGGAGAATCCCAGAGACAGAGGAGCTTAGTGGGCTGCTGTCTATGGGGTCACACAGAGTCGGACACGACTGAAGCAACTTAGCAGCAGCAGTAGCAGCTTTGAGAAGAAGCTGGACAAATGGAGGTAAACTCTGTTGTGGATCTTACTAGGTCAGGATGGCTCTAATGCTATTGGAAGAAAGTACACTGGTTAATAGTAGAAGCTTTTTAATCATACTGATAGGAATTAAAAATCTGACTTTGCTACCTACTAGCTCTATAATCCTTTTTTAACTTTCTATTTTGTATTAGAGTATAGCTGATTAACAATGTTGTGATAGTTTCAAGTGGACAGCAAAGGGACTCAGTCAGACATATATATGTATCTATTCACCCCCAAACTCCCCTCTTATCCTGGCTGCCATACAACATGGAGCAGAATTCCCTATGCTACACAGTAGGTCCTTGTCAGTTAACCATTTTAAATACAGCAGCATATAAATGTCTATCCCAAACTTCCTAACTGTCCCTTTTCCTGATCTTTCTGCCCTGGCAACCGTAAGTTCATTCCCTAAGTCTGTGAGCCTGTTTCTGTTTTGTAAATGATGTTTGCTTGTACCATTTCTTTATAGATTCCCCATATAAGGGATGCCATGTGATATTTCTTCTTGATTTGACTTACTTCGCTCAA
The DNA here is from genome assembly GCF_014754425.2 of Oryx dammah. NCBI lineage: Eukaryota > Metazoa > Chordata > Mammalia > Artiodactyla > Bovidae > Oryx > Oryx dammah. Next base: position 7,716,326 of record NW_024070207.1, on the reverse strand, counting down.
TATGACAATCTCTAAGTCCATTCACATTGTTGCAAATGGAACTTTCCATTCTTTTTAATGGCTGAGTAATGTTACATTATATATATATATATACACACACACCACCACAATTTCTGTATCCATTCCTCTGTCTATGGACATTTAGGTTGCATCCAGGACTTGGCTTTGTTCTATAATCTTGAGAATATTATTCAATCTCTTCGCTTCTAAGTTTTCTTTTCTGTAAAACTGGGGTTTGCTTTGAGGAATAAAGGAGTACCTGACGTGTATTAAGCATTCAAAATTGCTGTTATTAATGCTGAATGACTGAGATGGGTCAAGATAAGCCATGTGGGAGTGGAACTGAAGTCTTTAACATTCGGAATGTTGCTGCAACAGTAGGTAAACAGATACATCTTTTTCCCCCTTAGGGATATTGACTACTGTAATAGCCTGGAAGGAAAAACTGGGCTTAATTTACCAAGATACTTCTGTGGTGGTGGTTTAGTTGCTAAGTCATGTCCAACTCTTGCGACCCCATGGACTGTAGCCTGCCAGGCTCCTCTTTTCATGGGATTCTCCAGACAAGAATACTGGAGTGGGTCGCCATTTCCTTCTCCAGGGAATCTTCCCACCCTAGGAATCAAACCCAGGTCTCCTGCATTGCAGGCAGATTCTTTACTGACTGAGCTATGAGGGAAGCCCGAGATCCTTCTAGTTCAAAACAACTGTTCCCTTCTCTAATGTCACAAGGATCACTTGGATGGACAAAATATAACGGGTATTTCACCTCTGGGCTCAGAAAACACAATGCTCAAGGCTGGTCCAAAGAACTACTTGGACCAGGGACTTATTCAAAGAAAGAATTTGATATGAAGAAGTTATTTATGTAAAGAGTGATGTCATAGGTCCATTTTACCATACATGCAAATATACTTTTTCTTGCATGGAGCTTTAAGTATTTGGGGAAAATATTAATAGCCTTAGTTGGACATTATTGCCATATTCCTTAGTGTCTTATGCCTGGTGACCATTACACAGTCACATTACCTTCCTAGACCTTGTTATTGTTTGAGTTTGAGACTGGAAAAATATTTACAACATATATAAATACAAATTATTAACATCCATAACATACCAGTTCAGTTCAGTTCAGTTCAGTCGCTCAGTCGTGTCCGACTCTTTGTGACCCCATGAATCACAGCACACCAGGCCTCCCTGTCCATCACCAACTCCCGGAGTTCACTCAGACTCACGTCCATCGAGTCAGTGATCCCATCCATAACATACCAACTGCTCTACAAATCATTAAGAAAGTGACAACCCATTGGCAATATGAGCAAAGCATGTGGCAGCCTTGTTGGGAGGGGTGTTTGGGGGAGAAAGGATACATATATGTGTATGGATGAATCCCTTTGCTGTCTGCCTGAAACTATCAAAACATTGTTAATTGGCTATGCTGCTGCTGCTGCTGCTGCTAAGTTGCTTCAGTCGTGTCCGACTCTGTGCAACCCCATAGATGGCAGCCCACCAGGCTCCCCCATCCCTGGGATTCTCCAGGCAAGAACACTGGAGTGGGTTGCCATTTCCTTCTCCAATGCATGAAAGTGAAAAGTCAAAGTGAAGTCGCTCAGTCGTGTCCGACTCTTCGCAACCCCATGGACTGCAGCCTACCAGGCTCCTCCATCCATGGGATTTGCCAGGCAAGAGTACTGGAGTGGGGTGCCACTCCAATATAAATAAAATAAAAAGTTTTTTTTTTTTAAAAGAAATGTGAGCAAAGGTATGAATAGATGATTCATTGAGGAAATACTAATGGTCAATAAGCACATGAAAAGATGCTCTTTCTCAGTACTAATCAGAAGAATTAAAAAATGAAACAATAGTTAGATTTTTTTGGCCAATTTTGTTGGCAAAAAATTATAAAGGATTGGTAATACGTTATGTTGATTAGGATGAGGGAAACATATTCTCACACACTACTGGTGGGAATGTAAATCGATATGGCTATTCTGTTGGGCAATTTGGCACTATTATACTAAATTTAAAATGCAAATATACTTTGATGCAGCATATTCGCTTATAAAAATGTTTGCACATCTGCACAAGGAGACTTATACAAGGATGTTTATAGTTCTAAAAGATTGTAAACAACGTAATGGTCCATCTATATTGGAAAGACTAAATAAATTATTGTACCTCCTTGCTATGAAATACTACTGTGCAACTGTAAACAAAATGAAATAGACTTATCTATACTGGCATAGAGAGATTTCCAAGACATATTTTTAGATGAAAATAGTAGATAGCATAAAATTATATGAAGTATGATCCAATTTTGTGGGGAAAAAACAAATTCTGTGATTATGTTTGCACATGCATAGGAAAAATCTGTACACAAAAGTGTTAGCATTGAGGTTATTTCTGGAGTGTGGTATAGTATGGAGAATGATGAAGAGAGGCTTTCATGTTTACTTTATATATTATGCATCTGTACGGTTGACATTCTGAATTTTTTAACTACGGTATACTCTCATGCTTTCTGATGAGAATGTATTCGTGTATTACTTGAGTAATTTTTTAAAAAAATAAAAAGAGTAAAGATAAGAATGGATTTGAAAGCTTTTCCTGTTCCTTCCCATTGGAAGATGAGAAAGTGCGGATGGATGAGACAGGAAATAGAGGAAGTGAGAGTAAGGCAAAGTGAGGTATTTCTAAGTACTCTGGCACCATATAAATATTTTTAAAGTCAATGATACCTCAAGTCAGAAGATTATTTAAGATCCTGTACCAGCCTATGGTAAGAATTAGACTTATAACCGTAAGAGAAACATTGCAGGAAGGAAATTAAAGTCTGAAAGGGAGAATTCAAAAATCACCAGAAAGTTCACTAATAGCTCTGGAGCGGGTGCAAGTGTTGAAAGTTGTGGGGAAATCTGAAAGGTAGGCATGTCAGGCTTCCAGAGCTGGGTTGTGAAGGGGAATGATGTAGATGACTATAGAAGATTGCTGGCTTTGTATGGTTATAATATTGCCTCTGCGAGGTCACAGTGGTGATCTTGGCGTAGGGAAGAAAAGCTGGAGATGGAGCAGAAAAATGTGAGGACAGACTGGAACCTACCAATACCTGTCTCTTACTTGCCAACTGAAAAAAGAATGCACAACATGCGAGCTATGAGTTTTAGGGTTATTGGGGGACTTACTGAGGACTATAGCCTAGGAAATAGCCTATCAGAGAGCTCTGGGGAACTGTTTCAAAGAGTTAAGGGGGAAGATCAGTATATAAGTGGTTTTGGAGAAGGAGTACACACAGCCAAGCACACATCTTGGTAGAAGGTTACTGTTAGTCACAAGGAATAGGTATCTTAGCTAAGGATTCTGGTGCTTTTCTAAGTATGGGAAGATATAAGAATCTGGATTCATAAAATTTTCTCCTGAAAGTGTCTATCTGAGGGCTGTTTCTGCCAGTTTTCCCAGAGCACAGGGTGCCTCAATATTGGTTTCCACCCTGAATTCATTTTAGGTCAGTGACTGCAGTGGCTGATGACTCAATTCTTGTAGATGTAGGTGGCAATTCCTTTGTTCACGCTGCTTCTAACCAAATGTGACATTTGGTTACTGGTACTGACTGAATGTAATGGCTACTGGTTCAGACTTTTGCCATTGAAATCTCATACAGACTCACTTTTGGCCAACTCTAAGCAAACATCATTCAGAGAAGAGGATTGGGGAAATATAGTTCACAGTGTACCCAAGCTGACACAAGAACAAACTAGCACAGATCCCATTCAATAATCACCAAAAACATAATAGGGCCATTTTATAAACTGACAGATATGATTGTGTATTCATACTGAGGTTGGATTGGAAAGAATTCTGTCTTCATTTTGTAGCCCTTTTTGAACTGGACTCAGTTGTAAGCCCTTTTGGTTTTACTTTGTGACTAAATAGTCACAATAGGGCTGCAGAGTTGTTTTAAGAGGTCAGGGATTAGCAGGAAGTGATCTGTGCTGGCAATTCATTCATGTCATCCACTCAGTGAACATTTATCAGAGTCCCTACTTGATGATTACTGCTGTGCTGGTGATGTGGATATAGAGTGAGGAAAACTAGACATGGTCTCCGCCCTTGTATAGTTTCCATTCATGTGGTTGCATCACAGATGTATGGGTATTCAATTATAAGCAGATATAAAAATTATAAATTTGGTAAATACTATGAGTGAATACGTTCTAATAGGTTAGGGGGAAGACTTGAGAGGCCACAGAAGATTTGAGCTATGATTGAAAGACAAGTAAGTGTTTAACTAGGTGATAGACAATCCTGATGATCACAGTGGGAAATAAAGTACAGAGTGTATGTAATTTTTCATACAAATGTAAAAACAGGAATCTTCACTGAACAGAGGCTGAGAATGAGAAGAAACTGGGAGTTTGTAATGGCTTTTAACTGCAGCTCAGTGGGAGTTTATATTCAGTCGGTCTCTAGGCTGCCCCTTAGCTGGGAAACTAGTTTTGGTTGGGTTGGTGATTGGACTTGCTTGGACCAGGTATTAGCTGAAAGTGAGAGCCTCTTACCTACAGTTCCAAGAAAATTCAGAATATCTTTTTCTCCTATGATTGGGAATTGAGATGTAGGTCAAAGCCCAACCAATTCTACCATTTAAAGGAAACCAAATAGTTATTGAGGATATATGGCTTGTAGCTGTTTCCCAGGTGGAGCAGGTCCCCAGCTGTATATTTAACTTCACACACATATCTGTGAGTTCTTGACCCTGGGTGGTTGACTGGAGGTCATAGAAACTATGGGTTCTAAGTAAGATGCTCTCATCTCTGATGGAGAGTCTGATGAGGTATAGATTGGGATCCATGGAACCAGGGCAAGAGTGGAGTTACCAAAGCAAAAATGAGAGCAGAGCTAACAATTGTACAGGAAAGCCAAGTTTCCAAAGTTAGGAGGGGAGTAATCTGGAGGGTCACACAGTGCTGGGAGTCAGATATGGAGATCTGTGCACAGATACAGGAACTTGGGACCTGTGTGATGATAATGCGTAAGAGAAAAAGTGGTTAAGTATAGTAGTAGCAGTGCTGGCGGTGAGCATGTCTGTCATACTTGTCTAGAAAGAGTCTATCTGCTAGCTGATTCTTCTTCATTGGTGGGCAGGTCAAATATTTATGGAAAACATCCAGTTAGAAACGTCTTTACTACATGTATGTCTGCAAACTCTTAGTTGCTGGTGTGTGACAAGTTAAAGAAATTGAAAGAAAGAAAGTGCTAAGTCATGTCTGACTCTTGTGATCCCATGAACTCTAGCCCGCCAGGCTTCTCTGTCCATGGGATTCTCCAGGCAAGAATACTGGAGTGGGTTACCATTTCCTTTTCCAGGGGATCTTCCCGACCCTAGAACTGAACCCAGGTCTCCCACATTGCAGGGAGATGCTTTGCCGACTGAGCTACTAGAGTGTAAATCGATTATTTCACTGTGCCTACTGTTTAGTTCAGCTGATTTTTTGATAAAAAGACCTTCTCAAGGAAGGAAGTGATGGTATGTTGATATGCATCATTCTGGCCAAACTCCTTATCTCATAGCTGGTCAACAGTTTGAATAGCTCTAGAGATAGCTCCAGGCTAGAGTGAAACTTGTTGGTGCTATTTGCTGTTTAGTAACTAAAGAAAAGTGAAAGTGAAGTTGCTCAGTTGTGTTCGACTCTTTGCGACCACATGGACTGTAGCCTACGAGGCTTCTCCCTCCATGGGATTCTCCAGGCAAGAATACTGGAGTGGGTTACCATTTCCTTCTCCAGGGGATCTTCCTGACCCAAGGATCAAACCCGGGTCTCTCGCATTGGAGGCAGATGCTTTAACCTCGGAGCCACAGGGAAGCCCTGTTTAGTAGCTAAGCCGTGTCCAACTCTTTTTGACCCCATGGACTGTAGCCCTTCAGGCTTCTCTGTTCATGGGATAGTCCAGGCAGGAATACTGGAGTGGGTTGCCATTTCCTTCTCCAGGGGATCTTCCCGACCCAGGGATCAACTCGTGCCTCCTGCATTGTCGGGCAGATTTTTTTTACCACTGAGCCACGAGGGAAGCCCAGAGTGAAATTTAGGAGTCATCAATATATTTGCAGTATTTGAAACTATGAAGCATATAAAAATTTCTCAGGGAGCATATAAAGAATGAGAAAAGAAGATAGCCAAGAAGAAGAATAAGAAAGACATCAATCTTTTTTTGGTAGTTCATTAACTGTGCATTGACTGTGCTAAGCACTTTACATGCATTATCTCATTCAGTCTTCACAATAACCTCAGGAAGTAGTAAGTATAATTATTCCCATTTTACACAAGAGCAAACCAAGGTTTATGGTTACTAATATTCTGAACCCAATTTAATGTGTGTGGGTTTTTCCACACCACTAATCAATTACACCACTAATCAATTCTGCAACACAAGCTGTGTGTCCTACAATTCAACTAAATTCTGACCTCTACCTGGAGAGAAATTAGATCCCACAGGTTAAGGACTCCGTCCTGCAGTATTGTCCTTCTTCCATTCAGACTCCAGTCATAAGTGAGGTTTTCACCTGTGCTTCTGACTTACTGGCTGTAGATTGGAGGTTCCAATGGCCCCTTCTTCGGATTCAATTAATTTGCTAGAGCAGATCACAGAGCTCAAAGAAACATTTTCCATACTAGATTATTACTAGTTTATTATAAAAGGATATAACTCAGGAGCAGCTAGATGGAAGACAGATGCATAGGGCAAAGTATGAATGTTGCAGGAAAGAAAGTGGAGATGAGAGGATGGTCACATCCCATGTCCCAGACAAGTCCCTGGGAGGGCTGCCAAATGTGGGTTCTTGGCCTCACACAGGAAAGAACTCAAGAGTCAGCCATAGTAAGCTGAAAGAGGGTTTATTCTGGGAGATAAGCACACTGTAGAGTCTGGGTCATCTCAGAAGGTGAGAAGTGCCAGGGTATGGAGTTGTCAGTATTATAAGAATGGGCAATCTCATAGGCTGTTAAGTGGAAGAATTATTCCAACTATTTGGGGGAAGGGACAGGGATTTCCAAGAAGTGGGTCACTGCCCACATTTTGGCCTTTTATGGTCAGCCTCAGAACTGTCTTGGCACCTGTGGAAGTGTCATTTAGCTTGCTGATGTATTACAGTGAGTTTATACTGAGGCTCAAGGTCTAATGGAAGTCAACTCATCTGCCATTTAGGACCTAGTTAGTTCTAACCAGTTTATATTGTACCCTCAACCACTATGTCATTCTTTTGAAGGTTGTCTCATAAGGAAAGTGCACATAGCTTCCATGACCTCTCCAAGCATACCACTGTCCCCTAATTACCACATATTCAACAACACAAAAGCACTTTGAATCTTGTTCTTTTTTTTTTCTTGGAGCCTTCATTATAGAGGCAGGATTGATTAAATCATCAGCCACTGGTGATTGATTAAATTTCCAGGCCATCCCCTCCACAGAGGTCAGGTGATTGGAACTGAAAGTTCCAACTTTTTAATTACTTGGTTGGTTCTCCTGGCAAAGAGCCCCCATCCTTAGGTGTGGTCCAAAGTCATCTTATTAACATAACAAAAGACACATTTATCACACTTATCGCTTAGGAAATTCCAAGGGTTTTAGGAGTTCTGTGCCAGAAACAGGATGAACACCAAATTTATACTTTTTATTACAAATTATAATATCACAGTTACAAAGCCAGTAAGTGGCAAAGCTGGGAATCTAACCCAAATGCTCTGACTCCAGAACTTACACTCTTAATTGCTAAGACCCCCAAAAGATGTCTTTTTCATTATAGGGGACTGGAATGCAAAAGTAGGAAGTCAAGAAATACCTGGAGTAACAGGCAAATTTGGCCTTGGAAAGACTAATAGAGTTTTGCCAAGAAAATGCACTGGTCATAGCAAACACCCTCTTCCAACAACACAAGAGAAGACTCTACACATGGACATCATCAGATGGTCAACACTGAAATCAGACTGATTATATTCTTTGCAGCCAAAGATGGAGAAGCTCTATAGAGTCAACAAAAACAAGACCAGGAGCTGACTGTGGCTCAGATCATGAACTCCTTATTACCAAATTCAGACTCAAATTGAAGAAAGTAGGGAAAACTGCTAGACCATTCAGGTATGACCTAAATCAAATCCCTTATGAATATACAGTGGAAGTGAGAAATAGATTTAAGGGACTAGATCTGATAGATAGAGTGCCTGATGAACTATGGAATGAGGTTCGTGACATTGTACAGGAGTCAGGGATCAAGACCATCCCCATGGAAAAGAAATGCAGAAAACCAAAATGGCTGTCTGGGGAGGCCTTACAAATAGCTGTGAAAAGAAGAGAGGCAAAAAGCAAAGGAGAAAAGGAAAGATACAAACATCTGAATACAGAGTTCCAAAGAATAGCAAGAAGAGATAAGAAAGCCTTTTTCAGTGATCAATGCAAAGAAATAGAGGAAAACAACAGAATGGGAAAGACTAGAGATCTCTTCAAGAAAATTAGAGATACCAAGGGAATATTTCATGCAAAGATGGGCTCTATAAAGGACAGAAATGGTCTGGACCTAACAGAAGCAGAAGATATTAAGAAGAGGTGGCAAGAATACACAGAAGAACTGTACAAAAAAGATCTTCACGACCCAGATAATCATGATGGTGTGATCACTCATCTAGAGCCAGACATCCTGGAATGTGAAGTCAAGTAGGCCTTAGAAAGCATCACTATGAACAAAGCTAGTGGAGGTGATGGAATTCCAGTTGAGCTGTTTCAAATCCTGAAAGATGATGCTGTGAAAGTTCTGCACTCAATATGCCAGCAAGTTTGGAAAACTCAGCAGTGGCCACAGGACTGGAAAAGGTCAGTTTTCATTCCAATTCCGAAGAAAGGCAATGCCAAAGAATGCTCAAACTACTGCACAATTGCACTCATCTCACATGCTAGGAAAGTAATGTTCAAAATTCTCCAAGCCAGGCTTCAGCAATACATGAACCGTGAACTCCCTGATGTTCAAGCTGGTTTTAGAAAAGGCAGAGGAACCAGAGATCAAATTGCCAACATCTGCTGGATCATGGAAAAAGCAAGAGAGTTCCAGAAAAACATCTATTTCTGCTTTATTGACTATGCCAAAGCCTTTGACTGTGTGGATCACAATAAACAGTGGAAAATTCTAAGAGAGATGGGAATACCAGACCACCTGACCTACCTCTTGAGAAATCTGTATGCACGTCAGGAAGCAACAGTTAGAACTGGACATGGAACAACAGACTTGTTCCAAATAGGAAAAGGAGTACGTCAAGGCTGTATATTGTCACCCTGCTTATTTAACTTCTATGCAGAGTACATCATGAGAAATGCTGGGCTGGAGGAAGCACAAGCTGGAATCAAGATTGCCAGGAGAAATATCAATAACCTCAGATATGCAGATAACACCACCCTTATGGCAGAAAGTGAAGAGGAACGAAAAAGCCTCTTGATGAAAGTGAAAGAGGAGAGTGAAAAAGTTGGCTTAAAGCTCAACATTCAGAAAACGAAGATCATGGCATCTGGTCCCATCACTTCACAGCAAATAGATGGGGAAACAGTAGCTGACTTTATTTTTTGGGCTCCAAAATCACTGCAGATGGTGATTGCAGCCATGAAATTAAAAGACACTTACTCCTTGGAAGGAAAGTTATGACCAACCTAGATAGCATATTCAAAAGCAGAGACATTACTTTGCCAGCCAAGGTCCATCTAGCCAAGGCTATGGTTTTTCCTGTGGTCATGTATGGATGTGAGAGTTGGACTGTGAAGAAGGCTGAGCGCCGAAGAATTGATGCTTTTGAACTGTGGTGTTGGAGAAGACTCTTGAGAGTCCCTTGGACTGCAAGGAGATCCAACCAGTCCATTCTGAAGGAGATCAGCCCTGGGATTTCTTTGGAAGGAATGATGCTAAAGCTGAAGCTCCAGTACTTTGGCCACCTCTTGCGAAGAGTTGACTCACTGGAAAAGACTCTGATGCTGGGAGGGATTGGAGGCAGGAGAAGAAGGGGACGACCCAAGATGGGATCGCTGGATGGCACCACTGACTCGATGGACATGAGTCTGAGTGAACTCCGGGAGATGGTGATGGACAGGGAGGCCTGGCGTGCTGCGATTCATGGGGTCGCAAAGAGTCGGACATGACTGAGCTACTGAACTGAACTGAACCCAGTTGCTGGCTAGAAGTGGGGACCCTAGGGCCTCTTGCCAGCAGCTACTTCTGAGAAAGAAGGTATTTAGGGGCAGAATCAGATACGGGTTGAAAATGGCCTCCTGAATCAAGGAGTTCTGACAACAAAAAACAAATGGGATTTGGAATGGGCTTATGGGAGGCAGCATCTGTTCACACACCAAAGATAGCTGTTAATACTCAATGTGGGCTTTTTTGTTTGTTTGATAGAGTGGGTTTGTTGCATGAATTATCTTGATTTGCTTTTGTGGGTATGGGCCATTTTTAATGACAGAGCTATCTTTAAAGGTACAGAGTGGGCTTCCCAGGTGGTGCTTGTGGTAAAGAACCTTCCTGTCAATGCAGGAAACAGGGTTTTGATCCTTGAGTCGAGAAGATACCCCAGAGGAGAGCATGGCAATCCTCCAGTATTTTTGCCTGGAGAATCCCATAGATAGAGGAGACTGGCAGGCTACAGTCCTCCATAGGGTCGCAGACTCAGATACGACTGGAGAAACTTAGCATGCACCCACGACTTCTCTTAAGTTGGATGTAGAACGGACGGTTCCTGGATGTTGGAACTATTTTGATTATGTCAAACTGGCTTGGTTGCAATACTGTGAGATCATCAGGACCCAGAAGAGAGCTTCTTGGGATGTGGGAAGAGCTGAGAACTTGAGCTGCGAGAGACCTGAGAATTCTCAGCCTCAGGAAATATTGTAATCTTTGCTCTGTAAATACACAGAGAAGCATTTGGCTCCTATGAAACAGGAACAAGGTGGGCAGGCCCCATGGGGCCTTGGGCTTCTGAAAGAGAACAAGCTGCAGTTTTCTCCTATTCTGGCAAGCAAGAGGGCATGAGATGAGGAAGAAACTGACATAGAAGCCACATGCCTTCCCATGAGCTCAGAACAAACCTGACTTTCTCCAAGAGGAGAAATTGTCTTAAATAGAGGCTAGTTCATAAAGATGAACTATGTTCAGGCAAAGTGAATAAGACTCATCTTTATGTTATTTTCTTCCAATATATGCAACTACATGTTTAGCTTTCTTTGTTGTCTCTCACCACTCCTTACTTCCTGTACCCTACTAGACACTTGATGGCGGCAGGTACTTGCTCTTATTCATCGTTATAGGACTTGCCTAGAACAGGGCCTGGAACATTGCAGGTCTTCAATAAGTATTTGTTGAATGATTACAGAAAAAGAGAAATGGGTCTTGGAGGAAGAAGGACGGGAGTCTGTAACCATAGAGACACTTGCAATAAAAGAATAGTTGTTAAGAACACAGACTCTGGCATTAGACAGTCTGGCTTCAAAACCTGTCTCTGCCACTTACTAACAGGGCAGTTAATGACTTTGGGCAAATTGTTTAACTTGTGCATCAACTTCCTCATCTGGAAATGGGAACAATAGTATCTGTTTTATAGGGTTGTTTACAAGATTGAAGGAACCAATAGTTGTAAAACACTTAGAATAGCACCTGGCATATAGTAAAAGCAATAGAAGTGTTTACTAAAATAGATAGTATTATTTTGGAAAGTTTAGTGCAGGAAAGCACAAAGTATGTGGAAGGAGATAGGTTATCATTCTCTGAGCAGTTGCTATCTTCCAGGTGCTCTGCTCCATGGGTTGCTTGCACTACTTCATTGAATCTTCATGACAACTTTGTGAATTAAGTGACATTATTATCTCATGTTACAGATGAGGACACTGCATCCAAGCCATTTAGAGCTGAAACTGAAACCCAGTACTTCATCTGAGCAGTACTGACTTTAACCTGTAGATCATAAGGAAAGGCTGTCTGTTTTTTAATTGATACTTAGGTCAACTTAAAGTCGCTCAGTAATGTGAGAGACCTGAGTTCGAGCCTTGGATTGGGAGATCCCCCAGAGAAGGGAATGGCTACCCACTTCAGTATTCTGGCCTGGAGAATTCCATGGACTGTATAGTTCATAGGGTCACAAAGAGTCAGACATGACTGAGCGACTTTCACACAATATGTCGACTTAAGGCAATGGCACCCTACTCCAGCACTCTTGCCTGGAAAATCCCATGGATGGAGGAGCCTGGTGGGCTGCAGTCCATGGGGTCTCGAAGAGTCGGACACGACTGAGTGACTTCACTTTCACTTTTCACTTTCATGCATTGGAGAAGGAAATGGCAACCCACTCCAGTGTTCTTGCCTGGAGAATCCCATGGACAGAGGAGCCTGGTGGATTACAGTCCATGGGGTCACAGAGTTGGACATGACTGAAGTGACATAGCACAGATGCATGTTGACTTGAACACACATACACACACAATCTGAGAGCTGTGAGTTTCAGTTTTATTCAGGGACTTACTGAGGACTATAGCCCAGGAAAAAGCCTCTCAGATGGTCCTAAGGAACTACTCCCAAGTGGTAAGGGGGGAGATGGTATGTATGTGATTTTGGCAAAGGGGGTACAATGCAACCAAGCACACATCTTGGCAGAAGGTTGCTAGCAACTAGTCACGAAGAACATCTTAGCTAATGGTTTTAATGCTTTTCTAAATATGAGAAGATGCAAGAATGCACATTCATCAAAAATTTTTCCTGAGAATATCTCACTATATTAAAGCCCTGTTCTACCAGTTTCTCCAGATGACAGAGTCTCTTATTTCTAATTTTTGCCCTGAATTCCTTTCAGGGTGTATTATAGGTAGAACTGACTTATGGGGCAACATTTTTTGTTTTACACTTAAAATTTTATTTTCAGTCCTTAGCAGAGAGTGGGCACTCAAAAAGAACTGATGAACTTGAATGAATGATGAAGAAGAGCTGCAGAAAGAGAAATTCCAACCAAAGATTAGGGAAGAATCTAAGAAGACTGTGGAGGCAGCCAATCTGAAGTAGGAATGAAGCGAGCAATCTGAGCCTGCTGTCACTGCAATGAGGATGGCCCTGGGTTGTTCCAGTACCCATAGGAAGCCACTTGGAGGTCCTGGTATGTGGCTGGAGGTTACAATTATATTTTCTAATTAGAACGAAAAACATGAGTATATGGGATACATTCTCATTTAAAAATGCACACAACAAAGACAAAGCAAAAATTCTCTTTGACCTACCTTGACCATCAGTGTGATGGGCATCCTTAGAAATTTTTCTATGAATTTGACTATATATGTACAAATAGAAATATATTATTTGGTTTTGTGTTTTTTTCACATGAATATGTTGCTATATGCATTGTTCTATAGCTTGCTTTTTTGTATTCAATAACAGGTGTTACAACTCTGTTTCTGTGTTAGTATAGACAGATCTATTTCCTTTTAAATTGTTGCCCAGTGTGGAATATGATACTGACTATATAAACTATAGCTGATGTAAATACTCTCTCTTTCTTTATTTCCTCATTCTCTGTGCATGTGTCTCTTTCTCCTTCTCCTCTCTCTCTTTCTCCTCTCTCTCACCTTCTCTCCTCTCCTTCCTCTCTTTCTCCCTCCCTCCTTTTTTCTTTCTTCATTTCAAACAGTACTGAGCATCCTTGCAAATGCCTGTTTCTGCTCATCTACAAGAATTTCTCTGGATAGAGAATTGGAGGTGGAATTGTTTGGCTGGAGAATAAGCTCATTTAAAATTTAGTGGATAACTGCCAAGGAATGTGATTAGAGTTTATAAAAGGAGAGAAAAGAAATTAGTGATCTCTGAACTCATTGGCCTCTCTGGTCCTGAATTGTGTCTTTTCTTATTTCTATATTGTTTTTCTTTAGCTTCTCTGTGAGGCCACTCTTCAAAAAGTTTACTCTATCTCAACATAGCTGAGTAATAAAAATTTTCTGATTACACTAATCTCTAGGAAATTGTGTGGGAGGGAAGGGGTTGAGGGGAGGGGTGGGGGAGGGACAGAGAGTGCCCTAGTGGTCACACGGCAGCAATGCAGTCCTCACAGCCTGGGCTCAACTGGGGAAAGGGATTCAGGGACCTAAGAAGGGGGTTCGTCCTTTATAGCTTAGAATGTATCTTCATACACTTTTCTTTTCTGTGGGGTCTTGGAGAACCCTTCGCTCTGAGTAATCCTTTATCCTTCCCTTGACCCCAAATCAAGAAAAAAGGTAGCCATACATTTTACTGAGAATGAGACATTCAGAAGAACTATTGCCATCTACAGTCCTAAAACTTGTCCACATGCTTTCTTTGGAATTTCCCCACAGATCTCTATTTACTCCTTTTGCTTCAAATTATGCCTATGTTTGCTAAAACTTTGGCAGTCAAAATAATAGTAATAATAAATGAGTAATAGATGATTTATAATTCAGTGATAGTGTTTTCTGTTAGAGTTTTAAAACCAGTTTTGCAGTGATTTTGATTTTTAGTAATTTTCTTTGCATGTTTGACTACATTATCATACCCACCAGTTATATAGTGTTTAGTCCCTTAGTGTTGGCAAGCACTTTGAAGCCCCATATTTCATTTACCAGATGTAGCAACCACTGCTGTCCTTGATTTTATAGAAAACAAGACTCAAGAAAGGTAAGTTGCTTGCCTAAGGTCACAGAGCCTATGACAGAGTCATGTTTAAATGCAGATCTGCTTGTATCTATTTTCCTTGGGCATTCGGTTACAATCTATGGTCTTTTGGCTTTATGATTAAATTTGATTTTTTTTCCAGCCTGAAAATTTAAACATGATTTCGGTTATCTCCTTTTGATCCACTGAAGATGAGGAGACTCAGATCTGCATTTTGAGTTTCTCAAGCTTGATAAACAAACTTCTGGTGAATAAGAGAAACAAACTAGAAGTGAAGACTGTATGATAGCTTTGTTCCTGGATGTTGAAGGGAAGACTACTCAGGGGTGACTGAGAAGACTGAATTACTGAGCAAGAGAAGGCTTTGTCTGGAATGGTGATGCCCTTGCTGGAGCTAGTGCCTGTGTATTTTTCTTGCCCTTCATAATTATTTTAACCTGAAGCTAAACTCTAGAGTGTCCCTAAAGTCTTCTTTTCTAGCTTTATAATATGTATAAGCTAAACTCATTGAGCACTTGCTAGGTTCTAGGTACTACTGTAAGCTTTTTACAGATATTAACTCATGTGATCTTCACAACAACCCTAGAAAGTAGAGATTATGATTATCAAATCAGTTAGCGATGAAGAAATTGACACTCAGCAATGTTAACTAATGCTAAAAGTCACCATGCTAGGGTGTGGCAGAATTTAGACATGATTCTAAGTCTGTCTGATTTTAAAGCTTGTGCTCCCACTCATTGTAAACTTCTCAAAAAGTTCCCCCCATTTAAATAACTCCTTAAAGAACACCCAAAATATAATGTGAAAGCTGAAATGGAATAGTGACAATACTTTTTGGCATGAATGCTATCTTTTTGGCAATGGACAAATTGCTTCCAAACATGGATTGAAATGTAAACTTTAGTGTCTCCAAATCTTGAGTCAAATCTCAGTTCTGTTTCTTCTTTATCAGTTTATTTATCTCTCAAATGAAGATAATAATAGCAGTGACCTTGATAATGTGGTTCCAAAATATAAATGAGATAATACATACTAAACATTTTGATCTGTCCCTAGTCTATAGATAGAATTATGTGACAAAGCTCTGTCATGAAGATATAAAAGAAATCTAGAAATTTTGGGATATGACCAAAAAAGAAAATTACAGGCCAATATTCTTGATGATTATAGATGCAAAAATCCTCAATAAAGTATTAGCAAATCCAGCAACACTTAAAAAGGCTCACGCACTATAATCAGGTTGGATTCATCTCAGGGTCACAAGGACGGCTCAACATACTCAAATCAATCAATGTGATACACCACAGGAATGAAAGACAAAAGCCACATGATCACTCATAGATGTAGATACTTTCTTGTTTCCTTGGGTGAAAATGAGTCTTATCTAGATCAAAGGAAGCACTAGAAATGGCAAAACCCTTGTGTACTAGAAAAGAACTGCTATTCCCTTGCACCCGTTGGAGCAATGGTATTTGCAGCTGTCCTTCGTCAACTGTGGCCTTGTGCAGATTCATGGACCACTCTTGTTTGCCTCCTTAGGCACTCTGCACATCATACTATCTTCCTCCCCAGAATGCCTCATTCATACTTGTGCCTTATTGCTGTTCAATCACTAAGTCCCATCAGGTGGCCAAAGTATTGGAGCTTCAGCTTCATCATCAGTCCTTCCAATGAATATTCAGGACTGATTTCCTTTAGGATTGACTGGTTTGATCTCCTTGCTGTCCAAGGGACTCTCAAGAGTCTTCTCCAGCACCAGTTTGAAAGCATCGGTTCTTTGGTCCTCGGCTTTCTTTACTTGAGCCTTGGAGGGAGCCAGATAGCTCTCTTTCACTGAGGTGTCTCTGCCTAGTAAAACTCTTGAAGTCAGCACTGGATGTTTAGTCTAAACTCATGGTGGTATTTCAGACATTAATTTGTGGGCACAAAGTGATTATTTGAACCTCAGGGCCTTCAAATGATAACAAATTATCAGAAAGTCAAGTCCTTCCCTACCCCAGACTGTATATGGTTCAGACAGAGTGTATTTTATGAGTCTCCCAAGGGCCCTTTTTTCTTGGATCATAAGAAGGAGAGATTTTCCCTCTTTCTCGTAGATGTGGTTCAGGAGTCAGGTTTTGGAAATACAGCCTAATCCACATTATCAGTCTGTCAAGAGAATGGGATCCCAATTGACTTAGTAATTGTTTTCTTTTATTAACTTTTCAGTGAAAATTTCCCCTTCTTTGTAATTAGACCTAGTGATTAGAATCTCTAGACTTTGCTCTTTAAGTACTAGCAAGTGTTACAATGCCTGGGACTATGAGGAAAGCTGCAGTTTGAGTTGCTGATGGAAAGAGAAGGTTGAGCAGGCCCTCAGTCTCTAGGACTGTTGATTTAGAACAGGCATTAGGTGCCCAGAGAGACTTGGGAGAAAGGGTGTTTATAGGGGCCATTAATGAATCTGTAAATGAGACTGAATTATTTCTCTAATGATGTGGTCCATTTATTTTTAAGATCATTTGTGAGTTTCTTATATCTTCTAGTTTGTAGGGAAAAGAAAGGAAAAGAAATTTTCTCTCCTTTTTCATCTTTGGATTTTGGAAAACTTCCCTGATAAAGATATAAAGACTCTAAACAATTAAAATAGTACTGTAGGTATGAAAATGCCCTTTAATGGGTAAGTATATATGATAGACAAATAACTTGATGTTATTAATATATAAGGCACTCTTATAGATTAATAAGAAAAATGCAAACATCACAACAGACAAAAAGACAAATGAGATGAATAGACCATTTGCACAACCATGCATACATGCAAAAATAGAAAAGAAATAAAAATGGGCAATAGGCATTATATAAAGGACAATGAACTCACGTGCTCTATTAATACCTAACACATTGATAACAATCAAAAAATTAAAAATGATATTGTCTCAGCCAGTGTTAGACAGCTTAAGGGAGAAACAGTGCTAGTGCAGGTACAAACTGGTCTGACCTTTCTGAAGGGCAGTTTGAGAACTTTAATAACTTTAATATGTGCATATCTTTTGACCTAGCATTTTCAGTTAGATATTTATCATAAAGAAATAGTTTAAAATGTTTAAAAAAAGGTTTAGCTACAAAAACTGTAGCAGCCAAAATCAGAAACAATGAAAGATCGAAAAATTGGAAACTAGTTAAAAAGATGATGGTATAGGCATAGAACAGAAAGTTATTCAGCCATTAAAAATCATGATTTTGAAATGATAAAGTGCTCATGATATCATAATATTAAAATAAGAAAATTAGATATGAAGTTGTGTATGCAGAGTGTGATGCCAATTTCATAAGCAAAAGTATATTAAAAGATTAGAAGAAAATACACTTAAATGCTAACAATAATTATCTCTGGGTGTTGAGATGACAGATACTCTTTACTTTCTTCTTTTTAGGCATTTTTATGACTTTTCCAAATTTCATACAGTGAATATGTGCTACTTTTATAATTAGAAAAAGACAACAGCACGGAAATTGTATTTAAAAAGACATTTAAACTGGTCTCTGAAAGCTAATCTTTGATTTAATTTTTTCTCTTGTAATTTAAACACAGTCATTTCCTTTGGGAAATGAGAAACATTAAAATGTCTGGTGGGATAAATAGTTGAAAATTAAAAAAAAATAGATTATGGTATAGGCATAGAATAGAAAGTTATATAGCCATTAAAAATCATGATTTTGAAATGAGAAAATGTTCATATCATAATATTAAAATAAGATAATTAGAGATGAAGCTATTAGATATCAAAATTAGATATTAAACTGTTTGGTGAGAGAAAATATATAAAGGCAGTTTTTTTTTTTTTTCCTGGGGTATGAAGGAAATATCCCAAGATAAAAGTATTTCATTGGAGTATATATATTCCAGACTGACCTTTCTTTGAAAGGCTTTATGTTACTTTTAAAACTACCTTCAGTTCAGTTCAGTTCAGTTCAGTTCAGTCGCTCAGTCATGTCCGACTCTTTGTGACCCCATGAATCGCAGCACGCCAGGCCTCCCTCTCCATCACCAACTCCTGGAGTTCACTCAGACTCACGTCCATCGAGTCAGTGATGCCATCCAGCCATCTCATCCTCTGTCGTCCCCTTCTCCTCCTGCCCTCAATCCCTCCTGGCATCAGAATCTTTTCCAATGAGTCAACTCTTCACATGAGGTGGCCAAAGTACTGGAGTTCCAGGGCTGATCTTCAGAATGGACTGGTTGGATCTCCTTGCAGTCCAAGGGACTCTCAAGAGTCTTCTCCAACATCACAGTTCAAAAGCATCAATTCTTTGGTGCTCCGCCTTCTTCACAGTCCAACTCTCACATCCATACATGACCACAGGAAAAACCATAGCCTTGACTAGACGGACCTTAGTCGGCAAAGTAATGTCTCTGCTTTTGAATATGCTATCTAGGTTGGTCATAACTTTTCTTCCAAGGAGTAAGCGTCTTTTAATTTCATGACTGCATCACCATCACCATGGCTGCAGTGATTTTGGAGCCCCAAAAAACAAAGTCTGACACTGTTTCCACTGTTTCCCCATCTATCTCCCATGAGATACCAAGACATAATTAATATACCATAAAGTTCAACTATTTAAAGTGTACAATTCAATGTTTTTTAGTATATTGGCAAAATTGTGTAGCCATCACTCTAAACAGAAGTAGTCACTCCCATCCTTCCCTCTCCCCACCATCTGGCAACCAGTAATCTACTTTCTATCCATATGGATTTGCCTATTGTGGAAATTTTGTAAAAGTGAAATCACAGAAGATATGAACTTTTGTGAGCTCTCAGTATCGTATTAATATTTCCAAGGTTCAGCTAGGTTTTAGCATGAATCAGTACTTTATTCTTGTTATGACTGAATAACATAATTGTATAGGTATGCCACATTTTCTAATCCAGTCATCAGTTGATGGACGTTTGAGTTGTTTCCAGGTTTTTGCTATCATCAATAATGGTACTGTGAACACTTGAGTACAAAGTTTTGCATAAAAATATGTTTCCATTTCTCCTTGGTATATAACTGGGAGTAGAATTGCTAAGTCTTATGGTGACACTGTGATTAACATTTTGAGAAATGACCAAACTATTTTCCAAAGAAATTTCACCATTTTATATTCTCATATATTATCTTGCATCTAACAATTCTTACATGTGCCCTAAGAAATATGTACAAAGATGACCATCAGTTCAGTTCAGTTGCTCAGTCGTGTCCAGCTCTTTGCGACCCCATGGACTGCAGCACGCCAGGCTTCCCTGTCAATCACCAACTCCCAGAGCTTACTCAAACTCATGTCCACCGTGTTGGTGATGGCATCCAACCATCTCATCCTCTGTCATCCCCTTCTCCTCCCACCTTCAATCTTTCCAAGCAATAGGGTCTTTTCCAATGAGTCAGTTCTTCGGTGGCCCATATGGGTTTCAGCTTCAGCATCAGTCCTTCCAATGAATATTCAGGACTGATTTCCTTTAGGATGGACTGGTTGGATCTCCTTGCAGTCCAAGGGACTCTCAAGAGTCTTCTCCAACATCGCAGTTCAAAAGCATCAATTCTTTGGCACTCAGCTTTCTTTATAATTCAAATCTCACATCCATATATGACTACTGGAAAAACCATAGCTTTGGCTGGAGAAGGCAATGGCAATCCACTCCAACACTCTTGCCTGGAAAATCCCATGGATGGGGGAGCCTGATAGGCTACAGTCCATGGGGTCGCAAAGAGTCGGACACGACTGAGTGACTTCACTTTCACTTTGACTAGACAGACCTTTGTTGGTAAAGTAATGTCTCTACTTTTTAAGATACTGTCTAGGTTGGTCATAGCTTTTCTTCCAAAGGAGCAAGAGTCTTTTAATTTCATGGCTGTAGTCCCCATCAGGTGGTCTGGTATTCCCATATCTTTAAGAATCTTTCACAGTTTGTTGTGATCCACACAGTCAAAGGATTTGGTGTGGTCAATAAAGCAAAAGTAGATGTTTTCTGGAAATCTCTTGCTTTTTCAATGATCCAGCAGATGTTGGCAATTTGATCTCTGGTTCCTCTGCCTTTTCTAAAACCAACTTGAACATCTGGAAATTCTTGGTTCTTGTACTGTTAAAGCCTGGCTTGGAGAATTTTGAGCATTACTTTACTAACATGTGAGATGAGTGCAATTGTGCAGTAGTTTGGGCATTCTTTGGCATTGCCTTTCTTTGGGATTGGAATGGACACTGACCTTTTCCAGTCCTGTGGAAACTGCTGACTTTCCAGATTTGCTGGCATATTGAGTGCAGCACTTTCACAGCATCATCTTTTAGGATCTGAAATAGCTCAACTGGAATTCCATCACCTTCAGCTTTGTTCACAGTGATGCTTCCTAAAGCCCACTTGGCTTTGCATTCCAGGATGTCTGGCTCTAGGTGAGTGATCACACCATTGTGCTTATCTGGGTCATGAAGATCTTTTTTGTACAGTTCTTCTGTGTATTCTTGCCACCTCTTCTTAAAATCTTCTGCTTCTGTTAGGTCCCTACCATTTCTGTCCTTTATTGTGCTCATCTTTGCATGAAATGTTTCCTTGGTATCTCTAATTTTCTTGAAGAGATCTCTAGTCTTTTCCATTCTATTGTTTTCCTCTATTTTGTTGCATTGTTCACTTAGGAAGGCTTTCTTATATCTCCTTGCTATTCTTTGGAACTCTGCATGGTGTTGGAGAAGACTCTTGAGAGTCCCTTGGACTGCAAGGAGATCCAACCAGTCCATTCTGAAGGAGATCAACCCTGGGATTTCTTTGGAGGGAATGATGCTAAAGCTGAAACTCCAGTGCTTTGGCCACCTCATGCGAAGAGTTGACTCATTGAAAAAGACTCTGATGCTGGGAGGGATTGGGGGCAGGAGGGGAAGGGGATGACATAGGATGAGATGGCTCGATGGCATCACTGACTCGATGGACGTGAGTCTGAGTGAACTCCGGGAGTTGGTGATGGAGAGGGAGGCCTGGCGTGCTGCGATTCATGGGATCGCAAAGAGTCGGACACGACTGAGTGACTGAACTGAACTGAACTGAATAGTAAAAACTAGAAACAATCAGATATCTATAAAATAACCAGATATACATAAATATGGTATATTATAGTTATGAAATATTATGCCACTGCTAAAATAGACGTGATACTCTATCTGTTCTTGCTGGGAGAGATACCCAAGACATATGTATGGTATTATTTGCATAAAAATCAATTATTACACATATGCTTGTATA
Source organism: Oryx dammah (assembly GCF_014754425.2). NCBI lineage: Eukaryota > Metazoa > Chordata > Mammalia > Artiodactyla > Bovidae > Oryx > Oryx dammah. The sequence continues at coordinate 7,694,393 of NW_024070207.1, read as the reverse complement.
TGCATAGAAAATTTCTGGAAGTGTGCTTGGGAAATTGTTAATCATGGTTAACATTGTTAAAAATATTGATAATAATCTGAAATGTGGTGGGGGGAGGGAACTGACTTTTTATTTAAAGCCTAGTGTACATTAAAATTTTAAGTAATGTATATTATTTTGCAATAATAAAACCTTTAAGGAAGCCTGCATTAGTAAAGCTTAGCTTTTTCATTGGTTTAGACAGCTTGATTTTGATTTTCATTATTCATGCAAGTTTGGCAGAAATAAAGTGCATTTTTGGTAGTCTCAACAGTACCCAGTTTTACATAGACCCTGCTCTACATTAGAATTCTTTACTCTCATAGGGTTCTGGGCCACCTTTTATGAACTAACTCTTTTTGTTTCTTTTTTTCCCCTATTGCCTCCAGATGGACAAATTTATGTTATCATGAAACATGTTTCAAAATAAAATTTATGGCCTATAAACATTTCAGTAAAAGCAGAATCTTCAGGATTTAAGTAAGAAAGGATTAGAGAGACAACATTGTTGTTATTTGTTGGTAACCAATTCATGATAAATTGCATTTTCTTAAAAAAAGAGTTTGGCAGAACAGTTTGTTGTATGACAGAAATTTCTTTTTCTTTTTTTAAATATAAATTTATTTATTTTAATTGGAGGTTAATTACCTTACAATATTGTATTGGTTTTGCCATACATCAACATGAATCTGCCACAGGTATACACGTGTTCCCCATTTCTGGGTTAGAAAAATTTTCTTGAACAGTATTAGACCATATGACTACACACAGAATTTGATCATTTAAAATGAGTCAGTTGTTGATGGAAAACAGATTTCTGCTTTCTAAAGAATCTTGTATTAAGAGCCCTTTAATATATGTATACTTATGGCTGATTCATGTTGATGTATGGCAAAAACCAACTAAATAATATATATAAAGCAATTATCCTTCAATTAAAAAAAATAGCTCTTTAATATCAATCCCTGTGATAAAGAAAGGATAGGCTTAGAGTAGTTGCTCTTTCCATTAATGGAAAAAAATGGGAAATCTTAGTTCTCAAGTTAGGAGAGCCATGTGAGATCAATAGCTTTGTGCCCTAGGTATAGTCAGGATGTAACTTGCTTGGCTAAATACCTTTACAATGGATTGTCTCCATTAGTTCCTTTCACCTTGATTTACATTCCCTTTTTAATTCAATTTTAAGAAACTCAAATCCCTACTATGTGCCAGGCACTATGTTAATCTCTATGGTAGATACAGTTATGAATAAGAATAGGTTCCTGTTACAAGGAAACTCATTTGGGGGCTCCTTGCAACTAATTTATTAAAGTTTGCTTTTTAAATTTTTTTCCAGTTCCTCATGGCTATAAGTTTATTTTTTAAAGCATATCTCATATGTACAATGCTGATTATGTTTTTGTTGGGCTTTTAAAGGCTTAAGATGTAACTGGAACACTAGTTAAGTGGTCTAATTCATCTCAGGGAAATTGTGGAAGTCACTGGGGGATGGTCCCATATGGAGTTGAGCATGTTCTGTGATGCTGTAGGCAAGAGAATTCCAGGCTGTGTTCCTCTGCCTCTAGTTTTCCTTTCATACAACCTGGAATTCTCCAACATCTTAGAAGAGATTTGTTTCAGCAAGATTTTCTTCAAGTTTTATAAAAGGAATCTTATGTTCCATTGATCTTTTGTAGCAAAAAAGTGAAATACATGCATTTGACAGAAAAAAAAAAATGGCCCTCATCCCTAAAATAGTAAGAGTAAGGTAAACCTATGCCAAGAACTACTACTCCTGACAAACCATGTTAATGCTTCTACTAGCCATACCCAAAATCAATTTCATTTTATAAACAACCACAACAAACCCATGGGTAGAGGTAATTCACAACCAAGGACAACTTTCGTGATCTTCTAGCCTCCTTTGCTTCACACACTGCTCTTACTGTAGGACCGTGCTGTGCTTAGTCTCTCAGTCGTGTCCAATTCTTTGTGACCCCATGGATTGACTGTAGCCCTCCAGGCTCCTCTGTCCATGGGGATTCTCCAGGCAAGAATACTTGAGTGGGTTGCCACGCACGCTTCCAGGGGATCTTTTCAACCCAGGGATCAAACCCAGGTCTCCCACATTGCAGGCGGATTCTTTACCATCTGAGCCACCAGGGAAACCCAAGAATACTGGAGTGGGTAGCCTACCCCTTCTCCAGGGGAACTTCCCAACCCAGGAATTGAACCAGGGTCTCCTGCATTGCAGGTAGAGTCTTTACCAGCTGAGGTACCAGGAAAGCCCTGCTGTAGGACTATCAATCCCTAGAAACTTTAACACATATGCTGTTTTTCACCAGCCTCGAACATCCTCAGCATTTCTAAATATGTATCCAAGATGATTCTTATTATTTCTGATACCTTCACATCACTAGCATTTATAGGCCTCTCTCCAGACATTTTCTGGTGACACCTGTAGTTAATTATGTTGAGAGAAACAAACACTGTCCACCGGGAGCGACTGCAATGTTCCTTCCTTATTTGGCAGTGGTTGCTCAGCTGCAGCTCCTGCTGGTGGAGAAGTCCACGTTCTGCAGCTGGTAATGTTAATTAGCTGCCTTATGAGGAGTTGCATATGCAGTACCTCCAGGTCAGGGTCTGTTAAATAGCATAGTTCAAGGAACTTAAAGATGGATTTCATCACTGTATTAGGAACTTGGTTTGCTGGGGGATGTATTCGGCCTGGGGCTTCCCAGGTGGCGCTAGTGGTAAAGAACCTGCCTGCCAATGCAAGAGACACAGGATACGGGGTTCTATCCCTGAGCTGGGAAGAGCCCCTGGAGGAGGGCATGGCAGCCCCCTTCAGTACTCTTGCTTGGAGAATCCCATGGACAGAGGAGCCTGGCAGGCTACAGTCCATAGGGTCGCAAAGTGTCAGACACGACTGAAGCGACTTAGCAGGCACACACGCACGCATGTAGTCAGCCTAAATCAAAACGGGAAAACTACATAAGGTGAATGTGTTTGACTGGTAACTCTGAGAGAGGAACAGTGGTAACAATTCTCTGTCTCTTGTGAATCTTACAGAGGTAACTTTGAGTTAGAAGTCTTGGCCAATGGCAACATGGTTTTTGGTAATCAAATGCAAGAAGATAGGCTATGGTTGGGAATGGTAAATGGGGGAACAGTTTCCCTGCCAAGAATTGCTTTCTCTAGACATGGCTTTTCCTAAGTGTGTAGATGGGATTAAGTTAGCTATCCTCCCCAAGCCTCAGTTTCCTCTGTTGTGCAGTGAAGTTGATAAAAGTCCTTATCTTGTAAGGTCATTTTTGAGGAAAGCACATAAAGGAGTCTGTGATATAGTAAAGCAACTGGAGACAGATTGTTTATTAGCTATCAACAGGAAAGGATCCCTAATGTAAATTTTTAATGTGAAAGGAAGGGAGAGGGAACAGAATTAGGCAGAGCAGGAATTACAGCCATTAGAGATGTTAAATTACAGCGGGGCAGACAAAGCTTTGGTCAACTCTTCAGGGAAATAAGGAAAGACCATTGCCCATATGACGGCCCCAGAGTCCCCTGTTGGTTCAGAATGGTTGGGTCTTGTCACCCTGCTTTGACCACAGCCCCTGTAGCTGGTCAGCAAGGCCTTGGAGCAGGATTCAGTCGGCAAACCTCTGTGTCCGCCACAGAAAAGTAGCTGTCATTATAAATGCTCATCTATGTAACTGTTATGATTTATAGTAGTCCTTTCACTGATACCTGGCCAGCCTTATCTGAGACTTTTTCCTCTTAAACATTGCATAATGGACACCATATACTAACCAAGAAAAGGAGACTTGAGGCCTTAACATTTCTTCTTCCTTGTGCTCTTTTCATACAGCCTCCCATGCCTGTGACAATAACCAGGAAGAAAATAAAACCAGAATGTGTTTGCCTTCTAATCCCCATTTCACTTTCCTTATTATTATTAATATCATTATCATTTTCACTGCTTTTCCAAGGAAAAGTCTCCTTAAATGCCAAGCTTCTTAACCTACCACTGAAGGATCTCTACGATCTGCCCACAACTTACCTATGTACATTTCTAATTTCTGTACTCCACCAAACTTCAGAAGACAGACCTCACCACTACTCCTGGTACAAGGTATGCATGTACGCTGTCACTTCAGTTGTGTCCGACTCTGGGACCCTATGTACTGTGGCCTGCCAGACTCCTCTGTCCATGGGATATCCAAGCAAGAATACTGAAGTGGGTTGCCATTTCCTCCTCCAGCGGATCTTCCCAACCCAGAGATTGAACCCACATCTCCAGCATTGGCAGGCAGGTTCTTTACCACTAGCGCCACGTTGGAAGCCTGGGACAAGGTATTTTCACTCCTATATTCACCCTTTCCTGATGCCATCCATCCTGCCCTCCTGGCTGCCCTTCGTGCATTCAAATGCTCCCCATTCCTCAAGGAGCAACTCAAGTGCATGTCCATTTGATCTTGTACTGGTCCATTCCAGCTCAAAGTAATTCCTCCCTCTTTTGAATTTCTAGTTCATATGCTCATACCTACTCATTTATAGAGCCTTCTCGTACCTCTTTTTTCATTGCCATTTATTATTGTCCCATTTATGATGCAACATTTATTGAGCATCTTCTATGTTCCTGTTTAAAGAACTGAGGATGTAGGAATGAACATAGACAGGCAAGCTGCTACTCTCAAGGGGAATGTATTTCAATGGTGGAGAGTGACAGATAATAAAGCAATAAGTGAGATAGTTTCACATAGTGATTAGTACCATGAAAAATAGCACAATGAATGAAGGGGTTTCTTTGGTTATTATTGCAAGCATGGAAGGCTCTAGGGAAAGGGCATTTCAGGCAGAGGAAAAGCAAATGTCAAGGTCCCACGTCTCCTGTTCTTTCTTAGAGTATTGGGTCTTACTATTGAAGGGTTTATAAAGAAAAGCATGAAGAGTAGGCCACCAAGGCAGCTGGCTATTGGAATGGCTGGACCTTACAGTGATTACTATACACATTCCTTTTTTTGCTTTACTTTATAAATCTCAGGTGGCACTAGTGGTAAAGACTCTGCCTGCCAATGCAGGAGACACCAGAAATGCAGGTTCGATCCCTGGGTCAGGAAGATCTCCTGCAGTAGGAAATGTCAACCTACTCCGGTATTCTTGCCTGGGAAATCCCATGGACAGAGAAACATGGAAGGCTACAGTTCATGGGGTCGCAAAGAGTCGGATACGACTGAGCGACTTCACTATTAGCTATTGAATGATATTCTTCCTTGTACCTAAAACGACCTCAGTGTATGACAGAAACCAACACATTGTAAAATAATCTTCCTCCAATTAAAAAATAAAAAAATAAAACAACTTCTATACATTATTACACAGCCGATCATTTGAATTGCAGTGATTTTGTGATGCAAAGGAACCTGTAAATTTATCATGGGGCCTGGTAGCTCTTTAATTAGTGTTTGCTGTTATTATATAAGCCATTATTTCTACATTCCTTGGTTGTCTAGCATTGTGCTGAGTGCACAGGTGTTCAAATAACGTCAAGTGAGTGAATGAATAAATGAATTTAAAACACAAAGTGGCCTTGTTCGGTTGCAGCTGAAACGGAGCCAAATGAGTTAATACTGGACTGTGCTTCTCATTGTCTTCTTGCATCCTCACTGTTATTTGAATCAATCTGAGAGGAGAAAACATGCCTTCCTTTTCCTTTGTGCCCTACTCCCACCACATTCCCATTGGTCACTGTGCTTAGTTCAATTCTTTGCGCAAAGTCAACAATCAATAAATTTATGTTGAATAAATTACCAGTTCACATTATCTAGAGGCTCATTTCTGATAGATCAAATGCCATGATACCTCAGTGACTCATACCTGCATTACTGTCATTGTTCCAGGGGGAAACTGAGTCTGAGGGTTCTGGAAATTTAAAGATGGGACTGCGTGATGCTGGTTTAAATCTGATATGTGCCATACAGCAGGATCTCAGAACAGGATTGTAGGAAAATGAATACTAAATTAATGCATCCTTCACTCTTGCCACCAGATGCTTCTCTTTGTTATTGTATGTCTTAGCAGAGAAGTCCACAATATTCATTTCTTTGTTTTTCAAATGCTCGGAGCAAAGACATTGCTTGGAGGCTCCCTTGGGCAATGGCATCCTAGTTGAATGCCATTAGGCAAGTCCCTCAAGAAAAACTATTTGGCCTGTGGATCCTCCGATGTTTCATTATCCCATGACTTCTCTGCCCCAGGCAGCAAGAAACAGTCTTCTCAGCCTTGGCTAAGTGGGCTTTTGTGCCTGTGGGTGCAGCCCCCTAGAGATTCAGCAGGGTGGGGCTCCACTTCCACTTCCAGAGACAGCAGGCCCTGAAAAGTGAGCTGTGATTGAAATTAAGATCTTCCTTGAGCTAACAGTGGAACCTAGTTAACCCCATTAGGTCTGCGACTTGAGAACTATAAATAGAATTTGGGTCTCTCCAAGTAAAAAAAAAGACAGCCATTTGTTGGCAGGATAACTATGTGTTAGTGGCCTGGGTGAGGAGGAGGCAATTCTGTTTAAGGATGTTAGGCATGATTTAAAGGGTTTTCTATTGCTTATAATAGGTTTTCATTTTTTGCTGATTGAATTTATTTACATCTGTGGCTGGCCTGCAAGCTCCTGTTTGGGAGGGGATATATGTGTACGACCTTTTTAACTTTGTAGCACTTTAATGCAAATGAAATTTCAGGGGTGGAGGAGCAAGCAAAACCACCCTAACAACAATGAAATCATCTTCTAAATATGTTTACAATCAAATATCTCTCTCAATAATTTGATTTGTAGGAAATGGCAGAGTGCAGCATTTTATACAGAAGCTTTTCAATAATTCATGCTCATCTCATTGATGTATAAGCAAGCCTTTGGCTAGGTTGGTGAGTACAATAGGTGCTCTGGCATGAGGGAAACATTCATTTGAGCCCTGAAATCAATGTACCCACTGTCTGACCCACCCATCTAATGCTGCTTGTCCCAGTAACCAGAGCCTTTTCAACCTTAGTAGGCCCCTGGTGCATGCGTGCGTGTGAGCTCCGGGTAAGTTTCCCTTTCACTGGGGGCATATGGAGGTTGTGCTCTTTCCTCATTTAATTTTTGGGGCGATTTATATTTTTATAGTCCCTATTAAGCTAGTCAAATGATTATACTCCTCTGCAGAAACTTCTGGAAAATTGACACTCCCCAAAGTTAGCTTTTGGGGCTATGAAGAAGGACAGGAAGTGGCAATTCAGGCAGGGTCTTCTGCTTATTGAAAAGATAAGCCTCTCACAGGTTCTCATGGTCAAATGAACTCGAATGTACAGGGGGTAAATTAACCAGGAGGCATTTGAAACCCTCCAAGATAGAGCAAGCTTCAAAAGTAGTCTTTTTTTTCTAGGAACTTACACTCTTGCAGTGGCTTCTCATGTCTGCGTGCATGCTAAGTTGCTTTAGTCGTGGGTAAGAAGAAAATGGTATGGTGTGCCCAGTCATCTCCATTAGAGTCCCAGAGTCTTTGCTTTGGCACTGAGAGAAGCCAGACAGTGGTTCCCTCCTCTGTAATAATAGACAGGAGACCTGAAGTTTACTATTCTGCTGCTGCTGCTTGAAACTTTGTGAAGCCATTGATCTGACTTCAGTGAACCATAATTCTATTGATTTGGTGTCAGATTGCTGGTAGGCACTTGAATGACAGCCTGAGTAGATGTGATATTACATTTAAATTGTCCTTTTGTTTGCTTTCTAGTTGTCAAAACCTTTTGATAGAACGAGTGATGCCAAGTGCCCCTACAGTCCTTATTAGAGTTCAAGTGCCAAGAGCATGTACTGCATCATTAAACAAAATGGCTGGCTCTTGGCCAAATTCTATTGGTCAAAAATGTATATCGGTTTAGCCTGATTGTCTCTGCCTAGTTCTGAGGGGCACAGGGCTGTGCCCTCTTAGCTGGAAGGCATAGAGGCAACTCAGCCTTCACGTCCCCCACCCCATTCCTGCCATCTCAGCCAGATTCTTGGCTATGCTAGGAATGAGAAAAGGTTTTACTAGGCGTAAAAACCCAACAGGGTGAGAAGTACCTTGGGCCATCATAAGGAAAGTGGGGGAAGAATCAATGAAATTAGTTTGATGCATTTTCCCAGGTTATAACTCCCAACCAGGCCTCATGTGGGCACAATATGTGAAGTGGTGCACTAGTGAGGATGTGAAGTGAAAAAGAAAAATTGAGATGTGTGAATTGCTGGAGAACATTTCTTAGTGGATTTCAACCAGTCATTATTGTTATTCAGTGATTATATATTGAACACCTGCTAGATGCCAGACATGTTGCTTAGTACTAGATATATTTTAGCAACCCAGAATGCCATGATGCTAAAACACAGTTTGGTAGGGAGAGGAGAACTGAATGAGTCTTCTGAAAAAACCTAGATGTAATGAATAAAAAATGGACACAACGTTGTGCGGTGGGAAAGACATAGACTTTGGAGTCTGACAGATCTGCAATTGAATTTAAATGAGCTGTTGTTTGTTCTTGAATAAGTTACCCTTCTCTGAGCCTTAGTTTCCTCCTCCGTAAAATGGTGACAATAATAATGTATATGGAAAAGGCTTGTTGTCAGAATGAAATGGGAATATGCATATAGAGGTCTGACTCAGTTCCTGACACTGGTAGGTATTTGGTGGCAGTGGGAAACAGGAGTGGAATAGTGGCAGAGGAAAGCATGGTGACCAGTATATAGAAGACTGTGAACAAAGGTGAGCTTTCATGGCCAGTTAGGAGACTTTGGCAGTAATACAAGTGAGAAATAATGACGTCCAAGACTACAGTGATGGCAATGGGGATGGAGAGGTAGAATGGATGGATGTGGCAGTGAGGGAGATGCTAACCTTCATGGTTTTGACTATGATAATTGGATGGATAATGGTTCTTTATGAATTAGGGAATAAGGGAAGGGGGGATTTAGAGTAAATTAAATATGAAATGTCAGTTAGACATCCAAGTGTATATGAGGTGTTCAGTAAGTATGCGATTGGATACATAAGAGCAGAGCTCAGTGGAGAGGTCATTCTCACAGATCCAGATTTGGAAATTATCAGCACATAGATTGATATTTTAGCTATGACATATTTCATGATGAGAGAATGGAGTCAGAAAAGAAGAGAGTCAAAGATTCATGGGCCACAGTTTGGCAGGCTCATCCCCTAATGTTCAATACACTTTCTACTTTTCCAGAGGGATTTATGGAGTTCTTTAAGCCTTTTGTAAAATTTTTGTTTTGTGCAACTGAATTATGAGTTTTCCATGAAATGTACAGGTAACTAGCATTTCTATTATGTCTGTACTTTTTTTTTTTAACCAGATGGGAAGACAAAGGTGTAGGGAACTATCATGAAATTGTCAAGGTCATCCAACAAGCACCAAACTCAGGCCTCTTTCTAGCCCACTGCCCATGTCTATTCCTTCTTATGGTCCTTTTTGAAATGGAGCTGTCTAGTTCTTTGAGTCTGGATATGGCATTGTGAATCACTCATGCCCTGATCTCCTTGTCTATGATGACATGGGTTGTTATTTAGGGTTGCTTATATTGGGAGGGGAGGACAAAAGTTGGGAATGGGAGAACTCTATTTTTGAGCATGAATTGTCACTGTAGACAGAGGAAACAAAAAGAACTCTGTGGAAGTTGATGACAATGTACAGTTGGGAAGCAAAGAAAGAGGAATTGAAGAGAGTAGAGCTGAAAGAAGGAAATGTGTTGTTGGAGTAAAAAGACACTAAGGAAAATACTGTTCAAAGAGCCCATCATGAGGTGAGGATCACAGGTGGCAAGAGATGAAAGTAGGAGAGGTTGTGAGCACATGTGTGCGTGGCAAGAGGCTTGTTTATTTCCCCTTCAGTTTATTCAGAGTTTGTTAATGAAGGCCCGGCAACAGGAGATATGCAGTCCATTTAGGAATGACAAGGACCACTAGTCTAGGATTTACCTATGCTTCCCAAGGTGAGAACCCCCACTACTAAATTATTTCAAGTGAATGCACCGGTTCAAGCAGATATCTAGTTGTCTGGCTGGGCCAAGTCTCTGAGTTAATACTTCAGTCCATGGCAGTGGAAGTAAAATCCTGAACTGGATTTCCATACTTGTCTAATATAGACTCAGGCAAGAGCCCAGGATGAAGACTGAAGCCTCTCTTTGTTTAAAGAGGCAAGTGGTATTTCAAGGAGCTTCATTTCCATGACTGAGCAGCTGAAATGTGACTCTTGATCACACTGTGAGGCTGAGTGTGCTTTGTACTGGCTGGTTTCCGAGGGGAACTTGAACCTCTTTGGCACTAGCCTATATAAAACTCATGCCTTACTGCTCCAGTACTTTTTTCCATCATCCCCAGTGAATCAAGAAATCTCAGCTCCCAGCAACAGGAGGTTAAATACGGTTTGATGGGACTGTTTGTTTGCTTGATTTCTCTCCTAATCTCAATGCTGGGAGCAGGTGCCTGCTTGGCAGCTCTGGAGCCCTGGACCATCTCAGAACAACTACAGCCATGAGTCTCCAACCCACAGGCTCTCCACAGGGTCTTTCTGCTTGGCAGACCTGCTATGGCCTGGTAAACAGGGCTCACTAGCTAGCATCTGCTCTCTGGAAACTATTCTGAAAGTCTCCCTTCAGGACCCCCACTAACCTGCTGCAGACAAACAGGAGGCTTCTCCTAGAACCTATGTATGGGTAAGGGCCTTTGTTTGTAGAAAGAATCATTCAACTCCAAACCCCCATATTCTGGAGCTCATATCCTATTCCTCAAATATCTTTTAACAATGCTTTTGTTGTTCACATAGTAAGCAATTTCTTTACCATGGCTTCAGTGCTGATCAGATTAACACTTAGTGGCTCTAAGTGCTAAAAATCTTATGATTCTCCCCATATGTAATTCAAAAGTGAAAATATATTCTATTTTATAAACTTTACATTTATGTAAAATAAATGTAGAAAGTCCAAAAATCTTTTGATTTTTGACATAATGATCACCTTGCTTTCTAAATAGCAAATATAATACTATTCAAAAATTTTGTGGTAAATTTAAATAATCTGGCCTTGGCCCCAGGGTGACTCTAAGAGACTCAGAGGAGAGGCGCTGCTTCTGCAGAGACCACTCGAATGCTACATGCAGACATTCCGTATTTCAAACCTGATAACCTCCTTCCCCAGCTCATTTTAGAGACGGTTTCAAACAAATATCTCCTTGCAAAGTGCTGCAGACAGATCCTGGCGAGCCTGTGGTGGTAGTCGTGGTTTAGTCGCTCAGTCACGTCCGACTTTTGTGACCCCATGGACTGCAGCCTGCCAGGCTCCTCTGTCCATGGGATTCTCCAGGCAAGAATACTGGAGTGAGGTGTCATGCTCTCCTCTAGGGGCTCTTTCTGGCCTAGGGATTGAACACACCCCTCATGCATTTCAGGCAGATTCCTGCACTGCATGTGAGTCTATGCTCTCACTCAAATTGGCTGTGTTTCTCTTCTGAAAGTACCAAGGAGATTTCTTCTGCATAGACCAGTCCGAGTCATCTGAGCTACCTGGTTCTCTCTGAATGCTTGATTAGAAAAATGAATCTGGTTAACCAAAGAAGAGGAGAATTCTGGCATTCTTAAATCTTCAAATTTACACCTTTCCTTGAAAGTGTGGCTTGACACCTAGCTGTTGTTTGGGGGAACTTCTACTTGAATTTTTACTTGGATACTTAATTTTCATGTAAAACAATTCTCTATTTCCTTTGTGTAAAGCTATTACTGAATTGCAGGTGGGTTGGACTGAAAGAAAGGATGGATTTTTCTCAGTCCTGTAGTGTGGCAGAACAATCCATCATTAAATACAAAGATGGCCCAAGGGAGCCTACTAAAGGATTAGCCCAAGGGGTATTCCTTGATTTGTTTTCTGTGTTGCTTTTTTTTTTTTCATTTTAGTAGAGGTAGAAAGTATTGTTAATGGGAGGTGCACCTTTTCCCAGGGGAGCACATGGAATACCAACAGCTGACTTCACTGAACCGAGTAGAGAGATATAAAAGCCTCCAGCAGAAGGAAGCTATAACTAAGAGCTTTCTATTTATTGAACTTAACTTTAAAGCTTATTGTTGATTAGCTGTAAATAATGATAAACTTATTGGTATGCTTTCATCTCTGTAGGATTCAGAGAAACTGAACAGGGCTCACTGAAATGTGTATTCAGTTTCTAAACTGTTTTAAATATCTAGGGAGCTACTTGAAGTAGCCAGAGACTGATCTCATTACCCTGGCCTTGGGTTTATGTTTATGCAATGAGGACCTAGGGGGAATGTTTGGATGAACTCTTATTCTGGAAAAATACTTCAAACTATTTCACTGATTATGGCTCAGTAGGGTTATTTCTATTTAAAGGACAAACATTTTATTTTTCAAAAGTGATCATCTCTGAAATATCTCCTATTTATATTAAATAATGCAATGTATATGTTGGATTGGTTTATAGAAACCCAAACTGTAGTTTTGTAGCATGCAATCTTATGCTTATTGTCACTCTTGCAGTAAACACCCAACCATAGACATTATTAGTGAATTTGATTTGTATTTTGGAAGGGGAAACAAATTACTTCTCCATCTTCCAAACTGGTTCTGGAATCACAAATGTGGATACATACTTCCACAAGTGCACACTACTTCCCTAAAAAGAATATCTTGTCATTGTGTGATAGACATGATGGGAGAAATGATCACTAACTTACTGATAGGGCATGGAAAGATTACGTAAAAGTCCCAGGCATAGTGTCCCCTTTCCAACTAATTTCCACCTGGAGACCATGAATGTGAGCTTACAGGAAATAGGTTATTTTCTAATATAATCAAGTTAAGACAAAGTCATACAGGAATAAGCTGGTTCCTATATCCATTAGCTGACATCCTTACAAGGAGAGGGAGGTTTGGAGACACAGAGACATAGAGAACAAAGGGAAGAAGACCATGAGCTGGCAGAGGCAGAGACTGGAGTCACTAAAGTGAAAGTGAAGATCGCTCAGTCGTGTCCAGCTCTTTGCAACTCCATGGACTGTATAGTCCATAGAATTCTCCAGGCCAGAATACCGGAGTGGGTAGCCTTTCCCTTCTCCAGGAGATCTTCCCAACCCAGGGATCGAACCCAGGTCTCCCGCATTGCAGGCGGATTCTTTACTAGCTGAGCCACCAGGGAAGCCCAAGAATATCCCTTCTCCAGCATATCTTCCCTACCCAGGAATTGAACTGGGGTCTTCTGCATTGCAGGTGGATTCTTTACCAACTGAACTATGAGGGAAGCCCCTAAGTCGTGTCCAACTCTTTTGAGATCCCATGAACTATAACCTGCCAGGCTTCTCTGTTCATGGGATTTCCAAGGCAAGAATACTGGGGTGGGTTGCCTTTCCCTCCTCCAGGGGGATCTTCTCAACCTTGCATTGGCAGGTGGGTTTTTTACCCACTGGGTCATCAGGGAAGCCCGCATCCCTAGGAAGCTTAACAATCCAGGGTTGCATAGATAGTGAACAGTAGGTACATGGATGCAGTTAGGCTTTTCTGAACTCTAGACACCTCAGTGCCTCCCTATGAGTGCCTCTTCTCCCAGTTACTCTCACTATCTTCAGTAAAAATAAGTTATGGAAATCATTATCTTTGGGATTTATGGCATTTTATTATTTGCATGATAAGTTGCTTCAGTCGTGTCCAACTCTGTGCGACCTTATGGACTGTAGCCTGCCAGGCTCCTCTGTCCATCAGATTCTCCAGGCAAGAATACTGGAGTGGGTTGCTGTGCCCTCCTCCAGGGGATCTTCCCTCATTTTATGTTTAAGGGTGTTGTAATTATGGGGAGGTAGGTAACAGACTAGAATTTTAAGAGGAGAGCAGTATAAAAATCCCACAGATGTTGTCCAGAGGCAAAACTTGCTCTATTGGGTAATCCACGTCGTGTAGAGAACATGTTCCTCCTCTCTGGTTTCCCCCACTGAGACTATCTCAAAACAGAGCTGTAATGAGCACTTTCTAATCTCTGCTGGTAGCCTATGATACGATAATGATAATGATGATGATAAACACTTATTAAGCACTCACAGAGTGAGGTTTTACTTGTTCAAAACTCATAAAAGACCTGGTCCCCACTGCCAGTCGTAGTATTGGCACAGTATGGGAGTTGGCACTTTATGGTCAGTTAATGCTTTGTGCTGATCTGCTTGGACAATTGACCACAATCCTTCACACTTTCAAATTTCTTTTGGGAATTCTTCTGCTGTCTCAGTGCCTGCCTCCACCGCCCGCCCCCCACCACCATAAGCTCAATGTGCTTGGAGACCATAAAAAAAGACAGATTCTGGAAAATTTGGAATCACCATAATCATCAAAATACTTCGAGCCCATTTTTGTCACCAACTTACTGATCACCAATTTACTGATGAGAAAACTGAGGAGTGGGCATATTAAGTGACATTCCCAGGAGCAGTGGGCTGAATGGTGCCCTTCCCTTCAGCTTCATGTCTACCTGGAGCCTGTGAATGTGACCTTATTTGGAAATAGAATGTTCACAGATGTGATAAAGTTTAGATGGAGTCATACCGGATGAGGTGTGTTGCTTTGGTTATTCTGAATTATTGGGGTTTTAAAGGCTTCATTGCTTCTAGAGTTCCTTGTTATGGCTCATTTAAGCTAGAAGCTAAATTAGTCCTGTTATGAGCACCAGCTGGTGATAGTCTCAGAACCACATAACTTAGAGTTGGAAAGGACCACAAGATAGCATGGTGAACCATTTGCTTTAGGCTATCTACGCTGTCTTCGTTTCCATTTTACAGATGAAATAATTGAAGACAATTTCAGTGATCTGATAAAGTTAATATATTTAGTTAGTAGCAGATAATATCCAACATTTTTGAGTGATTTGTATGTGTCAGGCATTGTGCTAATTATTTCATGTGCACAACCTCATTTAATTTACATAATAATCTTATGAACTATCTAATTTTAAAGAAGAGAAAACCAAGACACAGAAAGATTAAGTAATTTGACCAAGGCAGTACTGCTAGTAAGTATCAGAATCAAGTATTTGCATATACATAGTGTGACTCCAGAAAGTCTGATTCCAGACCCTACGCATTTAATCATCATGTTATATTGTTTAAAGGTCAGAGTGAGAATCAGGTCCTCTTGCCTTGGTGGTTAGAGAAGTGGTTCCCAACAATTGTACAGGGTCTATGACTCTGTATGGAGAAGGCAATGGCACCCCACTCCAGTACTCTTGCCTGGAAAATCCCATGGACGGAGGAGCCTGGTGGGCTGCAGTCCATGGGGTCGCGAAGAGTTGGACACGACTGAGCGACTTCACTTTCACTTTGCACTTTCATGCATTGGAGAAGGAAATGGCAACCCACTCCAGTGTTCTTGCCTGGAGAATCCCAGGGACGGGGGAGCCTGGTGGGCTGCCGTCTCTGGGGTCACATAGAGTCGGACACGACTGAAGTGACTTAGCAGCAGCAGCAGCATGACTCTGTATATGTGTCAAGCATTCTCTGTAGACTTAAAAACGTGATCATCTAATATTTTAAGTTAATACTGATTTTGCTTGGATATACTGTACATTCATGTAAAAGCATTATTGAATTAAGAGTGGCTTCTTGTCATGATTCATTTTATTAATTCAGTGACTGCTAAAAAAGAACAATCCTCTTTTGGGGGAGTCTGAAATATTTTGATTTGAGAAGGCATCCTTATATTCATAAAGAAGATTGTGAACCATGGTATAGTAGAAAGAAAGCTCAATTTGGAGTCAGGTGGACCTGGGTTTGAGTCTTGCTTCTGTTTACTGAGTGACCTTGGGCGAGTCCCTTAACTATTAACTTCAGTTTCCTCATCTGTAAAATGTTATTCTATAATTTATCTCAGAATGTTGTTGGGAGCCTCAGGTGCAGCAGTATATGTGAAAGTCTTTTATAAAAAACTAGAGTTCTGTAGGTATCTAAGGCAGCCATTATTATTTCTCTGTGATACTCAAGGGATCAAATTTTGTCCTGGATACTTCCTTACATTCACTTTTCCTGTGGTCTTTTGGTATACCTTTTAACTAAACAGAACAAAACAAAACAAAAAACTTCTGTAAATATTGCAATGCGAAGGAACAGGTCAATTTCCAATAAAATAACATCTACCCCTGGCATGAGCTTACTCTACTTTCTAGTCATGCCTGGAATAGCATCCTTTGTGAGATGAAAATTGTAGGTGGCAGAGAGGAAAAGAAGATGGCATTCCAGCTCTACTTTGGGGTTGACTTCCTCCTTCCTCTTTGAGTAGGTCAAAGTTTTTACATCATTTTTTTTTCTAGGCTGGGAACTAGGGTTGGAAGAGTGGAGTTCAGCTAAAGAGAAGGGGAATGATTTCTGTCTCTTCCTCCCATGTCTCTCCTTTCCTAGCTTTCTAATCTATCTGGGGGGGGCAGTATTTATTCAAGCATAATTCCAAAAGAAAACGAACCAGATCCATATCTGGCTTTTCTGAGTGACATGAAAACTTTTCTCAGGTCTACTGAGTACAGATATCATTGTGAAGTGGCTAGCCAAGGGCCATTGGTGAATCCAAGGGCCCTGTTGAAGTTGTGTATGGATGAGAGCAGGGACCTCAGTTACAGCCATGAATTTTAGTGTTACTTTGTCACTGCTGTGACTTTCCATTTCCCCTTTGAGCCTAGTCATTTGTAACAGTCAAGATGCTCCAAGGCTTAGCATGACAAGGTTTGCCTCAGCTTCTGGAGCTAGAGCTGTGCTGCCACCACCTGGAATTGAAGGGGATTTCAACAGGAATTCTTAGCTCACTCCTAGAAGCCAGTCAACTACAGACAGAATGTTCAATCTGCTCAGCTTCTTGATTCTTTAGGAGTTGCTTGATTATGGAATGGACTTCCCTGGTGGCTGAAACAGTAAAGCATCTGTCTATGGAATGGGGTTTGGTTTCTAAACTACGGAATGTAATTTACAAGGTTGGAAGTAATGAATTTTTAAACAGGCTTCTTATATGCTTCACCAGCCACAGCTATCCATTATGATTCATGAGACAGTCTAGGTCTAACCAGTGCTAGGGCATAATTAATTCTGTGGCCCAATTGCACTTCCACTCTTTTTGTTAACCTCTTCTCTGAGGACATACAGGTATCAAGAGAGCCTGAGCACCTCCTCATCAATTACACGAGGAGCCCACAGTCAGTGCTTTACAAGACCTGGGAAGTATGGAAAGTTGATTGGCTATCTTATCATCAACCTTTATTGAGAACCCTGTCACTTGTCTCTTTGGTTCCATCTATACCGCAATTTGGGTGCCACCATAGTCCATCCTCATGACAGGCTTCAGTTGTGGGTCTTGGCAGAAGATGGACTTAAGTGCTTGATCTGCTACATTCTTTGTTGTCAAGGAGAGAGGCGGGGTTACTTCATTATTGATAAGTGAAACCTAGTCAAGATGGGGAGGTCTTATAGAAAGGTCTTATAGAACTCCTTTGGAGTTCAGAGGACTGAAAGGAGTTGGTCCACATGTTAGGCCTAAAGCAATTGTGTGGGTAGTAGCAAGTGAGCTATCATTTGCTGGATCCACTCTCAAAGTCAGACTTGCTTTATGTTCACATGGAAGAGGTTGTATTGATCATCTGGCTGCTTTTAGACACATTGACTTTTCATTATGTCAAAGTGAAAGTGAAAGTGAAGTCGCTCAGTCGTGTCTGACTCTTTGCGACCCCGTGGACTGTAGCCCACCAGGCTCCTCCACCCATGGGATTCTCCAGGCAAGAATACTGGAGTGGGTTGCCATTTCCTTCTCCAGGAGATCTTCCCCACCCAGGGATCGAACCCAGGTCTCCCACATTGCAGGCAGATGCTTTAACCTCTGAGCCACCAGGGAAGCAAGGAAGGTCTTAAAGAAAAACGTCATAGGCTTAGAACACACCATACTTTTGGTGCAGTCATGAGATCTGAAAGTGGTGGAAATTATGGGAGTGTACAGGAGAGTTCCAGGATCTTCTGTCCACAAGAGTGTGCAAAACATAGCAATATGTGGTTTTATAGATATACTGTCAGGATTCCCAGAATTAATCATTTTCATTTCTACCAGTAGGTCTTATATTAGCCTCTGGCTCCTGGTCTTTTCCTTAAACTGTGTAACCTTTTGACAAAGTTCTTAACTGCTTTTGCTGAAATGTTCCTGGTCTAATCGCTAGCAAATATCTTGAAGAAAATCCAGTTTGCTCAACAGGCCATCTCTTGGCATTTAGTGAATTCTTATCAATGTAGACTGCCTTAGTTGGTTTTTAGATCTCATATTAAATGTTACTTTTACAGAGAGGCCTTTCCTGACCTTCTGTTTTAAAATTAGTTTCTTCAACCTCCCATTTGGTACAATAAGAAAACATTTCTAGAGTCAGGCATTCATTCCTTGGCTCCATCGCTCTGTCCACCACTAGCTATGTTACCTAAGGCAAGTTACTTGGCTTCTCTGCATCCCAGTTTCCTAGTAAAATAGGCAAATAATAGTACATGCTTCATAGGGTTGTTGTGAAGATTAGTTATAGTACATAAAGCATTTAGAACAGTGCCTGGCTATCATCCTCCTCCTCCTCACTACAATTTCAGTCCACGTGTGTATCTTTCATATCACTTATTATAACTAAATTGTAGTCGGTGTTAGTCTTTTTTTTTTTTTTTTTAGTCTCTCTCTTCCACTATTCTGAAAGTTATATGAGGGCAGAAACCACATTTGTATTTGCCTTTTCATTCTCCTTTTCTCAGTGCCCAGCACAAAGTAGGAGCTCAATAAATACTGGACGAGTAAATTAATGATAATTGAATGAACTCCGGGGGTTGGTGATGGACAGGGAGGCCTGGTGTTCTGCGATTCATGGGTCGCAAAGAGTCAGACACGACTGAGCGACTGAACTGAACTGAAGGAACATTTTTAAATAATTCAAGTATCTCTTTCCTCCAAGCTCTTATTATCATAAAATCTCTCTGTAATAAGGTTCCCAGATCTCAATCAATGGAACACTATATTTCAAGGAACATTTGCTACAAACAAAAATGCCAAGGCAACACGTTGCCGTCTTCTCTGTCAATCTCTTTCTTTTTATTATTGCCTTTGCCTTTTCCAGCTATTTACAACTAGACCTACTATTGAGACCCATTTCCAGGTCCAGACCCAGAGCCTATGTCAATCATCCGAACTATAACTAAGGCTAAGTGACTGAGGGTATGGGGATTTTGAAGGTACACACAATGAAATAATTTAAATGTACTGTGAAAATTGTAAAGACTCCTTTATCCTAGCATGATATGTATTAGCAATGTACCCTAGATGACTATGTAGCCTCCAAGTCATAGATCCTACTCACTGTACCCTCTGTCACAGTCAGATGTCTTGGAACCAACTGAAGACTCCACCTGTGCT
This sequence comes from Oryx dammah, assembly GCF_014754425.2. Classification (NCBI taxonomy): domain Eukaryota; kingdom Metazoa; phylum Chordata; class Mammalia; order Artiodactyla; family Bovidae; genus Oryx; species Oryx dammah. Next base: position 7,674,925 of record NW_024070207.1, on the reverse strand, counting down.
TTTTACCTGGAATCATCTACTGCTGGATGTATCCTGTCCTCTTCTTCCCTGAAATATTTTGGGCCTTCATAAATTCCTTGGAAACAATGCCTTGGATTATTTCTACCATTGCTGATACCAGCCTCCTCTGACTTGCAATACCTCTGGTCTCAGTGTTGCCAACCATTCTCGGCCTGGATCCTGAACTCACTGTAGTTATACTGCCTTGGTATATGTCGTATTGGAATTTGGCTGGTGTAAGAATCATGGAGTGCATGTGTGCTGAGTCGGTTCAGTCGTGCCAAGACTCTTTGCGACCCTATGGACTGTAGCCCACCAGGCTCCTCTGTCCAGGGATTCTCCAGGCAGGAATACCAGATTGAGTTGCCGTGCCCTCCTCCAGGGGATCTTCCCGACCCACAGATCAAACCCATGTCTCTTGTGTCTCCTGCACTGGCAAACTGATTCTTCATCACTAGTGCCACCTGGGACGCCCAAATGTGGGTAAACTAGAGGAAGGAAGACAAAGCCACCTGATTTATTTTGAAGTGAACCATGAATCATGTAAATGATACTTAGCTGCTACCTCTTTCAAAAGCCTTTGATGATCCCACTGGCCTCCATTATAAGGTTTCTAATTCTTCATGCCAGCAATCAAGGCCCTGCACAGTAGCCTCTACCTAACTTTCTAAACTCAATTCCCATTACTTCACTACATAAAATGTCGAGATCCTTGAGGGCAGAGGCTTTATCTTCTTTACTAGTAGCCTGGCACTCTATATCTGGCACATTGTGGTGCTTAGTAGATATAACAGCTAAAAATTACTGAGTTCTTTACTCTGGGCTACGCATGTAAAACATGAACTATTTTACAGCTATCACCTCACTTTACAAGCATCATCTCCTGTAATCCTGCCAATTAATGAAATAGATACTACACTAATTTGATAATGTCACCCAGCTAGGGAAATGGTACACGAGGATTTGAATCCAGATCTGTTTATCCCCAGAGCTTGTGCCATTAATAACTACACCTTTTTACTTCAATGGTGCCTGTATAATAAATATTTGAGCCAAACTATACTCTTGTTTGGGCTTCCCTGGTGGCTCAGACATTAAAGAATCTGACTGCTAATGGAGGATACCCAGGTTTCAGCCCTGGGTTGGGAAGATCCCCTGGAGAAGGGAATGTGAACCCACTTCAGTATTCTTGCCTGGAGAATTCCATGGATAGAGGAGCCTGGCAGGCACATAGGGTCTCAAAGAGTTGGATATGGCTTAGCAACTAACACTTTCACTACTTTTCATACTCTTGTTTGCCAAACACGACAAACATACTGCAGCTTATGTGCCTTTGCAAGCACCTTTTCCCTCAACTGAAAGACTTTCCCCGCCAGTTTCTAGGTCTTTAGCTGCTCCTTGGGACTTAGGTTATTTCAATGCTGAGTACTTATGTTTGGATACCTGATAAATGCTTCCTTCTATTTCTAGTTCTACTTTATGATACTCATAGCTAGGCCCTAAGCCCTTGGAGGGGAGGATTCACATCTTACACTGTTAAGTATTCTCAGCCTTAAGCATCAAGTATAGGAACTTAGATCAACTAAGTAATATTTACTATTGGTGATGGCTTAAATGGGGATGAAAAAACAAATTGAAGTAAGGGTCATGATTAATTATAGTTGGCAAGAGATCTCTATTACATAAGGATGTATTAAAACATTAAAGTCCTTTCATGTGCAAATATTAGTTACTAGGATGAGAAAGTGAAGGGACAGGGAAGAAATAGTCATCATCATAACCATCGTCCTTACAAGTAAATCTGCTTCAGAGGTTGAATTATCCTGTTACGCCTTTCTTAGACCAATTTATGTCTATCTTAGACCAATCTATGGCAACTTCCAGAATCAGAAATTAGTTGCTTAGGTTGGACATAAGTATTTTTGCATGTGTGGAGTAATTTACATTTATAAAACTGCTTTAAAATAATTATGTTTCACAGCAGATCAAACAAGCCTGAACAGACTTCCTGGGAGGGCCTTCAGAGACTTCCTGATTACTAGGGACTGCCTATGGTAGGAAATCTTTGGTTAAACTCTATGTAGATCTCTTTTTCTCAAGAGAGGATCAGATTTCATTGATCTCCATGTTCCAAAGCTGTTCATGAACCCTGCTGTTCTGGATGTGTGACAGCTATTTATTTCTCATGGAAAAGGGAACTAAATTAAGCATCTTTATTTTACTCTCCTTGGCTAGACAAATGTAATGCTATATTGGAACAGGTTAATGGTTCACTAAGTAATATTCAGAACCATGAGTTATACAAGAAGAGAGGCCCATGTGTGAATCTTCTCTAATGTATAAGAAAATATGTGAAATTCAAAGTTGGGAATTTTCTTCTGACTGGTAGGTGACTACCTCTGCTGGGGTTTTAAACTGGTGATTTCACAAACTATGAGATCAAGTATGTCACTCCATTAAAAAATACATACATGCACATATATATATACATATTTAAAATATATATAAATACATGTAAAGTCATGTCATTATATATAATTCTCTGTACATTAGGAGAAAAGGTCTGTGGAAGACGTCTCCATATACATTAACACTGAAGAGAGAGACTATCTCGAATTTTCTTCCCCAGATAGCCCTGATCTCTGCTATGGAGCATGGAATTTGATTACCTTGCTAACGTTCACTTACATTGCATGACTAACAAAATTATTAATAGCTATAAAACTATTCAAGTCTTTAAAGATGCAGTTGCTAGGCTTCTCTCACTGGTCTCTCACAGCAGCAAATTCTAAGCTGATAAGAAGTTGCACGCTGATTTTAATGTTAAATGTATTTTCCATTAATTTAATTGAACCCGTTCTTGCTTTTCTGCAATGGCACCAAGAATTAGAAGGGCATTCCTGTCTCTCCCACCACACCTCCATGGATGGAAGAAATCAGACCTGGATTTTCTCACTTGTCATCTTCAGGCTGAGCCTGTCTTTTTCACTTTGTTTCTTTTTGAATGACCCTGCTCTTGACCCAGGGCATGCAATCTGAGAGCTGTATGGGGGTGGAGTGTGGGGAGGATGTTCTGGAGCTCAGCAGATGGATTCCAGGAGTACAATGACTTACCAGCCCCCTTGTGAATGTTGCCAAAACGCCTTCCTGTTTTCAAAAGTGTTTTGCCCCTTGCTCTTTTGTTTTGCTGTGCTATGAGACTGCAGTTCCTTATGATGCCTGGTTTTGCTAGGGACCAAAATCTGCTGTTTCAACGAAATGCAGCTGTTTGCTTTGGTGGGTGACTTGAGAGAGGGAATGGTTCCACCCTCCCTCCCCAACCTCCTTGTTACCCCACCCCAATTTGAACTCCACTGGCTGGCTCATCATCTTGCAAAGCATTGATTTTAGAAACTCACTATTTGCTTTTGATTGTTTGGCTGGGGTTGCAACGAAGTCATTGATAGATCTCATTTTGAGCTATCATCCTGTCCACTCTTTTCGGTCAGCCTTCCAGAACTGATTGCCTCTTTCCCCAAATGAAACTGCACAGCCAGACAGCAAGGCTTTCTCAAGTTCCACTGTTTGCTAGGGCAGAAGACACGTGGAGCTGCCTGGGCCTCAAGCTAGGCCAGCTCCACTCCAAGACTGTTAGTTCTTTTACCAGCCTGTCATTAGGTGCAAGATTTAATTTGATCACTGCTGCCTAGGCGGCTATCCCTGAGTGGATAGTTCCTGGTACTGATGTCACTGCATTTTATGATCTTTGCTGAAAGGGACCAGCGCTGCTCAGCCCAGCTGATGTCTTCTGTGATACAGGACACCATCTTTCTCTACCCCTCCCAGCTTTTGGAAGAAGGGTCATTGGTTCTGTCTCACCGTCCTGGACCCAGCTGCAGGCAATAGACACAAATTAATATGCGTTCCCTCCCCAGGTCCAGTGCACCAGTATGCAAACTCTTGGACCCCGTATGGGGATGCTTTCCAGGCTGGTAAGTGAATAATTTCTCTGTTGCTAAAATGATTTTTCTGTCACTTCTGCTCTATCTGTCCCCTTTGTGGTGCTCTCTCTGCTTCCTACCGGGATCTCCATCTTTCAGTTTACTCTCCACTGCCCCAGGGCTTGTCAACCTGAACAGATATTGTGCACTGTGCTGTTAGTGGAATGCGTGACATGCCTTTGGTACTTACATTGCTAAGCCCAGGTAATGTAACTGCAGTTGTCAAACCAGAAGTTCTTCACGTTTATTAGTTGTCTTTCTTTCCTTCTTAAGTTGACATTAAACCAACTAGTAAGTTTTCTAGTTCAGTGACGAATTAGTCAGTGGAGCAGCTGGAACTCTCAGGGAGCTACACAAGGCTTCTTCTGATTTCTGGGAGAAGTTTTGGAGGAACCAAGAACAACCCCAGGCTCAGCCTGGTCACCTGGGACTAAAGAATGTACAGCAGGTCAGGGGTCTTCATTGAAATAATCTTTTGCCCAAGATAACTAGAGAAACCGAAGAAGCTGGCTCATCAGATTTTTTGTACTCCTCTTTTTACCAGCTCTTTGGCTATTACTATTTATTTGAACTTAAGTTAAAAGGGTTTTCCTAGCATGGAGTTCACACGTCTACCCCAGCTCCATCACCACCTATCTCCAAGTCTTCAAAATCTGATTTGCTTTTTTTCCAGTCCTATGGACATCTCCAAAAAGAACCCAGCTTTCTATAAAACCAGGCAACCAGATAGATTTTTTTTTTTTTTGGAAAGCTGGTCTTCAAAACTTATCCTGTAAGGCTGATAGTTTTGTCAGGGGTCCTTCAGTATTCATCGACCATTCTTTTCAGTGATATTTCTGCTTCTTTTCATGCTCCACTTGACACCCTTGAGAAATAGCAGAAGAGATTTTGAGAGAAGTCTAGGCTGTGAGTCAAAAGCCAAAGCCTGCATCTGGAGCTTTAATCTAGGGAGTTACACATTGTATAGGGGTTCCTAGGATCGATCTACTGGGCTGCAGTACTAAAATGTGGGAGTAGTAGTGAAAAAAAATGGTTTGGCCTAACAGAAAGCATCCCCAGTCTGTACATTTTCGATTATCTCCTCTTTTTAGTATTCAGTTCATATTTCAATTGGTTTTTGAGGTCTCTTACTTAGTGATGTTTTTTTCCCCCCAAGTTGTCAAGAAAGCACTTCCTCTGGTGGTAGTGGGGGTATGGAATATCACTCTCACCCTCCTCCTTGGGGTGAGAGAATTAGTGGTGGGAAGAAGGCTGTGCATGATCTGACCAGAATGCCTTTGAAGGGAGACCTTTCTCTTTTCAAAAGTGCTAGTGGTGGGGAACAATAACAGTTGGTATGAGTTTGCAGCTAGGAAAATAGCGTTTGGGACCCACTTGGAGAGAATTCACATGAAAAGATTCAGGAAATAATGCTGTGAGCCCAAATGGTGCTGTCAAAACATTACAGGTAGTCACTGCAGGATAGTACAGAACATGTTAGAGAGTAATGTCATTTATTGAAATGTATCCGCTGTATTTAGCTTTTGCTAATTAAATGGTCCCCAGGATGTGTGTTTATGTAAGGACCAGTTGTGAGTTTTCTAACAGCAGGACTTTGGCCCTGTAGGAAGTGCCATTCCTAATGAGAGGGGATAAGCATGGAAGGGACTTGGGCATAATCTGTTCAGTTATGCTGGCCTCATCAAAATGGGAAGACTTGGCGTGATTAATAGATTTCTGTCTCTTCTTCACTACTGTCCCCTAACTCTCTTGTGTTTCTTGGAAAAGGCAAGCATCAGGGTCATGATGAACAATTTTAGCACTTAAAGAATACTTTCTCTGTCTGCTTTTTGTTTTTCCTGCTACAACTCCCTGGCTGTCACTATTATCCTTTGTCACAAAGAAAGGGGGATTGGGAGGAAGAGAGAGGAAAAAGTACAAAGATTCAAAGACTTTTCTTGGCCCCCTTCTCTTGTCTTCCTGGTATTTCAGAAGGGCCATAAACAGCATCCAGGATGCTGGAAATGCACCCCACCCATGCCCAGTAGGCATACATTCCTTGCTGCTCCTCTTAAGGCCTTTCCTTATGATGCCTGGGAGTGTGTGTGTGTGTTTACATGTGTGTGTGTAGGTGGTGGTTCACTAGAAGTTGTCAATCACTTTGGGCAGAAGGGACAGAATTTCAGGAAGCTGTAGCTAGCTGTATGTAATTCTATAGCTTATAGAATTACATACTGCTCTTAAGTTAATCAACTGAATTTAAAACATCACAAGGGCAAGACCATCTTAAGAAAAAAAGTTCTCAGTCCCTAACACAGTGCTGGGCACACAGCCAACACTAGTTGATTTCACAAGGGAAGTGGTTGAGTTGTGTGTAATGAGGTCATCTTAGAACATCGGTGAGCAGCTCTGCAAGTATGCTTCCACATCTGCAAAGTCGTTTTGCCTCCCGGGGCTACTGTAAAGATGAAATAAGACAATGACTTTATCAAGGACACTTTGCAGTTTTGTGCTGTTATCTCCATTTTCATTCTTTCATTCTCTCTATTCTAGGCATTGTAACCTAAGTAAGATTATATGTGCAGGCTGGAAAAGTTTGACTTTGGCAATTTTTTTAAATCAAGTTTTTCTTTCCAAGAGAACCTCATCGGGTCAAATTGGTTGAATAGAATGGAATGCCCATGAGATGCAACAAGAGCCAAGCTAGCAGATGATCCAGTTTTCTGCAGCAGGGGCATTGGGGGCTAGAGGGAAAGAGTGAGAATGAAGTTATTTGAAGGCTGAGCTCTTTGGAGCTTGAAGCAAACATTTAAAAAACACATCTCAGAAACATCCTTCAAACTTGTCAGTGCTACAGTCCTCATATGCTAGTATTTTAGTTTCTACCATCAATTTTAACCTTTAAACCTTTTTACCTTATCCTTGTCAATGTTGGAACACCAAGAATTGACCTCATATATCAGATTAATTTAAATATAAGGCTTTCCTCACTTTATTCTTCCATTGCCATTCCACTGGGCTCTTCCCTGGTGGCTCAGATGGTAAAGCATCTGCCTACAACGTGGGAGACCTGGGTTTGATCCCTGGGTTGGGAAGATCACCTGGAGAAGGAAATGGCAACCCACTCCAGTACTCTTGCCTGGAAAATCCTATGGAAAGAGGAGCCTGGTAGGCTACTGTCCATGGGGTCACAAAGAGTGGGACACGACTGAGTGACTTCACTCACTCACTCATTGCCATTCACCATTATTTCAGTAGCATGACTGAAATCTTAAAGATTAATAAAAAATCTCCTTACCATTTTGATTCTTGCCTCAGTGACCCAAAGAGCTACCATGGCCCAGAGAGCTGGCTTCCTCCGCATAGCAATGGCCCAGAGAGCTCGCCCTGGGCTGCACAGAAATGTAGTTGATACCCAGGGGAGCCTAGTGTTTTTCAGCAACGGTTGGATCAAAAATACTGAGGACGGTCGCTAGATGTCCCTCTTGTGTCTCTAAAGAGGCTGAAGAGGCGGGGCTCACTTCAGGATTGAAGTAAAGGGAACCTAAGACTGAGAGAACTTTTTTTGTTTTCATTATCTACACCCAGAACTGTTTTTATTCAATTAATAAATTCCTGATCGTGAAGGTGTTTTCGGCTACTCAGTAGCATTGTTGGAGTACGATGATCAAGTGTGTTTATTAGCAAACATTGTTGGAGTATAATGATAACGTGCATCTATTAGCAAAAAATACATTCTGAGAGCAAACGGCGGCGGCTGTAGAAGTAGACTAGGGGGATGGAAGAACTATTTTTTGGAGGGGAAGTGTCACTATCACTTTGAGCTTGCGGGTGATGAGAAGGAAGGAAAGCAGAGGCACACGGCCCAGCCTCCCTGGCACCTGGTTTTCATAAAAGCGGTTTAGTATAGCTGGGAATACTTCTGGTGCTCTACTTGGAAAGGCGGGGAGCATTGAGTGTGAACAGTGAGCAGGACCCAGGGAACCCCGTGTGATCTCTGTAGCGAAGCGAGCACATTTGTCTTTGCAAATGCAGAACATGTCTTTACAATGTGATTGCAATTACAAAGGTAATGACATTGTACATGGATTGAATTCTCTTATTTATCTTTTTAAAGACAACAGACTATAGACATTCTATTAGCATTCCCCAAGGTAAGAGATCCTCAGCCCTCTTATCTTGTTGTGTGCGTCTTTTCAGATGCCACGGCAATGATAATCATTTTACCTGAGTAATTCTTCCATTTCTTGTTACCTGGGGGATTGTTAATGGCCGAGACTACTTCTCAGACTCTTTGCTCCCACTCAGTCAAGCCATGGAGGCGCCAGTTTACTTTTATTGATCAGTGGGTTCCTGACAGCCTTCGCCACAAGGAAGCAGCATCATCCTTTTTTGACTTAAAGGAGAACAGATCGCCTTAAAGTTTACAGCTAAAGCTTCTAAGCATAGCATGCAAACATTTTAGCATGCTGCTAATTGTTCTGTTTAAATAGTCCAAGCAATATTTTAGAACGCTGCCAAACGCCGAACTCATATCCCGTGATCAGATAGCAACCCATTTCAAATGCCTTTTAGGCCGTTTTAATTAGACCAAGATGCACTTCATTCCCACTCGCTGACATCAAAGGTAAATAACTGCGATAAATCAAATGGAGCCCTTCTTTGCGGAGCCTGTGAGGTGCATCCGCGTTGCCTGCCATGTTGTCACTCTCCTCCGGCAGGCAGGGTCTGCAGAAAAGCAGGCGGGCCACGCGGCTCCCTCGAATCACAACTCTGTTGTTCACCTGCACCTCTAAATGACCAGATTAAATGATACTCATTGCAGATGCTTCGATTTTCTCCTAGATGTTCTGGGCTGAATTGCATCCTAATATGAGAGAGTGAAACGACCCCCATGCGGAAAGCGGATCAAGCTCTCTGCGCCCTCCCCTTGGTCTCAGATGCACGTTGGGGCGGGGGGGGGGCGGTGGTGGTCTCAAACTCAATCCCATAACAATTCCTTTCTGAGGGAGAAAGCTGTCTTCTTCTTCCTCCTGCCAAAGTAAAGGCCGCTAAACTAGCTCCTCTTGGGAAAAGAAATATTTTTAAAAAGCAGCTAGGCTGTTCTCTGCAAAAACATGGCAGTTTTGAGAAAACCTATTATGTGTTCAAATGCCTTTTCCCCTTGTTTAATGTTTTTAAAAGGGCAAAAGTGAGTCTCATTTTAAGCACACAGGCTCAGGCCAGCGTCTCTGGCTTAATTATGAATTTGCTCACCCAAGACTCCCAAATATCCAAGACGATTCACTCAGAAGGGTGATGCACTCTTTCAAGAATTGGGAATTCAGAAGCCAGCTCTCCTCCACCCCCAATCTATGATGAAAAAAACAAAACAGCCCAACTTGTTCAGAGAAGTAGTTCTGATTCTTCCAGCCCATGACCTTAATTAAGAGAATCAGGACGGGCCAGGGAGGAGTCCCCCTCTGTCCCCAGGGCGCCTTCGGTCCAGAAGGGAAGCCGTTTGATATCAACCCCGGCCACGCCGGCCTCCCGCTTCTCAGCACCGGCACACGCCAGCCACCGTCGCCACCACCGCCAGAGAGAAGCTGGCAGCCCCCTGGGACTGAGGTACTGCAGGAAAGCTGGGGCGCCCCGCACATCCGAGCCGGCTCCAGCTGCCGGCGACCAACGTAGACTGCGCACCAGCTCCGCAGCTCCCGCTGGGCTCACGGCTCTCCTAGCTTGGCGCGGTGCGGCGGCGTCCGCCCACCTGCTCTTCTCAAATGTACAGTTTATTTATAGGGAGCTAAATTCTCCAATGGGGTTGGGTGAGGGGCAACGAAATGTGTCCAGCCCTCTGGGTGGCTCAGTCCCTGCGCCACAGATCCCATTTGATTAACAGACAACAGACAAGAGCGAACCGAACCGGGTCAGGGACCCTGCTTGCGCCGGGGGTGGGGGTGGAGGCTCGCAGGTCTGCTCGGGAAGGAGGGATGGGATGACGGTCCGGGAGGATGGCTGCCGCGGCTCTTAACTGAAGAGTCACTGGCCAAGAGCTGGATGAATGACCACGTCTGGGGCGCTTTCTCCTTTCCTTTCTTCCTTCCACTAACCGAGAAGAAAGAGAAACCGACAGACCAAACCTAGGGCGAAGAGAAAAAGAGGGCGGGAGGAGGGGAGAGAAAGAATATGAATATGAATGTTATATTCAAAATATGAAGATATGTGAGAGAGATAAACACGCCGAATCAAATCCTCATCTCTCCTGCAATCTCTACAAACACGAGAGGCGCGCAGTTCCTGGGGAGGCTCAGCTGCAGCTCCAGCACACCCCTCGACTTGCTCCACCCTGCCTTCTAGCCCCTGCTGGGCCTGACTGGCCTCCCAGACTGCTGCCTTGGGTCGGCGGGCCGGGGTACCACTTGGTCCCGCCAGTGTGTAAGTTTCCGGCTGGCCCCGCCCCCTCCCGCGCATTGGCCCCGCCCCAAGGCGGGGGCCCGCTGGGTTGAGCGCTGATTGGCCAGTGCCTGGCGTAGCCTGTCTCAGCAGCTCCGGCTCTCTCCTCCTCTCCAGACTCCACCGTCAGTAGTTTGCGGCATCGGCAGGAGCAGCAGCAGCAGTAGCGGCGGCGGCAGGCACAGAGGGGAGACTGACGAGCGGGCGCAGACGGCAGCACGGCTCCCGCGCACCATCCCTTGCTTGCCTGGGGGGCACTGGCACCCGCGTCCCTAGCCCGACGCGGGCCCTTGGCGCGTTTCGCTCCGCGGCATTCCGGCTGAGCGGATTCATCCGAGATCCGAAACCTCCCACCCCTGCTCTCTCACACTCCCCACTTACACTCCCCGCACCATACACTCACTCTTCCTTTCTCTCACACATTCACCCACAGCCCAAGACAGAAGGAGAAAGCGAGATAGACCTCCCATGCCCGCGAGCGCCGGGGAGGGTGTGAGCCCAACGCAGCGCGGCCAGCGCCTCTCCAGGAGGATGGAATCAAGAAGCTCCCGCAAGTAAACTTTGGCGGCGACATAACCGTCGACCGTGGCAGCTGCTGAGGCGGACCCCAGCGACATGCGATTGAGCTAGGAGGGCTTCCTCCCCTGGCAGCGGCGGCCCTCGGAGCGACACCCCAGTCCAGACCGAGTGAGGAAGAGAAGCCCCTGGTACCAGCGGCGGCGGCCCCGCCTCTCCTGGCCGGTACTGTTGTTGCTTTCCCTCCCCCCTCCCCACCCCCCCACCCCGCCCCCCGGCCATTGGAAACCCTGGACTTTTATTTTCTTGGACAAATTTCCATCGGCCGGTTTTCACAGACTTGACGTGGAGCCTCGGGCTGCATTGGTAACTTTAATTTCTGAGACGCAGAAGTCCGCAGTCCAGCTGCTCAGTGGGGGTGACTCCGTGTCCACCTCCGATCCTGGACACACGCGCCCCTCAAGCCTTCTGAAGCCAACCACAGTGCAAGGGAGCAAGCTCTCGTCTCGGCAGCCTCTATCCCCTCCCCCGTCTTCTGCGGGCTGGAGGACTGCCATCCCGCTCAGCCGGATACTCTGACGGCTGCGGCGCTTGACAGCAACTCAAACTCCCTCCTGCGACCCCCCTTTCTCCCCAACAGGCCTCGAAAAGGCCAGCGTGGCCCCCCAGGATCCCGGAGGGCGCGTTCTAGGCGGGTCCTGTCTCTGCAGTGAGCCAGGGGCACTGGGGGTAGATCCTTGCGCATGCCAGGGGCACAGACAGCGTGCTCACCAGCCCCAGTGCCGGCGTGCCGCGGCGGGTCGGGCAGTGCCTGAGAGGCTGTACCCGCACTGCACTCCCCGCCTTCGCCTCCAGTGCGGTCCGGACTCAGCAGCGCGTCGATCCGGCTTCTCAGACGCGGTTCCACCCGCAGCCCTGCGCCGCTTCGGCCAGTCGCGCAGGGCTAACTTTGAAGGGGGAAAACTGAATAGCCGGGCTGGAGGGAGGGGGCTCGGGGCCGCACGGCGCTCCCTCGGCCCCTCGGAGCCCCCGGGCCCCGCGAGAGCCCCCGCCGGGTCCGCCGCAACTTCAACATTGGAGCCGGCGCGGGTTTCCCCCCCGCGCCGCCGGGCCGCCCTGGGCGGGACTCCTCCCGCGGCCTCCGGGGCCCCGGGGCGCGCGCAACAGGCGTCCCGAGTCGGCGGGAAGCTGGAGCGCCGGCGGCGTCGGTCTCGGAGGGGTGTGGAGAGGCGAGGCCAGGCAGAGCCCCGGGCAGCCATGGAGTCACTCCTGCTGCCGGTGCTGCTGCTGTTGGCTGTGCTATGGACACAGGCGGCCGCCCTCATTAACCTCAAGTATTCGGTAGAAGAGGAACAGCGCGCCGGGACGGTGATCGCCAACGTGGCCAAGGACGCGCGCGAGGCGGGCTTCGCACTGGACCCACGGCAGGCCTCTGCCTTCCGTGTGGTGTCCAACTCGGCTCCGCACCTGGTGGACATCAACCCCAGCTCGGGCTTGTTGGTCACCAAGCAGAAGATCGACCGGGACCTGCTCTGCCGCCAGAGCCCCAAGTGCATCATCTCGCTCGAGGTCATGTCCAGCTCAATGGAGATTTGCGTGATTAAGGTGGAGATCAAGGACCTTAATGACAACGCTCCCAGCTTCCCCGCGGCACAGATTGAGTTGGAGATCTCGGAGGCGGCCAGCCCGGGCACGCGCATCCCGCTGGACAGCGCTTATGATCCGGACTCGGGCAGTTTCGGGGTGCAGACCTATGAGCTGACTCCGAACGAGCTATTTGGCCTGGAGATCAAGACCCGCGGCGACGGCTCGCGCTTCGCCGAACTCGTGGTGGAGAAGAGTCTAGATCGCGAGACGCAGTCGCACTACAGCTTTCGCATCACTGCGCTCGACGGCGGCGACCCGCCGCACCTGGGTACTGTTGGCCTCAGCATCAAAGTGACCGACTCCAATGACAACAACCCGGTGTTTGGAGAGTCCACCTATTCAGTGAGCGTGCCAGAGAACTCACCTCCCAACACTCCCGTCATCCGTCTCAACGCTACGGACCCAGACGAAGGCACCAATGGCCAGGTGGTCTACTCATTTTACGGCTACGTCAATGACCGCACTAGAGAGCTCTTCCAGATCGACCCGCACAGCGGCCTGGTCACCGTCACCGGTGCCCTAGACTATGAAGAAGGCCACGTTTATGAACTGGATGTGCAGGCCAAGGACCTGGGGCCCAACTCCATCCCGGCACACTGCAAGGTCACCGTCAGCGTTCTGGACACCAACGATAACCCGCCGGTCATCAACCTGCTGTCGGTAAACAGCGAGCTGGTGGAGGTGAGCGAGAGCGCCCCCCCGGGCTACGTGATTGCACTGGTGCGGGTGTCTGATCGAGATTCTGGCCTCAATGGGCGCGTGCAGTGCCGTTTGCTGGGCAACGTGCCCTTTCGGCTGCAGGAGTATGAGAGCTTCTCCACTATCCTGGTGGACGGACGCCTGGACCGCGAGCAGCATGACCAGTACAACCTCACCATCCAGGCGCGCGACGGCGGCGTGCCCATGCTGCAGAGTGCCAAGTCCTTTACCGTGCGCATCACAGATGAGAACGACAACCACCCGCACTTCTCTAAGCCCTACTATCAGGTCATTGTGCAGGAAAACAACACACCCGGTGCCTATCTGCTCTCGGTGTCGGCACGAGACCCCGACCTGGGTCTCAATGGCAGTGTTTCTTATCAGATCGTGCCGTCACAGGTGCGAGACATGCCTGTCTTCACCTATGTCTCCATCAACCCCAACTCGGGTGATATCTATGCGCTGCGATCCTTCAACCATGAGCAGACCAAGGCATTTGAATTCAAGGTGCTGGCCAAGGATGGCGGCCTGCCCTCGCTGCAGAGCAATGCCACTGTTCGAGTCATCATCCTCGACGTCAATGACAATACCCCAGTCATCACCGCCCCGCCGCTAATCAATGGCACCGCGGAAGTCTACATCCCCCGCAACTCAGGCATAGGCTACCTGGTGACCGTTGTCAAAGCAGATGACTACGACGAGGGAGAGAACGGCCGGGTCACCTATGACATGACAGAGGGCGACCGCGGTTTCTTTGAAATAGACCAGATCAATGGCGAGGTCAGAACCACTCGCACCTTCAGCGAGAGCTCCAAGGCTTCCTACGAGCTTATTGTGGTGGCCCACGACCACGGCAAGACGTCTCTTTCCGCCTCCGCGCTCGTCCTAATCTACCTGTCCCCTGCTCTCGACGCCCAAGAGTCGATGGGCTCGGTGAACTTGTCCCTGATTTTCATTATCGCCCTGGGCTCCATTGCTGGCATCCTCTTTGTCACTATGATCTTCGTGGCGATCAAGTGCAAAAGAGACAACAAAGAGATCCGGACCTACAACTGCAGGTAGAGCCAACTTTTTCTTTCTTTCCCTCTTTGTCTTGGGTGAATAAGGTGTATCTGTGTCTCTGTGTGAAAATCCCAGTGCTTTTGTTTCCTATTTAAATGCATGCATCCTACTTACACAGCAGCTTCTTTTTTGGGGGAGGGGGAATTTGTGTTAGCCCCAGTTGATCAATTCTTTTGATCTGACAATTTGCTGGAAGACAACCGTTAACTGTTCCAATGGATTCTGTCACATAAGGATGATGAGCAGAAAAGCAATTATCATTTTAAAATTTGCACAGCTGTCTCCATGAAGTTATGACAGGAAAAGAATTAATGAGAAAGAGAGATTTCGAGAGAGAGAGAGACTTGAGAGAAAGGTTGATTTTTGGCAAAACCTTGAAGTAACACAACTTGATTTGGGGGCCGTAGAGTTTTGGGGACAAGTACTGAAAGGAAAGGGAGTGCTGGCAGCTGCCCTGTCCTGTGTAGAGAGAAACTCTGAAGAGAGCCTGTGAGTGGAATCTTAGAAAATCTTAGAGAGGGAGGAAGAGGAACAGGAGTATGTGGGCAAGCAGGTGATTAGAGTTTTTTAGTGTGTTCTTGGCTCGTTTTGTATCCAGTCCTCAAACATCTTGCTATGTGAAGTGAAATTCTACCAGTCATCTATATGTTTTGAAATATCTGGTTGTTGGGTAGACACCAAACATCCCAGTGAGGGACAGGACTTTTGCATCCAGATGTGTCACTAAAAATAGCAATTTTCTGGAGTTGATGGTTCTTTCCTCTAATATGGAACTCTGTTGTGGTACTAACAGCTGGTCCCTACCAGTGGATGTCACTATGGGCTATTCTGTTACAGTTTCCCTTGCAGTGTGTGCAGGGTATATGTGTGGTATGAGTGAGACAGAGATGGGTGGGGGAAGGGGGATGGGGGAGGGGAGGGTGAGGAGAGAGAGGGGGAAGAAATTTGGAAACTGGAATAACACATAGTAATTAAAAAAAAAAAAGGTTTCCTGATCAGCACTTTGGAGGGTCTTGCTGACCCTCCTTACAATATCCAATTTAGGATAATACATGGAAATTTTTTTCCAGCAGTGTCTCATCGAAACGGTTGAAAAAAAAAAAAGTTGTTTCTTTAGTTTGCTGATAATGAATGATGCTGCTATTTCCAATGAAGGTGTGTGTGTGTGTGTGTGCTTTCAACACACCTACACATCCAGTGTGTCTTTTGTGCCATCTGTGCTTGCATGTTAACCAGTCAAAATATGTTCCTGTAGGTCTGATTTGTATTTGACACCAACTGAAATGCACACTTCTGTGAATCAGAGCCCCCTGAATATGTAACAGTCATGCAATTATTGTTTCCCTTTTACTATTCTCTGCGTTACACAAGTTAGTAGACAAATGCTAACCACACATGAATACCAATCAGGTACCATAAAAGAGCAGCTGCAATGCCTCATAAATGCTTTAATCCTGTTACTAGTGAAATGGCCATGACTTTTCTTTCCTTCAGCTCCGAGTCATTTCAGATGGGAGAAATGGAAATTAATATTGCTCTTACCTTTGAAACCTCTGACTGCCAGTGGCAATTTTTATAGGAGAAAAATGTGGGGTCTACAAAGTTTTATTTATACGGAGATAATGATAGAGGGGACTCTTTTAAAGCCATTTCCTCAGCATAAAGTAAACGCATAAAACCCTTTCTTGATGAAAAAGAAATCAGCTTGAAATAAAGATATTGAAAGCTGTGCCACCTCTTGGTGATGTATGACTTAAAGTGAGAGCTCTTTCTGAGAGCTTGCCAGGGAGATCATTAAACAGGGAGGAGAGCGTTTGAATTGGTGGGAGGGGGGTGGCAAGCAAATCTTAGTGCTCTCCAACTTCACTCATATGTGTATTTTGTAAAGAGCTCTGTTTCCTGCACTGGTTTGGGATTAATGAAGTACAGTTAAATTAAATATTTGATCCATACAGAAAGGGGTCGCAATGAATGCTTCAGCTGTATAATTGGACTGGGCATTGCCAAACTTACCCATCGTGGGTAAATGAAATGATTAGAACTATCCATTGATTTTAAACAGATTAGAAAAGAAAATCAAGCCCAGTCCTGGGGTCTTTGGGATTCTATCTGCTCCCAAGCCCCGGTAGCATCAGCTCGCGCTCTCTGCAAGTCTGCCTGAGCACAGAGTGTAAGGGTGAGGCTGACACAACTGCACAGGTGCGGGAAGATCCTGGGGACAGAGCAAGAATGGGCCTCTGGAGATATGCAATCTTCCCATCTGCTCAGACTTTTCAGAAACGTAAAGTTCAAGAGCTTCTCTTTCCAGGTATTAAGCAGAGGTTTCTTGTTCTCAGCCTCTGCAGAGCCTCTTCCTGAAATGAATTCATTTATGAGACTTGTGAGATGGTCTGCACTTGCTGCTTGAATTGGGCTCCCTTTTTGTACTCACACAATTAGCTTTGTTGAGCAGGATACAGGCACAGTCTTTTCCCTTGTAAAGATAAACCTGTATTATTTATTAACCCAGTTGTTTTCCTGATTATTGCTCAGAAATTGAATTTACAGACAATAAGCTGAATCATTATATGCAAAGTAATACATGACTTTGAGAATCTGGCTACATTTAAATGTATTTTTTTGGACAACTCTCTTAATGCTTGGTGACTTTGGTGCACATTGCTGGGTCTCTGTCAGTGTTAATTAAATTGAGCTCTTTATGTTCCAGTTGCAGCACAGCTGCTTGTAGGTACACCTGAATCGAGAAGGATGCTGAATGCACTAACCTTTAAATTCCTTTGCAGTAATTGTTTAACCATCACTTGTCTCCTCGGCTGTTTTATAAAAGGACAAAACAGCAAGTGTCTGCATTGCATCTCGGTTTCTCCCATTAGCGAGGAGCAAGACAAAAAGGCTGAGGAGAAAGTGAGCCTAAGGGGAAAGAGGTAAAAAGGCTTTTCCCCCTCATTCAAATGGGTTTGGCTATCAGATTTCTCGAGGAGACGCGAGGGTGGGGTGGGGAGTTGAAGGGAGCAGGGCTAGGGCAGGGGGAAGGAGGGTATGGAGGAGAGGAGCTGAGGATTTGTCAAAGAAAAGGGTCTGACGTGCTCCAGTCGAAAACTGATCAGGTCAATCATCAAGGAACCTGACTTGAGGTTGTTTGTCACATGGCAGTTGCCTGGAGGAACTGGAAAGGGGATTAGGTTTATCTTCTGATAAATTAGGACTTGCTGCTTATTTCACCCAGGAGTTCCTTTGGGTTCCAGGGAAGCTCCAGACTTGAGCATTTTCATGCTTTCTCTCCCATAGGCTCAACTTCCCCTGTCCCCACACCCTTGTTAAATGGCCACTCACAAGGAGAAATTTCAAATCCAAACTTTTGAGGAGGAAGGGGTAGCAAGAGGTTACTATGCTTAATGTAAAAGCTTTATGGCCCTCAGCTTGTTTTCACATGTAAAAAGCACAGGGAGAAACCCGATGATGCGATGTGCCAGAATAAGAAGCTGGAGCAGAGATGGGGTGCAGCCCTCTGGGGTGCTTGATGTTTATTAACTGATGCATGGTTTGGGAGGGCGTTAGCGATACATGCTGCCTTTTCTATCACATAGAATCGCTGAGTACTCCTATGGTCATCAAAAGAAATCAAGCAAGAAGAAAAAAATCAGTAAGAATGACATCCGCCTGGTACCCCGGGATGTGGAGGAGACAGACAAGATGAATGTTGTCAGTTGCTCCTCCCTGACCTCCTCTCTCAACTATTTCGACTACCACCAGCAGACCCTTCCTCTGGGCTGCCGCCGCTCTGAGAGCACTTTCCTGAACGTGGAGAGCCAGAATACCCGCAATACCAGCGCCAACCACATCTACCATCACTCTTTCAACAGCCAGGGCCCCCAGCAACCAGACCTGATCATCAATGGCATGCCTCTGCCCGAGGTGAGTGTAGCTAAGCGCCTCTGTGAGGTCCTCCCTGGCCTCTATCCCCTGCTGCTCCGCTGATTCCATTATCCTCTATGGTGACACATTCCCTGGCAGGGGTGGGGAGAACCTCTCTGCCTGTGCCCATTTCTGAAGTCAAGGTTTTGCTACCTGTGCTTCTCAGGGCAAAGTGTAACCCAAGACATATGTTTTTATTATTATTATTTTAAATTTATATTGGAGGCTAATCACTTTACAATACTGTAGGGTTTTTTTTTTGCCATACATTGACATGAATCAGCCATGGGTGTACACGTGTTCCCCATCCTGAACTCCTTCCCACTTCCCTCCCCATCCCATCCCTCAGGGTCATCCCAGTGCACCAGCCCTGAGCATCTTGTCTCATGCGTTGAACCTGGACTGGTGATCTGTTTCACATGCTATTCTCTCAAATCATCCCACCCTCACCTTCTCCCACAGAGTCCAAAAGTCTGTTCTTTACATCTGTGTCTCTTTTGCTGTCTCGCATATAGGGTCATCGTTACCATCTTTCTAAATTCCATATATATGCTTTAATATACTGTATTTGTGTTTTTCTTTCTGGCTTACTTCACTCTGTATAATAGGCTCCAGTTTCATCTACCTCATTAGAACTGATTCAAATGTATTCTTTTTAATGTTGAGTAATATTCCACTGTGTATATGTACCACAGCTTTCTTATCCATTCATCCACCGATGGACATCCAGGTTGCTTACATGTCCTGGCTATTGTAAACAGTGCTGTGATGAACACTGGGTACACGTGTCTCTTTCAATTTTGGGTTCCTCGGTGTGTATGCCCAGGAGTGGGATTGCTGGGTCGTATGGTAGTTCTATTTCCAGTTTTTTAAGGACTCTCCACACTATTCTCCATAGTGGCTGTACTAGTTTGCATTCCCACCAACAGTGTAAGAGGGTTCCCTTTTCTCCACATCCTCTCCAGCATTTATTGCGTGCTGACTTTTGGATCACAGCCATTCTGACTGGTGTGAAGTGGTACCTCATTGTGGTCTTGATTTGCATTTCTCTGATAATGAGTGATGTTGAGCATCTTTTCATGTGTTTGTTAGCCATCTGTATGTCTTCTTTGGAGAAATGTCTGTTTAGTTCTTTGGCCCATTTTTTGATTGGTAACCCAATATATTGGTCCTTTGTAGGGACAGATGTTGGGAATGGGAGCTTAAGGTCTGAGCCTTTGGAATACCTGTGTGGCAGTCTAGCAAGATATGAATTCTACCACCTGTTGCAAATACAGCATGCTTGCCAGCCTGTGGTACCCGTATGCCAGCTAAAGTGGCTGAGTAATAATCAACAAGTAGTCTTAAAGGTAGATGAACCCTAGAATGCTTGAGGGTCAGTTTCCTAGTGTGAGAGTGATTCAGCCTTCTAAAGCCTACTTTTGCTTTTTGTTTGGTCATATACATACTTCAGAGAAGGCAATGGCACCCCACTCCAGTACTCTTGCCTGGAAAATCCCGTGGACGGAGGGCCTGGTGGGCTGCAGTCCATGGGGTCGCTAAGAGTTGGACACTGGACACGACTGAGGGACTTCCCTTTCACTTTTCACTTTCCTGCTTGGAGAAGGAAATGGCAACCCACTCCAGTGTTCTTGCCTGGAGAATCCCAGCGATGGGGGAGCCTGGTTTGCTGCCGTCTATGGGGTCGCACAGAGTCGTGACTGAAGCGACTTAGCAGCAATAGCAGCATACGTGCTTAGCTGTGGATATGGATGGGCTGGTTAAAGGGAGGCAAACAAAAAGAAAGTAAAAAAGCCACTTTGCTATTGCTTAATAGTTCTTATGGTGACATTTGACAAATGAGGATGTTGAAATTTTCACAAATAATTAAAATTTCAGGAATTAACTGAGCATTTGTGTTAGCTCTGTTTCTCTTTACCCGGAATGAATGTTTTCAAATGGAAGTATTTTTTTACACAGTATGTGGTCTGATGTTTGCTGGCTGTTGAAATATTTCAGGATAGTAGGGTAGTAATATGGATGATGGTGAGTTGGTGGCTGGGTGGAAGGCTATAAATAACAGTTTTTAAGTTAATTTCACTTTTCCTTGAATTGTTTAAGTCCCTCTTTGGTTGGAAATTTGATGCACTTGGAGGCATATGCCCTCTTCCAGGCTGCAAATGAAAGGAATAGTATATACTTGGAGAGCACTTCACAACCGTTGTCTTCTGTGATTTTTACAATCAGGTATTTTGATTGTCTTTCAGTAGATGATGAAATGGAGCTCCAGAGATGATAGGGGACTTGTTGAGACTCACAGAGCAGAGATATTGAGAGAGAGAGAGAGAGAGAGAGACGACCAAATTTCAGGACTCTATGACTCTGGCGAGTGCAGTGCTATTTCAGTGACACCTTCCACACTTTTCTGGCTCAGAAATAATTTAGCCTGACATACCTGGGCTGGGATGCATATAAAATGGCCTCACAGTATCTAAATCAATTTCATAGGGCAAAGTGTTTTAGGACCACTTTTATCGACTGTTTTTCCTAGTTCCTAAAAAAATATTTCTTATCAGTAATGAGGCCAAAAAGCAGTGCTTTTAATGAAAACTGGATCTTCTTCTGGCAATAGAAACCCCAATATTGTCAGTCCATACATCTATAAATAAGGATTTACTGAAAATCCAGTATTATGCTAGGTAGGCTCAGTTATAATTATGAATGTCAGTGAATACTTACTAGGGACTAGACCATAGAGTTTGTAGAAAACTACTTGTGGACCACCAAGAGTTCAGCAATAGAGAGGGAGAGGTAGTACAATGTAGTGGAATCAGATAGACCATGATTTTGAATCTGAAAGACATGTCCTGCTGTGGACTACCTCTGAGTCTCTGTTTCCTCATCTAAAAAATGGATACATCTGTCATGCAAGGTTGATCAAAGGAATAATACGACATTATATAATGTAAGGGGTCTGAGACAGAGGTGCCCCCTGAATCATAGATCTGTTCACCAGATGATAATTGAAGAGTGACTACTGTAATGGCTTGTACACCTGAGTGTGACTCCATAGACACAACCAAAGAGGAATTTAGGCTGGTGTCTGTGTAAAGAAGGCCTACAATGTGGTTTGGTTAGAGTATTCATATTGGACTTTTAAACAAAGGAGGTAAAAGATGCCAAGGTAATGGACTCAGGTGCTGACTGATGTTGCTTGTGGAGATGCACAAAAGAATTTAATCCTGAGGGCTTGGTGACTGTGCAGTCATTTCAAGATACTAGAGAAGTGTAAGCCTGGGTAACATAAGCCTGGGATGCTTCGAGGGGGCAGGAGATATTTGGCTGTGTCTGAATGGTTGACCTAAGATCTTGGTGTTCTTTCTGAGATTCTCCTGTGGGTAAAATGAAACCAAATATTGCTTCAGTTGTTTAGAAAAGTCATTGAAAATTTGAATTCTAATCCCATCTCTTACTCACAAAACCAGATGTTTTCTTAGTAAACAAAATCATACAGATCTATTATCTAGGGCTAGTCAGGGCCAACACAGCATATATTAGGCACAGCGAGGTTAAGTGTGTGTTTCTAATATGTAGTCCTGGAAAGTTCATTCAACAAACCCATTCAGAAAGGGGAAAGACCCACTCATAGCATAGCATGAATCAGGCCGTTTAACCTTTGTCTATCACAAAGTCCTACATGGGGAAATTGACACTTCTTCTTTTCTCTCCATAACAGAGACTGTTGAACATGGACTTAGTAGAATAGTTAGGTTCAGTGAAATCTACAGAAGACAAGGATGGCTGATTCATATAATTAACTAATATTTGTTGTCTAGTCTTTGTAAGGTTCTCCTATAGGCATCCAGTGTTAGGGGAATGAAAAAGATGTTCTCGGATCTCAAAGAATGAACATTGTAATGGAAGAGATGAAAAAATAGGTGACTTGTGGTATGGAGTGATAAATGCTACTATCAGATACAATGGGATATTACTAGGACAATAATATCCTAATATATTTCTTACATTATATTTTCCTAGTTAATTAATTATTAATTAATCCACCCAAGAAACCAACAGTTATTAAGCTATTATAGCACAGAGTGATGAATGCTATGATGTGGTATTTAAAAGATTCATTAGAAATTTCTGTATTAAATCTTATTATGTCATATCCATTTTTCTGTATATTATTTTGTTAAATCATTTTTTATTTGTTCATTAACAACCTGGGAGCATTTATTGCACACTTAGAACATGTCAGACCCTGTACAGCTTGCCAAGGATACAAAAATAAAAACACTCGATCCTTGACCCCAGGGAGCTTACAGGGAGACAGGCAAGTAAACAGTTCATTTCAATTCAGGAGAACATCTCGTTCCTGAGCATATGTTATATTCTTACTTGCCAGACTGGAACCAAAGGTCACTACACATTAGGTTCCTTTGCTGAGCAACTTTGTAAACTCACTCACCTCATTAGCTTCAGAGTCAGTTACAAACCTTACTGGCAATGGCATTATAGAGGAGTGAGAACAGCTTTTCTCACAGCTTTCCATCATACTTTGAAGTTTATCATCATGGAATAGACCAAATCAGTAAGCATAGTTTGAGTGTCTACTGTGTGCTCAGCTGTGTGGTAGGTATGTGTTAGTCGATCAGTCATGCCCGACTCTTTGTGACTCCATAGACTGCAGTCCACCAGGTTCCTCTCTCCATGAGATTTTCCAGGCAAGGATACTGGAGTGGGTTGCCATTTCCTTCTCCAGGGGATCTTCCCAACCCAGGGATCGAACCTGGGTCTCCTGCACTGCAGGCAAATTCTTTACCGACTGAGCTACAAGGAAATATAAGATGTAGCATCTGCCCTCAGAGGTCATAGTCTAATTGGGGAGCTATTTAAGTTGAGTTCCTACATGAGTTCGTTGTAGGCAAAAGAAAGGGTTTGTAACGTGCAGAAACTTTGCCAGCCTCCTTAGTGCTCTCCTGCTCCTCCTCCCCTGGCAGCCCTGCCATCATTTAGATTTAGATTTACTGTTGAGTTCTTAAGGGTTGGTGCTGATGTGAGAGTCACTTTGGCATCAATGTGCAGACCTAGTCACATCTGAACATTGTTGACTCTAGAAACTGAAGGGAATGAGACTTTAAATGAAGTTAGGTAGGTAAAGGCAAAGGGAATGGAGCATCAAAACATTCAATATTACAAAGTCAAATTTCAAAAATGCCTCACCAAAAAGAATGGATGTTTGACTGTTTCACCCCTCCAGAAGGCAGGAAAAAGTCCACCCAAGTTTGCGTTACCAGCAGAAGGAATGAGTTGCATTGGAACTCCGCCTTTAGAATTACAGAGACCATCTCACACAGGTCATTTCCCTGTCCTCTGATGTTGGTCAGGAAATCATTTGTGTGGATTTTGTGGTTATGTATGCAAATTTGAGGAGGGAACGTGGAGGATGCTTTTGCTGTTTACAGAAGACTTCTGTAGAATTAGTGATGTCAAGTATCTCTTGAATATTTTAAATTGAAGGTGAGATTTGCCTTTGGCGTTTTGGTTTATTTAGTCCATACTTACTGTATATATAAGAGTTTGTGTGTGTGTGTATGTATGGGTGTTTGGAGTTGGGGGAGAGTAAAGAGAGGGGGAAAGAGGTTGAAAACAGAGAGAATGGAGAAGAGAGAATGTAGTTTTGTCAGATTGCTATGATTTTTCTAAAATTATTCCAATATTTTGGCAGTTCGGTATGGCAAATAACTTTTCTTCCACTCTTATGGAATGGGGGCATGCCTCCCGGACACCTCTGTAGGCTACAAAGTATTACTGCTTTGTACTGCATTCCTGCCTTACTCTTCATCACTCAGCCCATAGTCACTGTTGGAGGATGAAAATGAAACTCATTTCTTCTGCTGGTTTGATCTCTCCCTGCCTTCAGGAGGGGTGAAGTAGCCAAACATCCAGTCTCTTTGGTGAGACATTTTTTAACCTGAATTTTTTTTTCAATATTGAATGTTTCGGAGCTTAAAATTCTAAGCCAGTGATAGTGGGCAAGAGCTTCCAGAATTCTACTCATAGGGTACATAGGGATATAGATTTTGGTTTAACTCAATCTTGAACCCCTTTTTTATTTTTCCTCCTTTAACTAGCTAACTGTAGCATCTTTGATGTGAGACATTCTCAGGGTGTGTGTGTGGTCTGCTGTGGTCACTCACAGAGAATTCTCATAAGGAGCAGTGTAGTATTAAGAACAGTGGACGAGTTTGCAGGACCAGGATGTATGTAGCAGACCAAATTGAATGCTTCTAATTATCCTACTGAAAGCCTCAGCACATGGTAACTTAGCTCAAATAATGAAACTAAAACATCCGTTATGCTTTGAAGAAAAATAAGAAGGAAATAGCTCAGCATGTTTTGTTTCCTCAAAAGAGTTTTAAAGTTAGAGATCTGCAGTGCTCTGAGTGGAACTCTGAGCTAAGGAGGTAGAAAAGCAGCCCCAAACTTATCAGATGTCAGATTCAGAAGTCTCTAGAAAATTAATAGGTACGATGAGACTGGTTTGGATCGCAAGGTAATGACACAAATCACCACCTCCAATTAAAACAAACCGACAAACCCTTCAGTGAGCAATTTTACTGTACTTTCCTCGTTTCGAGCCATCTGAGTCTTATCCCTAAGAGTTGAAAGTGCCCCCTCAGGCTGCAGAAGGAAGCAATGGAAAACAGTGCAGCCCACATTTTCTCAAAGCTCACTCCAGTTTTCTTAAAAGAAATCAAAGGCTCCACTCTGAACTGGGAGACACCCTAGGGCCACCCGTTGCCTACATTGCACCTCATTGGTCTGTTTCACATCTAGCCCAGGCAGTGCATTTCCCAGAGGGGACCCGCTTGCAAGATGTGTCCCAGAATAAACTGTTCCTCTGTCGTCTCCATGCAACTGCCACAGAACTGAGTTAGTTTACACTAGTATTTGCTAATTTATTATTATCATTCCTTATTGGCAATTAACTGGTTACCTTAGAGATCACCTCTCTCCCCATACACCTTCACTAAAGTTGAGCTCAGCCAGAGCACTTGCTAATGATCCTGAGATTTCTCTCCCTAGGGGACTGGAGGCAGGACATTTTCCATAGTGGGCTCTGAGACTTTGGAATTCCTCTTATCAGAGGACCACTTGTTTTGGGTCCCAGTAGCCCCACCTGGGTTTTTCTCTCAGTCAGATTTCTAAGGCGAGAGAAGCTACAGACCTCTCCCTCCTTAACTTCGCCCTAGTCTTTGCGGTGGCTGTAGTATATCATTCTCCGAGGCTGAAGCTATGGGGTGGGGGGACTGCTTATTAGGAACTGGAAGACTGAAAGAGGATGAAGTCACCTCCTGGCAAAGCTGGAGTCTTTCAGTTATCGTGCTGCAGTGGATCTAAGGCGTCTGCTTGAAGTTTGAGATGTTTACCCCTCTGTATGTGTATCTCAGCTTCCAGGGCTTAGGGGAGGTCAAGCTTGGCTGGATCAAGTGTCTCAGATGTGAGTAAATGAAGCCATTTGTACAAGAGGCATGTGTATGAGAGGCAGGAGGTTGACTCTGGAGCGGCCATTTTCCCCCACTGAGAGGAGGCTTGATTTCTTGATGTGTGACTGGCTGGCCTTTAATGTGAGCCTCATTTACTTTGAACAATTGGGAAACTTGAAGTGAAAGTCCCAGAAGATCAGTTGTGTGTAGAGGAAAATGCTCTTCAAGTTATATTTCCTCTTTGGCTGTTGTGTAGTTATGAGTAGTCTTTGAGTGGGCTGCATGGTGAGGGTCAGTCTGCTTCCAGTGGGTATACACTGGTGGCCAGTGCCTCCCTGTGTTCAGCACCCCCTGCCCCCAGCCTACTAGGGAACCAGGAGGAAAGTACTGAAGCTTGAAGCTGGAGAGCAGCTCTGCCAGCTCTAGGAACCTGGGTTTCCATGAGGAAATCTCATTTGTTATTATTCAGCATCATTCAGGATTTTGCTTCAGCATATTGGTTAGGACCACACAGCTCCACAGCACTCCTGGAAGAGGTGTCAGAAAGGACCAGTGTTTCTACTCTATACTCATGAAAATGGAGTTGCCGAGAAGGCAAATGACTTACCCGGACACACATCATTTAGGGCCAGATTGGACTCCATTTCGCTTGATAGCAGTTCCTCTGTTGCAGTTTCCAAGTACTTTCTGTCGCATAGCAGAAAACTTGATTGGACTCCACAGCAAGACCTGTGGCTATACCTTTGGCTGGTAGTTGTATTCCTAAAAAGTTGTGCAGCAGCAAAGTATTTGTTTTGTAAATTAGACCCCACGTTGATCATAGTGATGGCATTCCTATCAAAACCCTGTGGTGGAGTCTTTCATAAAGGAAAGAGCACTTGCGTAATGTGAATAATCAACTTCTTACTGATTTCCTTTGTAAGTCTGGATTTTTCACGTCTTGTTTGCTTAATGTGCAATTCCTCACACTGGTAAGATTTATAGAGCTTTTGAAAAAGGTAATATCTAAAATATATGGTGTCCACAGAAGACAGATAATATTGGTCAGATTTAACAAATGTTAACATTTATATTTGCTCCAGATTTTTAAAAAAATTAAATAAAAGTTTACAGCTATCCTCTTCCCATCCTATTCCTCTCTCTCCATTCATTCTTTGCAACTCTGAAAATGGAAGAAGAGAAACCCACCAGGAATATTTTTGGTGCTCTTTTGCCTTGGCTTCCTGAGCTCACATCTGAAAGGGAGGGCTCTCATTTTTTTTTGCTCCAGGTCCTGAAAGCTTCCAAAGTCAATATTGGTTTCCTGGATTGAGTAGAGCCTGGGAATCACTTTGGAAAATGAAAAGGCGATCTTAAACTTTCTTTAAATTCAGCCTTTGGGGAGGGATAAAATTACCTTTTGAAAAGAAAAAAAAAAGAGTAAATTGACAGACAGATGTCACAAGCAGTTATCTTGAGTTTTGAGCAGACCACTTGGTATTGAAGCAGGCAAGAAGTGTGGTGTGAAGTCTGCATTCTCCTTGAGCTCAGAGTCCATGGACTAGCACCGGGGCTTCTTCATGTCAGATGCTTAAGCACTGCAGTGATGTGCACAGTCTTTGGATGCTCCATTAAGTCTCTAAGTGCCAGGGTGGCCAGTTTTTAGTTGCTCCCACCGGGCCCCATCTGGCCACTGTTCTGTGGCAAGCTGCTTTCCCTCACTGCCACCAGCACCGGTCTTGGCAGTCTCTGCTTTTTGGATTATTTTTGTTCCTAAATTTGATTTTCAGAGCATGAAGGGCACTTCAACTCAGATTGTGTAGTCTGCTCTTCCGAACAAAATGGATTCCCTGTGTAAGCTGATGGGAAGATACGTTCAATCAAAAGGTCAGACTTTTCCTTTAGGGGAGTGTGTGTGTATGTGTGTGTGTGTATGTGTGTGTGTGTGTGTGAGAGAGAGAGAGAGAGAGAGAGAGAGCAAGAGAGAGAGAGAGAGAGTGACTGAGAAAGAGAGAGCGAGGGAACATATCTGCTATCTCACCCACTTATTCTTCCTCTGAGGTGATAGAGCCTTTGTGAGCTGGCCTGATTGTACACGTCTATGATCTTAGGTTCTCAGAGGCCACCCTCCCAATCTTTGACACTCTACTGGTTTATCTCCTCGAGGAAATGCTTATAAGCCTCATCACAGAGGGGTGTGATCCCTCAAATATGAGACCAGAGCACCCATATTTGATATAGCCCAGGGACAGATCTCCTGGACACTATTTTTAATTGAGAGCTCTGAGTAGGAAGCAGCCAAATAACCATTGCTGTACATACAGTGAAGTTTAAGAAAACCTTATAGGGAATCTCAGTTCTTTGGAAATTATTTTCTGAGGCTCAGTTTCTTTTTGTCTTTTTAGGCATAGTTCTGTTTAAAGTTTTCCTCTTTAATTCACTTGGCTCAGGAAAATCTGAGCTGGCTATGTGTAGAGGGACTTTGCTGCAAAACCATATCTTTTCTAAGTGAGACATATGAGTAGGGAGAATAGATCAGACTACATTTCCAGTGGTTGACTTAACCTTTAAGCAACTTAAAAAAAATGGTGGCAGTGAAAAAGATAATCTTCCTGCAGTGTATGAGACTTGGGTTCAAATCCTGGGTAAGGAAGATCCCCTGGAGAAGGAAATGGCAACCCACTCCAGAATT
Source organism: Oryx dammah (assembly GCF_014754425.2). Classification (NCBI taxonomy): domain Eukaryota; kingdom Metazoa; phylum Chordata; class Mammalia; order Artiodactyla; family Bovidae; genus Oryx; species Oryx dammah. Next base: position 7,646,549 of record NW_024070207.1, on the reverse strand, counting down.
CTTGTCTGGGAAATCCCATGAACAGAGGAGCTTGGCTATAGTTCATGGGGTTGCAGAATCGGACACAACTGAGCTACTAACACACACATGCAAACACTCACACACACACACACACACACACACACACACAAAGATGGTGTAATCTAGCATCCATGTTTGAAACTTGACATGGTTTAGGGTTGCAAAGCTTTGGAAATGCAGGGACAAACAGCAGCATCTGGCTATAGGTAATGTCGAACGACTTGCTGGAAGAATGATTCCCTTCTTTGTGCTGCCAGGCACAGAGGCCATAGTGAGGACACAGGTTCGCCATACTCAGAACACTGGCATTGACTCTGATCTCACCATCCTGATCATTTCTTTAATTAGTGCATTTCCATTTTCTCAAGTATAGACTTTTGAGTGATAGAGTATGCTAATGGCAACATTTGTTCCTAAGAGCTTAGGGGAGAGAACATGATGGCCTTAGTATTAAATAATGAATTTTTTATAGGGAGATTTTGCCTAATATTTTAATTGCAAAACAATTGATGATAGTTATGGCTCCTTAGAAACAAATCTCAAATACTACATAAGAAACACCAATTTTCTTGTGGTTTGTGAACCCGCTAATGGAATGCATGTTCTTACACCTCTAGGTCACTCTTTCTAATTTTGTCTTTACTAGTAATTCTTTAGAAATGGAAAAAAGGCGCATGTTTTGTTGCAGCAAGAAATACAATAAGGAAATGCATCAAATGGAAAGATAGTTAAACTGCTTTTGTACAAACTCTATGTTGTGTAACGGCATGATAGAGCAAAATCTTATAAAACTGATACACATCTGATCATCTAGCACCCTCAAGAAGTGATCTTGGAAGGTGGAGAAGAAAGTCCGGAACTGCAAAGGTTTGTTGCTGTGCGTGGTGTCGTATTTGGAGACATGGCATCAAAAAATGTGTGTGACACATGCTTTCCCTGCTTTCCTCACCCTCTGAGCTTAGCCAGCGCTATTGGGACAGTTGTCCGTAATGTGTGTGTCCGCCCCTAGTCACTGTTTTCCCAAAGATAGTCTAGAAACCTGCAATTCTGTAATAGGGGAGGAGGTCACTAGCAAAATACATGAAAAATTAAAAACCTCATAAAAGAGGAGCTTTAGTTTATTGAAATCTATTACTACGAAAGAAGTGAGACTCCAAGACACTGAAAATTCTGAAAAATCCAAACAGATGCCAAATGACACCAACCCTGAAATAAATGTCTGAGGGGACTGTGTCAGGAGAGCGCTAAGTTCTCATGTAGCTCTGGGTGTAATTTTGAATTCTGCAGCATTGGTTTGAGGGCTTCATGAAGGGCTTGAGTCCTTGCGATGGCCATGGCTGCTCTGTAGGTGGTATTGAGACTGAGGGCCTTAACTATGACAGGTGACACAAGACACACGGCCCTTTAGCTTTTACATGAGGGCAAGATATTCTGTCTAATGTGAGTCATATGTACATCAAAACTTCGTAGCCTCCCTAGTCAGATGGGTCTCCTTGTTCAATGTGAGTTCTATCATAAAGGAAACAGTGAGTACCCTAACTTTGCTTCAGTTGGTCTGTATCTGTTTTAAGGATGAGTAGAAGATACATTTCTCTTGCCTGGCAAGCTAGACGTTTGAGAAGAACACAAATTCACTTAAGTATAAATTATGTTGATTATCACACTACCAAAAAATTCACAGAGCTGTATGTCACCAAGACCTCCTTTTTAAGTTTGGTATTCTTGAGAACTGTTTTGTATATCATGATAAATTATCTAACCTTTCATACTGTCAAAGGCCAACGTTATGGAAATAAGCAGCTTTTTATTCCATTCTAAGGTTAGTCTAACTGAATTATGCAACTTCGAATGCAATTGCTTGAAGCTTCTAGTTTGAAAGTTTTCTCATTTTAATACCTTGCAAGAGAGATAAATATTTTTTAGCTACTGTTTATGCTTAACAATATATTTTCCTGATCGTCATTCTTTTTGGGGCATTTGTTGGCACAAGAGGCAGTTCACCATGGCTTTGCTTACTTTGCTGTTTGATATAGATAATCAGCAAAGAGCTGAAATTCAATAAAAACATGTATTTTTCTTGTTGTTGTTGTTTTTAATTTCAGGCCATAGGCAGATAACTGAGCCCTATAGAATCAATACACATGGGGGCACTTGAGGTTTTGCTTGAGAGCCAAAAATGAGGTAGATTTTCTTTTAAAGCAGATTTGATTCCAGAATTATTAAACCCAACGCATCTTGGAGGCTGGTGGATTGCATTCAGTAGGATTTGGGGCACTATCTGTAACAAAGCAATCCATTTCTTTCAGAAAGTAAACTGCTATTTCAAGGGAAGGAGAGATCAGTAGGAGAGTTATTGGAAAGCTCTGTTTTAGTTTTAAGCTCCCTGAAGAATATTTTTCAGGGGCTTCTTGAAGGCAGGGCCAGTTCTATGCAATTCCTTCTGTACAGTGTCAAGTATTATTATGTTTTGTTACTCATGAGTTTATACAGTTTCTATGGTGGTTATTGTGCCCTGATTTAAAGGGTATTCATTCTAGGTAAAGCTTGGCCCTCTGTGTGGATTGCTTCCAGACTTTAGTGAATGGACTTACTGTTTAGTTAGTTAGACTTTTTTCAAGAGAATATGTTGGCTTAAAAATATTCACCCATTCATCCATCCACCAAATATTTGTACATCATCCTTTATTGAACAGCATGTATTCAGCCCTGAGGGATAAAGGAAGTAGAAGCAGTACTTACCCTTATAGCTTATATTGTCATTGAGGAGACAAAATGCAAACTTAAACACATTTAAAAAATTAATGGGGAAACTAAGGATTATTCACTAAGGGAAGCCATGTAATTGATTAACAATTTAAAAAGTTTTTATTTCTCACTATATGACAAATTCCACATGGATTAGAGAGTCAAAACTTAAAGATGAGAATTCAAATAATAAAATTATTAGAAGAAAACATAAATATTCACCTACTTTTGAAATTGTGAAGAACTTCAAAAGCATTAAAAAGTAGTGGAAATGAGCACAAAGAAAAATACCAGCAGCTCTGACTACATAAAATTTTAAAATATCTGTATGTACCCAAATATCAAAAGGTAAACAAAAAATAAAACATAAATCAGAAAAATATTTTCAATTTACATTCCAAACAACCTATATTTATTACTCCAACAAATACTTATAAAGTTCTTACTGTGTGCTTGTTACTATTCAAAGTGCTGGAGATACAACAGTGAACAAAACAAGGTCCCTTTCCCCACTAAGTTTATATTTTTATGGTACAGACAAACAATAAACAAATAAATATATAATTTGTTAGGCTGTGATATGGAAAAAAGTAAGGAAGGGTAAAGTGCACATGTTCTACCAGGAATGAGTGTTCTCTAGGAAGGTCAGGGAAGACATCTTGGATAAGGGGACATTTAAACAATGCCCTTAAAATATAAAGAGCTCTTATAAATCAATAAGACAAATACTACAATGTAACAATTATAAAAAGAACATAAATAGGTTATTCATAAAGAAGTTGTACAAATTTCCAGTAGATATGAAGATATTTCAATCTTAATAACCAATAATTGCAATGAAATGACATTATCAACTTTTACTTATAAACACTATATATACTTATTAAAAAGTCAAGCAATACAAGAGTGTATAAAATTAGAATTGAAGTTTTCACAACTCTCTTCTCACCAATCCACATTATCTCAGGGAAACCATAGACAATATTTTGATGCACAAGATGTCATTTTTTACTTATCAAATTAGGAAAGATTAAAAAATATATTCAGCATTGGCAAGTTTGTGGTTATCACACATGGAGTATAATTGATAGAATTAAAATTAACGTAATCTTTCTTGGAGAAGGAAATGGCAGGCCGCCTCAATGTTCTTGCCTGGGAAATCCCACAGGCAGAGGAGCTTGGCAGGCCACAGTTCATGAAGCCACAAGAGTCAGACATGACTTAGTGACTAAACCACCACTAAATATATAATATTTCTTCTTCTGGAAGTTATACTAAGGAAGTAATTTTAGATTTATTTAGAAATTTATGTTCAAGGGTATTAATTTCAACATAGTTTTCAGGGATAAAATGTAGGAAATATCCCAAATATCATCAATGTGTGGATGACTGGACATATATTGCTAGAATAATATGACGCCTTTAAAATAATATTTTGAGGAATATTTAGTGACACAGGAAAATGCTTATTTTCTACATTAATTGAAAAAGGTCAGTAGGCAAAACAGCATCAGTTCAGTTCAGTTCAGTCGCTCAGTCGTGTCCGACTCTTTGCGACCCCATTAATTGCAGCCCGCCAGGCCTCCCTGTCCATCACCATCTCCCGGAGTTCACTCAGACTCACGTCCATCGAGTCGGTGAGGCCAACCAGCCATCTCATCCTCGGTCGTCCCCTTCTCCTCCGGCCCCCAATCCCTCCCAACATCAGAGTCTTTTCCAATGAGTCAACTCTTCGCATAACGTGGCCAAAGTACTGGAGTTTCAGCTTTAGCCTTATTCCTTCCAGAGAAATCCGAGGGTTGATCTCCTTCAGAATGGACTGGTTGGATCTCCTGGCAGTCCAAGGGACTCTCAAGAGTCTTCTCCAATACCACAGTTCAAAAGCATCAATTCTTCGGTGCTCAGCCTTCTTCACAGTCCAACTCTCACATCCATACATGACCACAGAAAAAACCATAGCCTTCACTAGACGGACCTTAGTCGGCAAAGTAATGTCTCTGCTTTTGAATATACTATCTAGGTTGGTCATAACTTTTCTTCCAAGGAGTAAGCGTCTTTTAATTTCATGGCTGCAGTCACCATCTGCAGTGATTTTGGAGCCCCCCAAAATAAAGTCTGACACTGTTTCTACTGTTTCCCCATCTATTTCCCATGAAGTGATGAGACCAGATGCCATGATCTCCGTTTTCTGAATGTTGAGCTTTAAGCCAACTTTTTCACTCTCCTCTTTCACTTTCATCAAGAGGCTTTTTAGTTCCTCTTCACTTTCTGCCATAAGGGTAGTGTCATCTGCATATCTGAGGTGATTGATATTTCTCCTGGCAATCTTGATTCCAGCAAAACAGCATATATAGATTGATTCCAGTCGTTTAAAGAGATGTTTGCAGAGAAAAAAAAAAACCCTGGAAGGTAAATTGCTAAAGTGTTAATAGCTATCTAAGATGGAGGAAATCAGTTGGTTTTTACTTTTTTTACTTAAAAAAAATGCTTTTCTAATTTCCCAATTTTTCTACATTGAATGTGTATTATCTTTGACATTAGAGAAGAATTATTTTAATAAGTTAATCACTATACTACACTGGAGAAGCAAATGGCCACCCCCTGCAGTATTCTTGCCTGGAGAATCCCATGGACAGAGGAGCCTGGCGGGCTACAGTCCATGGGGTCACAAGAGTTAGACACGACTTAGCGAGTAAACCATCGTCACCACTATACTACCCAGTAAATATTAAAGAATAAAGAGGTGGTGTAAACAGAACTGTAAGTTATTATGTGGATGGACAGATCAATTATACTCTTCATTTTCATTTTTCAGTGAGATCATACCTTCTAAATATTTCTTCTTTTTCCTTTTTTTGAGATCTCTCTAAGATGATAACAGGTATAAAGGTTTACATTTAAAAATAACCCTTTTCTTTACAGTTTACCTTTTAGGTGTGAGAAATTGTGTTATGAAAAATATTTTTTCCTCCTTCATTCTTCTTGCCCATATGTATACTCTTGCAAAAGTAGATTTATTTCACCAGTGTTAGACATCTGGTTCACAAATTTTATTTTTAGAATGAGAGGTTTTGAAATAGTAACATTTAACTTTATCTGTACAGATTTTTAATACTATAAATTATATAAGCCTTTTCTAAGGGCCAGTTTTGGCAAAATATATTTTTCCAGTGCCCTTTCCAGGACCAAATAGCCAATTTGAGGGAGAACATTTTTATACTCCTCAGTATTTGGTTTCACGTTTGGGCTTCTTGGCTCTGAGGCATAAGATAGCCTTTACAATTTGGAACAATAAAAAGGAGGGAGTTAATGAGTTGGCAGTCATACAGATAGTCAAAGTTTAAAATTCAGTCTTGACTAAATGCATTGTTTTTTTTTTTTTCCCGAATGGAATAAGTTCAATCCTTTTTTAAAAAAGGCACATTTATTTGATTGCCTCTTCATCTAGTAGCCTAACTTTAAACAGCATAAATACAACAAAACCCATTATCCACTTTTTAAATGATGACTTGTAAACTTCTCACACACTGAGTACTGTCTTAGATGTAAAACGACTCTTCAGTAGCCCTGGGTAGATATCAGAACTAGATATCGTAAAGGAAATTCTCATTACAAACAAACAAACAAACAGATGTTTCACATCCGCCTCCCCTCCACCACCATAGCTAATAGATGAGGATGTCATCTGTATAATGCCATCCTGATTGTAGATGAAGTGTTTGCCTTTTACGGGAAAACATCTGTGACCTAATTCTATAGTTTGTCCCTTGGATAAATGGAGACTGTGGACTTCAGTAGGACTGTATTTCTTATATGTGCAGTCATTTGACTAGATGAGTTTTGATTCAAATTACATGTTATAATTTCATTGTATAATATGGAGTATTTGATAGAAATAAATAGCTTTCATTTTTTTTTGACTGTAGTCACAGGAAGAAAGGACTAAATATTAAGAACAATTAAAGGAAACACCATTACCTTCCTCCTGACCCCTCTCTTTTCTTAGATCTTTAATGAAAATGTCCTCATTTAAAGAAATACTGAGAAGGCTTGAAACTTGATTATGAAAAGATCCACATTTCCCTTCATATGGCTTAAAGATGAGATTGTTTGCATCAGAAAAGACTTCCCAAGAAATTAAAATATTTAATTAATTTTAAGCCAGGATTTGAAAGAAGTTAATGTAATAAAGCAGAGTGTTCTAGATGAAAAAATTAAATGTAATACTATGTAAATTCATATCACCACTAAAGTAAGTATAAATCTCCAGAAGGTGATAAGAAGATTGAGAGCAAGGAATTTTATTTACTGAATTCTGATCCTATAGGCACTTGCCAGTCAGTGGGGGTTGGGTACTAGATGTAAAGAAGGCCCTGCTAAACACATGCTGCCGTCAAGTGTGTGTGAAGGTCTGATTCTGGTCTTACCTACAGGCGTGGATAGCTCTAAAGACCTTGAAGTTCTCCCTACCTTCCACTTGCCATAGCTGTTTTTTGCCCAGGACCCAAGAACATAATTGATTAGACTTTGTGGCTGAAAAGTTCTTGTTTACCAGTGCTTTTATGAGAGACACTAAGCCATCTAGGGAGTTACAGACACATAAAAGCCCTCTTCAATAAATGGTAATCTCAAATGTGTTATATCTTTAAAGACATATCTGCAATTGTTCTGAGTGAATGTAGTATTCTATCTGACTTTCACTTAACAATTATTAAGAAACCTACTCCTCTCAAGGGAGAGGTGGGCTGAGTTCTAATGTCCTTTTTTTTTTTTTGTCTGCACCATAGGGCTTGCAGGATCTTAGTTCCCCAACCAGGGATCCAACCCATGTCCCCTGCAGTGCAAGTTCAGAGTCCTAACCACTGGACAACCCAGGGAATTCCCCTTAGTGTCTTCTTTATTGTTGTTCTTATTGGTTATTCATTATAAAATTAATCCATTTTCATTGTGAAGACTATGGAGAAGAACAGAAGTATTTGAGGAAGTTGGAATATCATCCATAATTCCACTACTCAGAAGCAGCCACCACTAACTTTCTGTTCAGTGTCCAGTACAAAATAAATGCTTAATAAAAGTTAGTGAATTAATGAAAAAACTTCTGCATTTTTACTATTTGAAGATTAGAATCACTTTAGTTGAGATCATTCTGTTTCTTTTCACATCTTTACATTATATCATAAGAGTTTTTCCTATGTCATTAGAAAACATAAGCAAGATACTTTTTTAGTTGTTGAATTGTATTCTGTTCTGTAGATAGGATTAGTTAACAACCTTAATGTAGTCTTTTAAGTTATTTAAATTTTTGTTGTATTATAAAAAACACTGTGATAGATATCCTTATATATAAATCTGATTGTAATCTCTGATTATTTCCTTAGAATAAATTCCCTAAAGTGAAGTTGTTTTATCTGAAGGCTTATACTTTTTAAGACTTTTGGTATATATTTCTCCTAGAAAAGTGCCACCAATAGTGTATAAGAACCCATTTCACTGTACTCATAAAGCATTATTATAAAATATCATCACCAATTTGATGAAGCCATGGGGAAACAGGAAGTCTCATACATTGTTGTTGAGTGTATAAATTGTTACCAGTCCTTGGAGGACAATTTGACAACTTTCTTCAAAATTGCAAAGGATATATTTTGACCCAGCAACCATGTTTTTAGGGTATTCATTCCATAGATACACTTGACAATGTGCAAAATTATGTAAATACAAGATGATTCATTAATATCTCATTTGATATAGCAAAAATTAAAACAGTACCTATGTCGAGCAATATAACCTTTTCAAAAATGAGTGTTTTATATAGCGTTATTAAAAGACATAAAACATATATTGTTAATTAAATGAAAGGAAGATTCAGGAAGATGTATAAGCACACTATTATTTGTAAAAAAGGAGAAAGAAAGAAAATATACATTTTATTGTTTTATATATGCACAAATTGTATGAAATGAAAAACAAAATTAATTAGAATGGGTACTTGTTGGGAAAATGGCAAATGAGAAGATAGGGCACAAGAATGGGAGGGAACATGATTAGTTCTGTAGATGAAAATCGGTATCTATTTTTAGTTTAAATTTGTATTTCTTTGATTTTTTGAAAAAAAATTCATATCATTTATTGCAAAGGTTTTTTTTTTCAGTGCATTGTATGACTGTTAATTCTGTTTATGCTTCTTTTTTATTTACAGTGTTTTGGAATCATTATATATAAAAGTATATCAGTCTTTTATTCTGTGATATCATTTGTTACTTTAAGCTATGAAACTTTCTCCCAACAGAAATATTATATATATATATGTGTATATATTAATATATACAGTCATCTCTTGGTATCTGTGGGAGATTGTTTCTGTGGATGCTCAAGTCTCATATAAAATGTCATAGTATTTGCATATAACCTATACATCTACACATATACTTTAAATCACCTCTGGATTACTTAAAATACCTAATACAAGTAAATGCTATGTAGATAGTTGACAACATGTGGCAAATTCAAAGTTTGCTTTTTGGAACTTTCTGGAATTTTTTTGAATATTTTTTATTTGTGGTTGGTTGAGTTTGCATGCATGTATATATCACATTTACCCAGTAGTCTTCTGAATTCACTTTTCTTTACATTTTAAATTCATTAGACATTTATTGTGGCATATGGTTGGAGGTGACTGTAAACATTTTTCTAAATGGTTAGTTGGTTGACTTTGTATCATTTATTGTTTATTTCTCCTCCTTTCCCACTGCTTTCTGGTACTTCTCAAAAACATTGTATATTAAGTTTTTACATATACTAGTACTTTCCTGAGTGGTTCATTATTTTCTACTGATCTATGTCTACTTTTTTACTAATATCACACTGATTTAATCAGATACTTGATAGTGATTTTAATAAATAATAGCATTGTTTCCCCTTATTTATCTTTTTAAATAAAATTTTTGTTTTTCTGTATTTTTTAGATACACTTTGGAATCTTGTTAAGTGTAAAAATAATTATGTTGATATTTTGTTTGGAAAATGTCAACTGATAAATCCATTTAGGAAGAATTGACATGCATATATTGTCAATATCTTTCCATTTAGTCATGCTTCTTTCATTCTGTTATCATCATTAAATGTATATAATTCTCCTTGTTAACCTTATTTTCAACTATTTTATCATTTTGCTGTTATTTTGAGTGGGCTCTTTACCCCATTATGTTTTCTGGTAGAGTGTGTAAGAGAGGTCTTGACATTTGCAGCTATATTTTGTATGTAGCTATTTTTTTTCTTAGACATGGTTTTCACTTGGGTGGTTGGGAAACAAAAAGACAGGACTTGGACTTACACATCTAGGCATAGAATAGTCAGGATAGTGGTAAGTGCTTGGATTCTGGATGCAGACTACTAGAATTCTAATGACGCTAGTCTTTAGCAGGTGACTTTAAGTGAAGTTATTAATATTCTCTGAGCCTCAACTTTCTTATTTGAAAAGGAAAATAATACAACCCACTTCATAGATTCTTGTGAACATTTACTGTGAGTATTCAAGTATCTGGCACACAGTAAGCCTTCCACAAATACTAAGTAGCTGTTATTATCATCTCTTTATGCCTAAGAAGACATCTAATTTGTACTTCTCCATCTGGGAGGAGGTAATAAGATTCTCATGTCCCCTAACCATGTACTGTAGAGGGCAACACAACCCAATTTTGAAATGAAGGAAATTTTCCCTTTGCCTCTATTTAATTATTACAAATAAATTCCACTCTATCATATGTTTTTGCTTTTAGTTACATGAAGTCCCTTTTACATGACAATATTTAGTTTTTTCATTAGCGGCTCCTTCAAGGTTTATCATTGCTCTTTACTATGATACTCATATCTAGTTCTCTGCAACTGCAAAGTTGGAGGAGGTCTTACATGAATCAGAGTTAGATATGCTGGCAGGAGAGCAAAAAGCCCTTCTCTGATGTTATCTCCTTGTATTTTATTTCCAGAGTCGGTAGATATCAATTTAGGCCTTACTCTGGATTTTTCAACCTTTCTCCTATGTGACTCTGTGCTGGGCATCTCCATTAGCTAGGAAGCTTTGGAGATGGCAGTTTCATGGACCACTGGCTTGGGGTTGTGACCTGCACTTCAATAAATACTGCCTCAAGCCTTTCTTCTCCTGTGACCTGCTGCTTTCGGAGACCTGGGCTCTGTTTCAGGGCCACTGCTTTTTCTTCTCTCTTTCATACAAGTGACTTACAAGTGAATTTTAAATAGCCAGTTTATGGTGAGGAACTTTTGAGTTCATGTTCGCAGGACCGTGCTCTGTTTCAGACATGCCTGCCTTCCACCCAGGAAACCAGTTCCTGTGTCTCTTATTGAGGGATATTTTATACCCTTTTCTCAATTTTAAGGAAGGACTATAAGGGCCAGGACAGGGGCTTCAGTTCCACTTTGGCCACTAAGGGACCATTTTACACTTTTGGGAGCTTTAGAGAAATGCCAGGCGGTTGGTAGGGGGTGGGAAGAGAGAACAAAACTTGATTCTCCATTTTAATAGTTAATGTGAATGAAAAGTGTGAACCCTGGCAAGTGTGACTTTACTCCAAGTGAATATATTTAACCTGAATAGAAATTGTGAACCCTGGCAAACATGATCTCTCTTACCCATTGGCACCAACAAAACGGTAGATAGCTGGATGCTATGATTTCCTAATCAGGTTGCACGTAGCCCTGATACACTAGTTTGCTTTTTGAAACGACTAGATATTGTCCCTATTAGAGTCAGCAGTTGAATACCAAACACTTTCTGTTTATTTAAGGACAGGCTGATAGATTTTTCTTTTTTTAAAATTTCCTATCTAGCTTATAAAGTTGTAATCCATGTGTGTACAACTAAAATGATATCCACATACAGCTCAGGGTTTCCTTCGAATTGTTACTGGCTTTTGTGCATAAGGAAGGTTGTTGCTTTGCTGTAAACCACAGACCCAGAGTAAACCTCAGCTGTGCTGTAGCTATTTTGGACGACAAGTTTCTAGTTGCTTGTGTGTAATTGCCCGTATTACATCATCCTAACTATTGTGAAATGTTCAAAATACAAAGCTTATCTAACGATTCATTTCAGGTGGACAGTTCTTTTTAATGTCATTTTAGAAGTAGTTCCCTGAACAAAACAGATTCCCCCCTTTGCTCTTGCTCTCTTGTTCAGGCCAGTGGTAATTTAGTGATTGATAACAATGTAGCAGAGCAAAGCGTATCATATACATTGTGCACCATAACCTTGCCAGCCTATCTAAAACATTCTATGAGATGTAGTTTCTCTTGGTGCAAATAAAGAACTAAGGGGAGAAAAATCCCCTCCACATCAAATCAAGTAAGAATTAACCTCAAATGAAATTTAATTTCCCTATTGCTGAGTGGCGGAGGAAAAAAAAAATCTACTTTCAATGATCACAAGAAGCTTGGATACAGATCACTCACTGGTTTAAGGGTTTCAGTTTGTCAGATTATGCTGTCTTTTGTGATAGTAAATATATGCCAATACAGAAAACTTTAAAATGTCTCTGTTGGTGGATTGCATTAACCCATTTTTAAGTCAAGTAGATGACATTCCACTAAGCTAAGACCTTCTGGTATTTTCTTACCAATGTTAAACATTTGCAGGTTAGGTAATAGTTTATGTTTATTCATCTATTAGTGGGGGGGGGTTAAAATAATATTTATTTTTGGCCATGAACTTTGTGTACCACGTAGACAGTATAGTTTGGTAAAAGGCCTTATAGATAATATTTCAAAATGGGAAAAAAGATTTCTTAGAACCTAAAGGTCAGAAATCAAATAATTCTAGGCCTTTTTATTGATGAATAATGGACTTTTAAATACCATATGTGACTGTTAGATCAAATGAGAGTACATAGAGTTCAATATTAATTGGGTGAGCATCAGCTGATGGCCTGTTTGCAGGATACAATGAAATTATGTTATCAATATAATGTTTTATGGATTCCTTGGTTTGAAAATTAACTAAAGATAGCATAAGCAGTTGGAGCGGTAAGTTGTAGCAGAGAACAAGATTTTCATTTGAAATTTGAAAACAGAAGTAAAGGTGACTGAAGCAGAAAGCAGTCTGTGGTGTAAGATTTCTGCCAGCGTTTCTCGATGTAACTGAGTATATCTGGGTGTTTGGGAGGAATAAGAACCAAAGAACAGAGGTGTTCCAAAATGTTTTTCAAGCCTTATGTCAATAGAAAATCCTTTTCTTGAATAGTTTAGCTTGCTTTACTATGGATATATATATTTTATACTTATTTTATAAACATATAAACATATAAAATAAGTATAAAATATGTATATACATAATCTTTGCCTCCAGTGTTTTCTTAGTATTGTAGATACTGGTTAAAGTGTGGTGAGCAAAACTGACACGGTCCCTGCCTTTGTGGAGTGAGGAGACAAAAACCCCAAGATAAAATTATAGTGCTATGAAAGAAGGATCATGTCATCATGAAGGGAAATGGGAGAACCTGAGCTAGTCTGGGGGATTAGGAAAGTCATATTTGAGTTGACACTTAAAAGGTGAACAAGAGTTGGTGATGCAAAAAGGTATGGAGATGGTGTGATGGTTGAAAGCAGAGAAAAGGAGTAGCATGTGTGAAGACCCTGAGGTGGGCAAGAGCTTGGTGGAGCTAGAGTGAGAGGGCCAGGAGAATCTAAACAGGTGGGTGAGTGGGGAAACATCACAGGCTGTGGCTGGTGAGGTGTGGATCTGGAATGAAAACTTCCGCTTAATTTCAATGAACTGTTCTCCACCGCCCCCCCCACCAGGTGGTTTGACTTTGTTGATGTCTTGAATCCCACACACAGCCTCTGGTTCAAGCAGTGGAAGCAGGCTGAAGCAGGAGAGTAGTACACAGAGACTACTGTGAATTCTGCAGCAAACAAATTCATCTCAGAAAAGCAGCCACGGAAAGGATTGCTTTTAAAGTAAAGAAAGAAGCAGCCTGCAGGCAGCTTCAGATGGATGGTTTGTAGTTCAAGCCCATTCTGCTCGATGGCCTTTTGTATTCCTGCTGCATCCAAACATGTTAGTGAGTAGTGTACCAGTGGACTCTCTGAGATGGTGTTTGTGGCACACACCAGGCTTAGCTAGTTACATTTATGATGTGCAATCGGTAGTGTCAAGGCATTATTAGTAGAGAAGAAGGCAAGGAATTTCTCCTTTTTATCTCCCCTCTGGATAAATAGACAGCAGGCCCCAGAGAAGAAAGAACTCTTTTTTTCCCTATGTCTTGGCTTCTTTCTCCTTTCTGCTCCAACTTTTTTTTTTTCCTGTGAAGTTCTGCTTGAGAGTCAGCAGAGGGCGCACAAATGCACTAAAATGCAGCCTTTATTCCTCTGGCCACAGTAATTTCATTGTCTTTATCTCTTCATCTTTATATCCCTTAGAGACAGGGATGCGTCTTGGCCTTTTCTTTTTGTAATATTTCCATCAAGGGAAATATTCCCCACTGATTTTGGAAAGGTGGGAAAAAATTACTGTCTAGATAAAAAGAGCAAGAGAGAACAGGATTATATTCCTGATGTGTATGTGTTAGTCGCTCAGTCGTGTCCGACTCTTTGGGACCCCATGGACTGCAGCCCACCAGGCTTCTCTGTCCATGAGATTTTCTAGGCAAGGATACTGGAGTGGGTTGCTATTTCCTTCTCCAGGGGATCTTCCCAACCCAGGGATCAAACCTGAGTCTCCCTGCACTGCAGGCAGAGCCTTTACTGACTGAGCTACAAGGGAAGGCCCTGATATATGGGAACAAATTGTACGTGTGTGTAGTGGGTGTGTGGGTGTGTGTGTGTGAGACAGATCTCAGAGTTGCTCGTACCCTGTATGACTCATTTGGAAAGGACTCATTTTGCCAATAGCAAGGCAGAAAGCCTGGGCTCTTCTTTGCTTTCCCTGGGCTGTTGTCCTCAGAGCAGCTGCCCTGCTTGCTGACAGGTCCTAATAATGAGGATGATGTGGCCAGGGGGAGATTCATCTTCTTCCCCAGTATGACTTCTTCATTGAATTTGCTCCTTGCTGAAGTCCAAAGTGGATTGTCTCCGTTGAACTGTGCGCTCTGTTCACTCTGCCTAAGGTCAGAGAATCCAGCTGGAGCCTGTCTGCCTCCAACATCACTGGCTGTAGAAAGCGATCCAATATGTCTGTGACAGTTCTCCGCATGATGTGTGAGAGGCAGACGAGAGCTAGTTTAAGTTCCTCCAAAGATGCCTTGGCGTGGCAGTGCTGACGAAGGTGGAGACTTGTTTGTGTCAATGACACAATAGGAGAAGACATTCAGAGTCCAGCTGCAGGGAGTGAGGAGGTGTGCGGCTTAATACAGGTTTCTGACAAAAGCCCACACGCTTCACATTCTTCCGCCCTTAGTGCCAATCTCCTTCTGATGTCTTAACCTGACTTTTGTTCTGCTTTGCTCAAAGGTTTCTGGTGCCACAAAGAATTGCTTGGCTGGGGAGTAGTTATAGTGGCTAACACATTGATACTAGTGCAGGGCACTTTATAACTAACTAGTCTTGTAATAACTCCGCATGAGAAATGAATAAGGTTTAGTTTAGCATATTCTCCTTATTGTTAAAGCATCAGGCACAGTTATAGCTTTCTCATAAATAATAGTGATAGCTCCGAAAGGCCATTGTTCATGTAAATTTTCTGACTGTTAGCGAGTTTGGAAAAGAACTGTGTTGAAGAACAGGTTATTTAAAAAGCAGAATGATTTCCCAATAAAATGCCTTTCAGCTTTTCCCTTTGGGGCTCTGGGCTGCCCCCCTTGTCTCCAAGATCCACGTGGGTAGGTTTCATGTTAGCTTGTGAGCCCAGTAGAAGTATTCTTTCTTTCTATGCCAGCAAAACACTAATACTCTAAACACAAAGGACATTTAACACAGTAACTGTTTCTGATGGAGTGAGTGGTGCTGCTAGCTTACTCTCTCTTGGATGGCTTCTGTATGATGGGAGCAAGGTTGGGAATTGGGCCCATGCTTGTGTGGTATAAGTAACCAACTTTAAAAAAGCATTTGTATAGTCAGGGTCATTCTTTCCCTTTCTCAATAGACTTGCAGTCCTGGGCTGAATATTTATCGGGCTTGGTTTTGTGTCTTTGGAACAAAGGAAACTTCCAGTGACCAGTTTGGTTAATCACTAATGCTTATTCCCTCTTCCTTACTATTCCTTATAGGGTTTCCTTCTACTCCAGTACGTTGGATTTCCAATCACATCAAACCCTATTAGGCTGCCTTCCATTGATAGCAGATTAGATTCCCTTACACCTCACTGCCTAGCAGGATTTTCCTCTCCACAATGTGGAGAGTGTTAGATTCCCTTACATGGGTTGCTGCTTGTTAAACTGTGTTTGGTGCTGCGTAGTATTGAATTCTCTTTCCCATCAGCAGTCTCTGGGTTGTTAATTACACACTTGCAGATTCACTTCTCTTGCATATTCTCTAATGCCTAGCTCTCCATGAGCTCTGACCATACACGTCGGTGCCGCAGGCAGCCCTGTCTGCTCACAGGTTTTGTTCAGTTCAGCTATGCGGTTATTGAACATCTGTGTGTCAAGAGCCTGCAGGATTTATAAACACGAGTGGGGAATAATCTTTGCCTTCAAGGAGTTTACAGTCTAGTGGTCAGGGAGAGGACAGGGCAGTGCATAAGATGTGTATGCATGAAGGGTAAGCATTGATTTTACCACTTTGCTAATAACAGTTTTTATTTGGCATAATTAAAGCACCTTAGAAGGCAACTCATTCCCTATTATGCCATTTTTGCCAGCACTCTATTCCATAATGAAAAAAGAAAACATTTGGAAGCATAATTGAGTGAAAATGGACATTTTATTGGGTTCTACTGCAGGTATTGGCAGAATTGCAAAAAAAGAATTCTGGGGTCTCTTAACATACTCAATCCTGCTTTTGTATGTACCTAGCATGATATTAGAACTCATATGATTCTAAGAGGTACCCATCAGGCATGGAATAATAAAAATTCATATATAGTCTACTCTCTAATAGACCTTGACATTACATACAGACTAGGGTCTATGTCTTTTTCTTTTGACACCAAAATATGCACAATTTATTCATCCCTGGAAGGGAGGAGACCAATGGTAATGGGAAATGGAGTCATGGTTTCCCACAAGGAGCAGCAAGGAGACAGGTGTTACCAATTGTGTTCTTAATGCTCAAGAGTCTCAACCTGGTGGCAAAATCACAGTCTGTGTCCCACATTAGTGTGTTACCTAGTTCCTTCTTTGTATATATCCTCATTCCTTGAACACTCACCACATGTCAGGCATAGTTCCAGGTGTTCATTGTAGCATCTTAGTAATTGCTCACCAAACCAATGAACTTTCTCCATATTTGCTGTCAGTAAAAAAAAAATCCAAGTTTACTGGCAACAAAAGGATATGTTTTGTATCTCTTTCTTCCACCTCAACCAGAGTGCTTCACTAATGCCAAATTTCTAATTTGATGTGAACAGTACTTATAGCAGTCTGAAGCTTGAAATGCCAAATTATGATCTCAAAAGTGTAGTTTAGGAAAAGACTTAGCTAATAAATACAATTATTTGATGTAGGAATGAAATAAAACCCAAAACTTTAGTCTTAATTTTTTTTCTTTGACACCAAAATATTGCGCCATTTAAAAAAATCCCTGGAAGAGAGGGAACCAAAAGTAAGTCAAAGTAGAAAAGAGGTGGCAGGACCAATGTTTTTGCAATTGACTCAGTCTTTTCTAATAAGTCAAGTTTAAAGTGCATCTAAACCCCAGAGTATGATATCTGTATTTCCTATTCTAATTGTGTAGTGTAAAGATGTTTTACTAGTATGGAAAGGTGACAGTGACATTCAAAACTCATTTTTCAAAGATGTGTTACTCTTCAAACATGTGGACCATAACACTGTTTCATTAGAATAATAAAATATAAAATATTGATCTTTCAACTGAAATGCCCTACTCCCTTACTTGATCAAGGTCATCACCACTTGTTAAGAGATGTTTTCTTTTCTGAGGTTTGTCCTTACTGCATAGAACTTAGCATGCACATCTGAACGCAGACTTTGTTATCCTGAACTCTGTTCTTGAGCCTTTACTGAGCTTCTACTATGTGTAACACAGCATCTTCCTACTCTCTCAAACACTCCTACTGGAGTACGTACTTCCATAACTCAACTATTTTGTATTTCGTCCCCTTTTGAATCCAAGACTGTGACTGTCACTTATGGATTATGGCTTCAGAGAAACAGTCGGTTCCAATGAACTCTGCTATTCCTTGGACAGGCCTTAGCCATAAAGACCATAGTCAGTCACTTTCTCAAAATTTGGCCACCCCCTTCCATGTTAATGGCATAATGGTGTACATTCTGAGCATTGCCTGTGACTCATAATCACCATGCAAAATGCATCATTCATTAACTGTTTAGTGTGACCTTTTGCACAGTGGCACTAATTATTATTATCAAAGAAGCCCAGTAAACTAGACTGGTAATTATCAGTGATTTATTTGAATAGACAGCTAAGCTATTCTTGGCAAGTTAGTCAAAGCAGTTGTCATGACAGCCTTACAAATATGTCTTATGAATTGGGTTAATTAGGGTAATTAATAACTGATATTTGGCCCTCTTTTCCCAAGGTATTGCCTATGCATTATCAAAAGGGGAGAGGTAAAGTTGAATAAAAAGGGAGAGTTTGTTTCCCTCTTCCAAGAAAGCTACTTTTAAAGTCAGTGAAAACCACCCAGCCTCCAAAGGTGGCTAGAGAAAGCCTTATTTTATGGAATCTTCTCCTGCTTTTGAAGATTTCAGAACCAGCTAGCACAAGCCACCCTGAAGAAAAGGTAGTTGAAAAGAGGAGCTAAGTTGTCAGTTCCCTGGGGTTTCTGCTTTCCTTTTAGTCACCCGTGAGAGCCCCCAAGGGCCAGTCCCTCTGGCTTCCACTTTTGGCAGAGCCTCACTTTGTTTTTTCTCTCATCTAGAACTTGCTTGCCTTACTCTCCAGCCTGTTCATGGTATTGGTTTTCTTATTTTTCCCTCACAAGGAAGTCGTGAGTTTCCTTACCCAGGTTTCTGCCCCTCAGAGGTTTTCCAACTTTTAATTTTGTTGGAGACCTTTTTCTAAATTTAATACCTTGGGGACTATCTAACATTGCCTGGTGGTGGTTTTGCTCTTTTTTCAAAGAGAGGAAAAGGGACTACCTCTGAAGAGCTTTCTCTTTCTCGCCCTTGAGAAAGTAGAGAGGAAAAGTCCAAGTTTCTTCTCTGTGTATCTCAGTATATTGAGTTGTTTTCCTTATTACAGTGTAAAGACAAAGGGAGAGGTTAAAAATGAAACCGGTTTTCCCCAATGAGATTATCCTTTCAGTTGATACCATTGTTCACAAAATGAATTCAAGACTTTTTGTAGTGCTTTTGAATAGCAAATTGATTTCTCCCCGTTTCTTCCATAAAGCAAGGAAAAGGAATCCAAGGAGGGAAGGGGACTGAGGACATTAGTTGGATACCAAATCTGTATCATTTCCTGGGCTTGATCCTTTCTTATCTTAAGTAACACTTGTCACAACAGCCCTATGAAATGGGAAACAGTATTATCTTATTTCTACAGATGAAGAAAGTAAAGTATTTAAAGGTTAACTAATTTTCCTGAGGTCACACATAATCAAGAATGACCAAGTCTCTCTGATCCAGAGTCCTTTCCACACCAGGTAGTGGAGTTTTCCAGGAAAGTGACAGGCTTTTAGTAGTTTTAGTATAAATTCCAGATGTGCTATTCAGACTCCCCTTGACTTAAAATACCCATACTTTCTTGCTTCTCTGCCTTCTTGGCAATTGAGATTTCTAGGTCAGAGGCTAGCATTCTGGCTGACCCATAAAATTTGAGTTTGGGGACAATTCTAGGAAAAACTTTTAGTAGAGGGCATTAGGCTAATACTTTAGAAATGACCACAGCTTTTGCTTCCCGTGTCACACTGGAATCTCATGATCAGAAAAAGGCAGTTTCCTTCTCTGTTTCACATATAGTTGCCCTGATATGGAAGAAAGGCATTGTGTTGCCTGAAGTGACTTGATGATACTTGGAGACCACACAGGACACATGAGAAGTGGAGGTGGGTGTGGTCCCCTAGTAAAACAGGACCATATTCTGGTATCTTAGGAAGCTGAAAACTAACAAAGGGGAGCTAATGTAGGCCCATTTCTCTGGTGTTCCCTTAAAAATTTAGAATGAGTATCACACATTTAGTATTAAAAATTTTTTCATGCATAGGCATTTGCCTAGCCCCTAAAGAACATTAATTCACTCAACAAATAGCTACAGAATACCTACTTCACACCTGACAGTGTTTTCAGGATTCCAGGAAGAATGGTGGACAAAACAGACAAAAATTACTAACATCATGGGGTTAACATTCTAGCAGGGGGAAAGAGATAATAAAATAAGTAAGCTAAATATATGGTAGTTTAGAAAATAGGTGCTATGGAGAACAATGGATTGTGAATATTGGAGAAATTATGCAAATTAAATAGGGCAGTTAGGTAAAGCTTCAGTGAAACCTTTTTTTTTCTTTCTCACTTCACACACACACACTTTTCCAGCTAGGCTGATAGTTCATTCATTCATTAGTACCTACTCTACCAACTGCCTTTGTATCTTACATGGGATATGCATTTAAGAACAAAACATATTTCTCCTAGCCTTATGGAGCCCAGACTGTAGCACAGGAGACAGACAGTAAAAAATGGTTACACAGGTAATGACTTGCAATTATAAGTGTGGTGGAAAGCAGTAGAGGGTACTAACATGTACCACACATGGAGGCCACGACATGGATACCAACTCTATGAGGCTAAAGACCACAGGCAGACCGCTGAACATTTGCTAACTGGAGTATAGTAGGGAAGACCATGATGACATGATTACAAAACAGAAAGTCTCATTTGGTTTTGGTTGTGTCTAGGGACCCATGAATTTGTGATTTCAAATGTCTGATTGCTATAATTGCATATAGATACCTTCAGCCTCCAATCCAGCTATTTATTGGTATTTGATTTTAAATACTCATGTACATATATATGGCTATATTTTTCTGGAAAACAAATTAATGACTGTTTGATGTGGTGAATTTGTGGGGCTGCTAGAAAACTGACTTAAACAGAGGGAAAGCATTAAGGAAATGATGGCTGATTTTTAGAGTGCCTATTTGATTTTCTTCTCCATTCATTGTGCCTGCAAAGATTCAAAATCCCCTAAAATGAAAGATTGTAGGATAAAATGCATCCTTTTTATGTTTAAACTATTTCCTCATAAATATATTATTTTTTTCTCCTACGGACCACGGGCTAATAGCCTAGAACTAGTACTTTGGCTCCCTAAAAAGTCCTGCAAGACAAGCCAATTACGGACTCTGAAATATTTTTTCATTCCTTGTAATAGCGATTCATTCTCTGCTATGGTACACTAACTGGGAAACAAGATAATGACTGGGAAACAAGTTAAAATGAGAGTTTGGGCACTTTCAGAATAATTGATTATATCCCTGGTGGCTCAGATGGTAAAGCATCTGCCTGCAATGTGGGAGACACGTTCGATCCCTGGGTTGGGAAGATCTCCTGGAAAAGGAAATGGCACCCCACTCCAGTACTCTTGCCTGGAGAATCCCACGGACGGAGGAGCCTGGTGGGCTACAGTCCACGGGGTCACAAAGAGTCGGACACGACTGAGCCACTTCGCTTCACTTCACTTCACTTCACCAAATCCTTAATAGTGCAGAGAGGCTAGTGGGTGGGGAATAGAAGAGCAAAAGCAAAGGTGAGATGAATGTGTGTCCAGGAGAGCATGACTTTTTATAAAGTTATGACTTTTGAAATGACATCTGTGGAATACACTTTAGCTAACTTTTTTTCATTCCATTTAGTCTTCAAGTAGACAGCAGTTCGATTATTTATGCTGATATCTGCCTTTATATGCTATGGTGTTACTTTTTTTATGTTACCTGCATTGTTGGCACAATTCATTTTTTAAAAATTGAAGCATTGTTGTTTACAGTGTTGTGTTAGTTTTACATGTACAGCAAGCTGATTCATTTTTATATATGTATGTGTGTGTGTATGAGAAGACAATGGCGCCCCACTCCAGTACTCCTGCCTGGAAAACCCCATGGATGGAGGAGCCTGGTGGGCTGCAGTCCATGGGGTCGCGAAGAGTTGGACACGACTGAGCAACTTCACTTTGACTTTTCACTTTCATGCATTGGAGAAGGAAATGGCAACCCACTCCAGTGTTCTTGCCTGGAGAATCCCAGGGGCAGGGGAGCCTGGTGGGCTGCCGTCTATGGGGCCGCACAGAGTCGGACACGACTGAAGCGACTTAGCAGCAGCAGCAGCAGCAGCAGTGCTGCATACACACACACACACTCACACACTCACACACACACACACACACACACACACACACACATATACACACACACACTTTTCCAGGTCCTTTTCCCCTATAAGTTATTACAAAATAGTGAGTATAGGTCCTTGTTGGTTATCTATTTTATATATCAGTTCAGTTCAGTCACTCAGTCGTGTCTGACTCTTTTCGAACCTATGAATCGCAGCACGCCAGGCCTCCCTGTCCATCAACTCCCGGAGTTCACACAAACTCATGTCCATTGAGTCGGTGATGCCATCCAGCCATCTCATCCTCTGTTGTGCCCTTCTCCTCCTGCCCCCAATCCCTCCCAGCATCAGAGTCTTTTCCAATGAGTCAACTCTACACATGAGGTGGCCAAAGTATTGGAGTTTCAACTTCAGCATCAGTCCTTCCAATGAACACCCAGGACTGATCTCCTTTAGCATGGACTGGTTGGATCTCCTTGCAGTCCAAGGGACTCTCAAGAGTCTTCTCCAACACCACAGTTCAAAAGCATCTATGTATATGTTCTGAATGTTCATTGGAAGGACTGATGGTGAAGCTGAAATTCTAGTACTTTGGCTCCCTGGTGAGAAGAACTGACTCATTGGAAAAGACCCTGATGCTGGGAAAGATTGAAGGTGGGAGGAGAAGGGGACGTCAGAGGATGAGATGGTTGGATGGCATCATTGACTTGATGGACATGAGTTTGAGTAAGTTCCAGGAGCTGGTGATGGACAGGGAAGCCTAGGGTGCTGCAGTCCATGGGGTCGCAAAGAGTCTGACACGACTGAGTAACTGAACTGAACTGAACTGATGTATATGTTAATCTCAACCGTCTAATTTATCCCTCCCCTCCCCCTTTGGTAACCATAAGTTTGTTTTCTATGTCTGTGAGTCTGTTTCTGCTTTGTAACTAAGTTGATTTACATCATATTTTAGATTCTGCATATAATGGATATTAAATGGTATTTGTCTTTCTCTGTCTGGCTTACTTAGTATGATAATCTCTAGGTTGATGTGGTGTTACTTTGGTGAGCAGGAGAAATTAGCTGTTAACAAGTGAAGAGTACAACAGTCACAGCTATGATATCCTTCTGCATGCCACCATCCCTGACAGTCTCCAACTGCCCTTTTTATCTGGGCACTTTGGTAACACTATTAGCTGGCCTGTGCTCTTTCCTTTTGAGGATAATTTATTTTGCTTGAATGTTCTGTTACTTTCCCTTTTGGTCTACTCTTCTTTCAGTGGTTCTGCTTGCCTATCTGGTGGTCTTTTAGAAAGTTCCAACCCAATGTCAATCTGGAGTGGGACTGGTAATACCCAAATGGAAGGAGTCTTCAGGAATGATAGAAATGTTATGGGGGAAGCAAGTGGAGGGTAAGTGGATTTCTAAAACAAGTAGGATGTTAGGCCTCATTAATGAAGAATAATTTCCCGATTATGGAAAGAATTAGCCCCTCTGAATTCTTTGCTGCTCAGATTACACCTGTAGTTTTATGTTCAATTCTGCATACCTTATTTTAAGTAGGACACTGACAGGCCACAGTAAGTTTCAAGAAAAGGTTAAGAAATTGATAAAAGGCCTGGAGACCACATGATTTGTGGAACAACGTTTCTATTGCTTTATTATAATACAGGCAAAAACTCAGTTGCGTGAAGTCAACATTATCATTGGTCTGCATTGGGAAAATGTATTGAAATGAAGGTACTGAAACCAAAGTGTCACAAAAGCGTAAAACATTCTTCTTCCTAACATTTGGACTTTGAATTAGTTGCTTTGAAAAATGTGTACTGTGTGAACCCAGCACTAGCTAATTGTTTGACCAGAACAATAGCTTTTACATATTCAGCCTGAAGACTGGTTCTCAGGTATGAGGCCAAAACCTGATGGATAATTGGGGGATCATGAGGATTTCCCTCCGCCTTTTAGAGTGCTTTATTTACTCTTCTCATCATTGAAGAACACCACTGTCAGAGGTAAGGTCTTAGAAAGTTGGCTAGTATTCTATCTTTACATCTTCTTGACATCCTTTCTGGCTTTGTAGTGGTGTGCTTTTAGTGGAGTTAGGAAAGAATTAATATCTTGGCATAACCTTAGATGTGGCTTGTTTTTCTCTTAAGAATATTGAGAAGGTGAGCATGTAGTGGGAAATTTTGAGATTTTCTGGTTTACAGACGTTCTAAAAGGCATTTCTAATCATCAGCATCATCACTATCCCAAATGACAGAAGAAATATTAACTTCTGAAAATAAATATTCAAAAGGCAAATTTTATGAAATGGTTGGCCTCCCTTGGATCCTCATTATTTTTAGATCATGTAGGGAGGGCTCACTCATACCTTTATTTAGTAATTGTCTATCTTCTCGTGCCTTATGCATTTATTTTTTAAAGCACAGGGAAAAAAGCTTTTGAGGGGAGAGATCAGAGTAATCTTTGTTTGCACAGAAACACTATGTATGCATTGTTGGCTTAAGGCCAGCAGTAGACAGAAAGAGTCTGACTTGAGAGCATATCCTGGCCCTGATTTCCAGGAAGGGAAGACACAGAAACATCATTCCCAGAGCAGAGATAGCGTATTTGTGAACAAGGCAAGATTTCCCTTGTTTCTTCCTGTGATCTTCCCTCATTTTGAAGTACTGGATGAGATCAGGCCTCCAGGGATGGCACTCGGTTAGGTGGTAATTGGGAGGGACTGGGGATCTAAGCAGTACCTGGAAGGCAAGAGGGTGACCCAAACACGTGCAACTTCTTCTGGAAAAAAGGCACAGCGTCAGGCAATCAGAAGAGGAAGGGAACAAGCATAAAATTCACATCCTTAGATTCCATAAAAGAAGAAAGGAGAGTGCTCGCTCTGTTTCCCATCAAATGTGCAGTCTTATGGCACTCTCTTCTATTGTGTATGTTTCGTGTTGCGTGTAAGCCCCCTTCAGGGTTCTTTACCAGTAGCACCACCAAGGAAAGCCCTCTTGTAGAGCTGAGAGCAGGTGGGTTGGCCATGTGAAGAGAGTGAAAGTGTCCACCTACAGGCTGCTGTAGGGAATACCTCCATCTTCTTTCCTACTTCTGACAAATAGACTAGGGTAATTTTTAAGAGAGTATCTAAACTAGGATCAGCTTGTCTCAGGACTCATCTTTACGCAAAGGCTACATGAAGAATTTTAAAGTCCTGAGCGTCTGACCACTGGAGAAAACTTTTCCTAGCTCAAAAATGTCTCTGTGGTTTAATTAGTTACCCCTTTGGATACGGATTTTTTCAGCACTGTACTGAATGTGACTTGTCTTCCAAACTTTACAGAAGAGCCAACCCAAATTCAGTTGAATTTGTGGCTGTAGGGAAGTTGTTTGAATTTATTCAGCATGCCTTATGTTCTTTCTCACACCTGACACTCATACATAGCTTCCAAAATCAAGAATTAGAGCTAGAGAGAAGCAAACTCTTTCCCCTGAACAAATAATTTCTCTAGTTCTGTCCCCTGCTTCGGATCACATGTATCTGAAGGTAGTTCTGATGGCAAGTGCCACTTAGGAGAACCTTCTATGTTGCTCTCTTTTCTATATACCCTTGTTATAGTACTAACAACATGTCATTATAATTCTCTCTTCACTCAGCCTTTATATAGTACAGTCAAATTTGATTAATTGAGACTAACTTGGGGGAAGGCCAGTTGGAATTACAGAGAGAAAAAAAATGCAATTTTATTACTTTCAAGTTCATAGAATAATAAGAAGTAAGCTAACAAAGCCCTTGCCAGGAAGTTTTGCCAAGTAGATGTCCTTGGATCTGCTTTAATGACTAAATAAGAATGATGTGCAATTAACATATTTATTGTTTGTAAATTGCTTCTAAAGTGCTTAAAAACAATTTATTCTCTTAAGTAGTTTAAACACTTCCCTTGTAATCTTGTTTACACCATAATTTGCTCAGTAAACCTTTTTAAAAATAGATACAACAGCCTATCTCTATCAGAATGATCACCAAATATGAATTAGTGACGTCTGAACTACAAAGGTATTAGTACAACATGAAGAAACTAAGCCTGAGAATGATGCTTTGAGGAAGTGGGCAGAGCAAATTCCTCTTTTCCTGCTTAGTTTTTGTCACAGAGGCAGGGCCTCAGTCTTATTTAGAGAGGAGAAAAGCTCCCTCACCAGGAAGCAACACTTGCCATCAGTCTAGCCCCCCTCAGTAGTCTAATGCCAATTTCCACTGAGGCAGTAAAAATGAGCAAATTTACCTTTTCAATAATTTCACTATGATCAAACAATCCCCAGTGGGCACTAATAGAAGATACTGTATTTTGATTGCAGTTTATCTCTAGCAATTATAGATGAGCAATTTAAGTGGCAACAAAACAAGTCATTTGCTAGAATGAGACTGTATTTCACTGAGCTTTATCATTTCACTTTTTTTTTATCAGATTACTCAGCTTTTTCAGATTACTCTGCTTCCTTGGGTGGATCATACATCCTCTTTTTGCAGTATCCTGAGGAACAATTACTTTTCTTAATGATAGAATATTGACAGATGATTTACAAACATCATTTGCACTAAATTTTACTTTTCCCTCCCTTGAGGAATTTTGTTGACAGAATTTACAGCATTAGGTTTTACTCTTTGAGGACTTCTTAGGAGAAATAACAGGAAGAAGTTGGGCAGGTGGAGAGGGATGAGTCCTGGCCTGGTGGCCGAAGAGCTGAGTTCTAAACTTGTGTCTGGGTTTCTGAAAACCAACTGTGATACTTTGAGGGTGGTGGTGAGGTTCCCTGGGCCCATTTCCTTGTCTTCAAAATATTGAATGTGTGTGTGTGTGTGTGTGTGTGTGTGTGAGAGAGAGAGAGAGACAGAGAGAGAGAGAGACAGAGAGAGAGAGAGGGGGACACAAAGAGAGATTAGATACTCTCTAAGATCTTTTTGAGCTTTAATGCTCTCTGGGTAATTGATTCTGTGATGGTCATGAGGCCAAAAGGAAATTTTTCAAAGCCTAGGGCATAGCATTGTCAGACTGCACTAATGACTTCAAGAACCTTTGCAAATGACCACATTTGGTAGAAAAGCAACTAAAGACTCTGTCATGATATGAGAAATAATTAATATTGCATAAAAGGTTGGTTTTTTAAAATTTATTTATTTTCATTGGAGGCTAATTACTTTACAGTATTATATTGATTTTGCCATACATCAACATGAATCTGCCACGGGTGTACACGGGTTCCCCATCCTGAACCCCCCTCCCACCTCCCTCCCCATACCATTCCTCCAGGTCATCCCAGTGCACCAGCCCCAAGGATCCTGTATCGAACCTGAACTGGCGATTCGTTTCTTATATGATATTATACATGTTTCCATGCCATTCCCCCAAATCATCTCACCCTCTCCCTCTCCCACAGAGTCCAAAAGACTATTTTATACATCTGTGTCTCTTTTGCTGTCTCACATACAGAGTTATTGTTACCATCTTTCTAAATTCCATATATATGCATTAGTATACTATATTGGTGTTTTTCTTTCTGGCTTACTTCACTCTGTATAATAGGCTCCAGTTTCATCCACCTCATTAGAACTGATTCAAATGTATTCTTTTTAATGGCTGAGTAATACTCCATTGTGTATATATACCACGGCTTTCTTATCCATTCGTCTGCTGATGGACATCTAGGTTGCTTCCATGTCCTGACTATTATAAACAGTGCTGTGATGAACACTGGGGTACACGTAACGTGTCTCTTTCAATTCTGGTTTCCTCGGTGTGTATGCCCAGTAGTGGGATTGCTGGGTCATAAGGCAATTCTATTCCCAGTTTTTTAAGGAATCTCCACACTGTTCTCCATAGTGGCTGTACTAGTTTGCATTCCCACCAACAGTGTAAGAGGGTTCCCTTTTCTTCACACCCTCTCCAGCATTTATTGCTTGTAGACTTTTGGACCGCAGCTATTCTGAATGGCGTGAAATGGTACCTCATTGTGGTTTTGATTTGTATTTCTCTGATAATGAGTGATGTTGAGCATCTTTTCATGTGCTTGTTAGCCATCTGTATGTCTTCTTTGGAGAACTGTCTGTTTATTTCTTTGGCCCATTTTTTGATTGGGTCATTTATTTTTCTGGAATTGAGCTGCAGGATTTGCTTGAATATTTTTGAGATTAATCCTTTGTCAGTTGCTTCATTTGCTATTGTTTTCTCCCATTCTGAAGGTTGTCTTTTCACCTTGCTTATAGTTTCCTTTGTTGTGCAGAAGCTTTTAATTTTAATTAGGTCCCATTTGTTTATATTTGCTTTTATTTCCAATATTCTGGGAGGTGGGTCACAGAGGATCCTGCTGTGATTTATATCGGAGAGTGTTTTGCCTATGTTCTCCTCTAGGAGTTTTATAGTTTCTGGTCTTACATTTAGATCTTTAATCCATTTGGAGTTTATTTTTGTGTATGGTTTTAGCAAGTGTTCTAGTTTTATTCTTTTACAAGTGATTGACCAGTTTCCCCAGCACCACTTGTTAAAGAGATTGTCTTTTCTCCATTGTATATTCTTGCCTCCTTTGTCAAAGATAAGGTATCCATAGGTGTGTGGATTTATCTCTGGGCTTTCTATTTTGTTCCATTGATCTATATTTCTGTCTTTGTGCCAGTACCATACTGCCTCGGTGACTGTGGCTTTGTAGTAGAGCCTGAAGTCAGGCAGGTTGATTCCTCCAGTTCCATTCTTCTTTCTCAAGATTGTTTTGGCTATTTGAGGTTTTTTGTATTTCCATACAAATTGTGAAATTATTTGTTCTAGCTCTGTGAAAAATACCATTGGTAGCTTGATAGGGATTGCATTGAATCTATAGATTGCTTTGGTTGTATACTCATTTTCATGATATTGATTCTTCTGATCCATGAACATGGTATATTTGTCCATCTATTAGTGTCCTCTTTGATTTCTTTCACCAGTGTTTTATAGTTTTCTATATATAGATCTTTAGTTTCTTTAGGTAGATATATTCCTAAGTATTTTATTCTTTTCATTGCAATGGTGAATGGAATTGTTTCCTTAATTTTTCTTTCTATTTTCTCATTATTAGTGTATAGGAATGCAAGGGATTTCTGTGTGTTGATTTTACATCCTGCCACTTTACTATATTCATTGATTAGCTCTAGTACTTTTCTGGTGGAGTCTTTAGGGTTTTCTATGTAGAGAGGATCATGTCATCTGCAAACAGTGAGAGATTTACTTCTTCTTTTCCAATTTGGATTTCTTTTATTTCTTTTTCTGCTCTGATTGCTGTGGCCAAAACTTCCAAAACTATGTTGAATAGTAGTGGTGAAAGTGGGCATCCTTGTCTTGTTCCTGACTTTAGGGGAAATGCTTTCAATTTTTTACCATTGAGGATAATGTTTGCTATGGGTTTGTCATATATAGCTTTTATTACGTTGAGGTATTTTCCTTCTATTCCTGCTTTCTGGAGAGTTTTAGAACTTAGAGGAGACCATAGACTGAAAATGAAAGCAGTGTAAGCCAACTGGGTTTCCATTTCCTACTGTCTGGAAAGTTAGACTGAGTGGAAGGCACCCTGGTCTGGGAGGTAGGGGCCTTAGGCTTTTGCTCTGACTCTGCCAATAATTGGCTATTGATCTTGCATTAAAAAAAACTCTCTGGGACTCAGTTTTTCCATGTTTTAAAAAGGGAAAATAATACCTTGCCTATGTACTTCTTAAAACTGCTATGGTTATTGGAAAAGATCTTAGGGCAAGGCTATATGAAAGAACAGTTGCCATACTGAAACAAGGTGCAATTTAAGAAAATAAGTTTTTAAATTGGACCACTGAGAGACACAGCCCAACAAATGTGTCTCACTGTTATTAGACTGTAAAAACCCTTTTTATTTTTTATTTCTTTATTTTTTTAAATATAAATTTTTTAATTTTAATTGGAGGCTAATTACTTTACAGTATTATATTGGTTTTGCCATACATCAACATGAATCCTCCACAGGTATACACGTGTTCCCCATCCTGAACTCCCCTCCCTCCTCCCTCCCCATACCATCCCTCTGGGCCATCCCAGGGCACCAGCCCCAAGCATCCTGTATCCTGCACCAAACCTGGACTGGCAATTTGTTTCATATATGATATTATACATGTTTCAATGGCACACTCCCAAATCATCCCACCCTCTCCCTCAGAATCCAAAAGACTGTTCTATACATCTGTGTTTCTTTTGCTGTCTTGCATACAGGGTTATCATTACCATCTTTCTAAATTCCATATATATGCATTAGTATACTATATTGGTGTTTTTTTCTTTCTGGCTTACTTCACTCTGTATAATAGGCTCCAGTTTCATCCACCTCGTTAGAACTGATTCAAATGTATTCTTTTTAATGACTGAATAATACTCCATTGTGTATATGTACCACAGCTTTCTTATCCATTCGTCTGCTGATGGACATCTAGGTTGCTTCCATGTCCTGGCTATTATAAACAGTGCTGTGATGAACATTGGGGTACACGTGTCCTTTCAATTCTGGTTAAAAACCCTTTTAAAAGGTGTAGATGATATCATGTTCAATATGATGTGCGTGTATACTGGCATATTAGTAAACATGGCATTCTAATATTTTAGGTTCTCAAATGATTCTTTGGATGAATGAAAGAGATATGTTTACAGGGTTGGGGAGACAGAAGGCTAGTTTTTACTTAAGCCAGTTTTCCCTGCAATCTAAATTCTTGAGAAATGTTGAAACAAATACAAGTAGAGGAAGCACAGTAGCCTTTCTTAAAAGAGCTTTGCAAAAATCCTTTCATTTCATCTATGAAAGAGGCAAACGAGCTCTTCCTATCTGATGGATGGGTCTACCATCAGCTAGCATTAGCTAATGCTAACTAACAAGCAGTGCATGAGTACCTGCTCTGTGCCAGAAATGGTGACAGCCACTGACGCCCTTAAGTTTCCAGCTGCATGTGGCTGACACATAGGTAATACAAGGTGTTAAATGATATAATAGAGGTAGGTCTACTCTTTGTATTTCCTTAGGTCACCAAGGGCATCACATTTCAAGACTGGGGAGTCCTGAGTCACTGGTCAACAGTCTTCCTAAGGCAACCCTGTCCAATAGAATTTTATGGGATGATGGAAATATTCTATGTCTGTGCTGTCTGATATACTAGCCACTAGCAACATTTGCCTCCTGAGCACTTGAAAGATGGCTATTGTGATTGAGGAACTAAAAATTTAACTCAGTTTTTGCTAAATTTAAATAATTGCCTACCTATGTCTGTGTTATTGTTTATAATATCTATGCCATTGGGCAGCACAACTCTAAGGAATGGTAAAATGAGCCCACAATCAGGCTCAGGGTATTTTTGAGTTGAACTCTCTCATTGCTTTGGATCTTAGAAGGCCCTGGTCAAGCTGCTATAGCCCTTTAACCATGTTTTTCTATCCACGCACTACACTGGAAATGGCTCATTTCCAGCTGAAGGTTCTGAATTATGCATGCTAATGTGCTTTACTTAACCCTGAGATGAAGTTTTCTTTCTTTCTTTTTTTTAAAAGAGATTCTGTGACAGTTCAATCATAACAGAGAAAGCAAATGGGGCAAAGAAAAACTAGTTTATAAAGGCTTTTAAAGTGTCTCAAATCTTGCCTTTTACATAATTTCAGATGGTGTGAGGTTACTTCAACTCTCTTTAATCTAAATATTCTCTCTCTCTCTGTCTACACACACACACACACACACACACACACAGAGGTACACAGGCACTCCAGTTAAGGTGCTTAATCAGCAATTAGAGAAGTTGAGTCTATATATATATGGCTTCCCAGTGGCACTAGTGATAAAGAACCTGCCAGCAAATGCAAGAGATGTAAGAGACATGGGTGTTCGATCCCTAGGTCAGGAAGATCCTCTGGAGGAGGGCATGGCAACTCACTCCAGTATTCCTGCCTGGAGAATTCCATGGACAGAGGAGCCTGGCGGGCTATAGTCCATAGGGTTGCAAAGAGTCAGACAAGACTGTAGTGACTGAGCATGCACAAAGCAAGAATGTTCACTGCATTATTTATTTTTCTGATAGTACAGATAAGGGGAGAATGAGATAAAATATCATGTAAGAAACCTCAGGGGGAAAAAAAAAACTACACATGAAAAAAAATATACATTGGAAATTTTGTTGGAAATAGAAATGAATATTCAAGAGAAATCAAGTTTATAACCTGATAATCAGATGACTTGTCCTTTGTCTGGCAGTTCACTTTTAGAAAGCATTTGCACGTTTATTATTTTATTTCATCTTAATAGCAACTCTATAAGATAGTAAGGACAGGTGCTATTTCCATTTTATAGATTAGGAAATTGCTGGTCGGAGAGGTTCAGTGATTTCTACAAGATCACACAGCCAGTAGGAACTTTATATTTACATTGAAGGCTGTATTTAAGGTTTCTAGGGCTTTTCTTTGAATAGTCTGTGATCTTTTCTAAGCTGAAGACAACCTGAAGAAACAATCATTAGGATGACTTATGGCCCTAGCTGAATCTGCATCTGCCAGAAACAAGCATTTTCTAATATGGAGATGCAAAAACACAAACACTTTTCCCTCATAAAAATTATATATAATATGTGTGTATCTGTGTGTATGAATGGAGATATGACTGCCCACACCTGTTTGTACAGGTTGAATCTCAAACAAAATCTCTCATTGTTATCAAGTAGACACAAGTATTAGGATGAGGAGTGAGGGTGCTAGTTTGTTTGAGAGAAGGGTGTGTGTATACAGAAAAGTGAATGGATAAAAACTCAGAAGAAAGCTGGGGAGGGAGAATGCTAAAAACTGTATGGGGAAAGGAATGTAGAAGTTAGTTGAACAGGTTGATGAGTAGGACTGCCAGGCACAGTACAGTGTTATGTTTCTGACTTTCTTTTTTTTTTTTTTGACAGTTAAGTTTGGAATTATTCCTGGGTTTTGCTGCTGGGAGTCTGATGGGAGAGGGAGGGTGAGGTGTTCCCCCTAATTATTCCTTAATCTTCCTGCAAGAGGAAATTGCTCTAGTTGTGTTCACCACCCTTGAACCTGTCATGTTTAAGCAGGCTAGGGTATTTATTTTTTCTCCCAAATAGTACACCCAGTCATCCGGTCCTAATTACTTCTATTTCATTGCCTTTCCTAGAATCCTAATGAGGTGTGACCTGTGAGTGTGGGACTTGCAATGAGAAATCTTGAATTCTAGTTTTGGATGTGACACCGCTCCTCTCTAGCAGAGGGCAAGTCTTTTAACCTGTTTTGTCCTGCTGTTAATGCGGTTAATAATATTTATTTAGCTTATGATAGTAGCAGTGGGATTAAGTAGTTAATGTTGGTTAAGAGGGGAAAGAAAGAAAAATGGGGTAAAGTTTTCTGTATTTGGAAATGGACACATTTCCAAAAGCTAATTGTTTCAGGGTGATATTGACAGGAGACACCTGCTCCATTGTACTCATCAAGCACCTCCTGGAAGTCTCGCTGACTGGATGAAAAGCAAAATTCTTCAGTTCTGTACCATAAGCTCTGTAGAAAATGTAACCACCTTCAGGCCCAGTTTCCACCTTGGCTGTCTTTTTTGCCATCTAAGAATATTCCTCTGTCTTATGGTTGCTCTAAGGTTGAGTACATTTTCGCTCTCTGCTGAAACCCTTTTTAAACATTCTGAAATTCTTTTTGGTGAAAGATTCATATAAATGAAAGGCATATTAGTAATTGCTGTTCTGTTGTTACACTGTGCAACTGCATTACAGATTTCTAATACTCTGATAATTTCAAGCTGCTGATAATATTAGCCACTTTTCAAGGTGTAGTTATGGCTTTACTGTGCATGGTTGCTGGCACTCTTATGTCGGATCTGTTTACAAAATCAGGTCAAATTCCAGCCTGCCCTTACCAGCCCCTTCCCAGCATAAAATGAGAAGATCTGTTAGGATCTGGTTGGATAGGTAGGGGTTTTGAAAGAACGAGTAAATATTTCCATTACTTCCTTGAATCAATCCTCTTTGGCTGTTGTTGCTGCTGCTAAGTCACTTCAGTCGTGTCCGACCCTGCACGACCTTATAGACGGCAGCCCACCAGGCTCCTCCGTCCCTGGGATTCTCCAGGCAAGAACACTGGAGTGGGTTGCCATTTCATTTTCCATTGCATGCATGGATGCTAAGTTGCTTCAGCCGTGTCCAACTCTGTGCGACCCCATGGACAGCAGCCCACCAGGCTCCTCTCTTCACAGGATTCTCCAGGCAAGAATACTGGAGTGGGTTGCCGTTTCCTCCTCCAAATCCTCTTTCTATTGCTTCTCATTTATGTGTCATGAAGTGATGCTGAAGTGTAAGTTCTGTCTTGCTTCCAACACAGATTTTCTGCAGTGCTTGTGTAAGTTACTAGAAACTGGAGGCTACCATGGATTTCCTTCAGTGCCTAATAATTTCAACAGAACTGAACGCCCTCTATTTAAACTCTGGTCATAATTAGAGGGTTGCCAATGGTAAGCAACCATGGAGTCTGATTTTGAGAAATGTTTATTGTGCCTCGTTAAATTTGAAATTAGTACTTTAAAAGATCAGAAATAATCTGTTTTCATTTTGGTGACAGTAAATATAAACGGATGCCGTGTATGCACATTCTTGCCTATATGCCTCCCAGTAAACTGTGTTTGCCACGGTCATCAGAATAACTACACCAAAAGAGAACTATGGAAAATTTCATTGACCACAAACAAGAAAATGATCTATTGTGTTTTATCTAATTAGAAAATATCAATATCAGAAGCTAACACATTCACTATTTTCAAGATGTTGTAGAACTTGGTTGTTTTTGTCAGCATGATCACATATTACAGGCTTGAGCAACAAGCCGGTACAAGGGAAATGAATTTAGAATGATATGCCAAAGGCTGTTTCTCCTTCACTCTAAGCTTGTGGAGGCAACTGGGCTTTAAGTGATGTATAATATAAATAATGAGATTGGGTCTGGAACTGGATTTGGGGGTGTTGTTTGGGCCCACAGGCACAGAGTCACCCGCAGCTTTCCCTCTAAATATTTTGAAAGTTTTTCAGCTGACAAGGCTTGCTCAATAGAAATTGCACTCTGTAGGCAGTCAGGACTCCGTAGCTGCTAAGTAGTAGACAATTGAGGCCAATGAAATAGAATTCAGCAGAAATGGACCAGAGTGCTGAACCTTCTCTAAGCTGTGCATGCTCAGTTGCTCAGTCATCTCTGACTCTTCGCAACTGCATGGACTGTAGCCTGCCAGTCTTTACTGTCCATGGAATTTTCCAGGCAAGAGTACTGGAGTGGGGTGCCATTGCCTTCTCCAAAATATGTAACTACCACACATTAAAGCTATTTTGTAGGCTCAGAGTGCCTTTCATCACCAAATATTAAAGCATTTTACAGCAGGTGCCAACTGTTACTCCCTGACTTAAACAGCCAAGAAAACAAACACACAGGTTAAATGCTACAGCCACGTTAAATACTGACTCAGCTAGCTGCTGCTGCTGCTGCTAAGTCACTTCAGTTGTGTCCAACTCTTCGCAGTCCCATGGACTGCAGCCTACCAGGCTCCTCCATCCATGGGATTTTCCAGGCAAGAGTACTGGAGTGGGGTGCCATTGCCTTCTCTAGACTTAGCTAGAACAAGTCACAAAAACAAGAACAACAAGAAAAAAACCCAGGAACACTGTTCTTGGCATGACCGACTACCGAGATGGAAAAGCAAACACAAGATGGTAACATCAGAGAAGTGATTAGCTTGCTTTATACCTATTTTTGTCTGAATGATTTTCTTGGCTATTTTTTGTGAATGGGTCAGGAGAGTATAGCGTAGCAGAGAGACAAAAGAAAAATTTGGCACACACTACTGCAGGTAGTTCTCCAGACGGAGATGGCTCCAGGAATGAGCTACTTTCTTCCCTGCAACCTTGGTGACCATTTCAATTGTCCTTTAGAGATACTGACAGCCATCTTTACAAGGTGACATAAGATGAGTAGTGATGACTTATGGGGTAGCTTCAATTTCAGAAGTTATGATTTGATAAAGTTGATCCAACTGACAATAAGAAACCAATATAAGACCTTCCAAAGCAATGGCCCAGAGTCAGACACGACTGCAGTGACTTAGCAGCAGCAGCAGCAGCTACATATTTGGGGATGATGATTACCCTCCAGGTTTTGTTCCACTGGCGAATGTGGTTGATAGCTATTTACTTCTCAGGTTGAATTTTGTTTGTGTGGGATGAGATGGTATGACTCATGTGATTGGGTTAGTCATTTTATTTAGTCTTATACTACTTGTATCCACACCAAAGTCTTGTTGTTTTTGCATTCCTGTGTAGAATAAGCATTAACTGGTTCCTCAGAGCTTTTTATAAGCAGATATTATTTTCAAGTGCACTGTACCCCACAAAGGACTTAGAAAAGGGTCCCAGAGAAGAACAGAAAACTGTTCTTATCTATATGATGGGATGGTGTTTAGTCTGGTCATTCAGTAGGCTCTTTGCGTCTGAATTGCATGGATTCCTACAGAAAGTTCCTAGGTTTCTCAAGGAGGCCTTTGTAGTAAAATATGTACCGGGTTGCTCTTCAAAAGTCACAACTTTGACCCAATAAAAGATGAGTAGAGAAAAGGGCTTTCTCTAAGCTGCCTTTGTCACCTCTGGGTAGTCTGTCTACATCGATGGTGCCAGTGAAATTTTAACAGTGATGATAAAAGGCCACCAAGAGGGGAACTCTTCAACTTGACTTGGATGTTAACTAAATGGCCTATGTTTCCTACTGATAGCCCTGTCTGCAAGCCATTGGAATCCTAGAGTCTTCTTTCACATGATGAAAAGTAGCTGTCACACTGTCAGTCTGTGGCTCAGAGTTCTACAGATAAGGCAAAGCTTTATCTTTGCACAGAAATTTTATCTACCCTGTTTTGGAAACACTATCATGTGTCATTACGGCCGTTCCCAGAGATATGGCAGGATTGATGGATGATGGGCAGGAATCACCTAACCGTGGCATCTTATCCTTGGCAGTTATATCTAGACTACTGTGTATTTATAAGGTCATTGTTGGGAGTAAGGACAGAGAACAAACTGTAACTACAGAAGACAGTGGGCAGAAGGGATGCTTTCTGGAGAAACAGACCACCTTGGCCTTACAGATTTGGTCATCTGCTTTAACAGTAATAAGAAGCTTTATTCTTAACCTCTTCCACCCCTTCTCTGGTCTTTCATTGATGGATTCATTACATGAGCACTTGCTAAGTGTCCAGCATTGTGGCACTGAGACTTCAAAAGAAAGCTTCCAGTCTAGTTGGAGGATATACTGACATACTACACATGAAATAACCATAGAACCTGAGGAAAAGCATCAGTACATCACACAGTCTGTACACTAAGTGCTGAGAACATGTTAAGCTGTGTGGGATGATCAGAGATGTAGGCATATTAGAAATGAGGGTTGAGATATGAGGGAAGTAGAGGACTTGGTATTGGAGGACTGCTCAGCTAAAGATTTAATTTCAAGTTAGCTCAGTTAGTAAAGAATGTTCATGCAATGCAGGAGACCTGGGTTTGATTCCTGGGTTGGGAAGATCCCCTGGAGAAGGGAAATGGTTATTCACATAGCATTTTGCAGAATGGGCAAAAGGCAGATGGAGATGAAGAGGTAGTGGCACAGTTGATGAAGGCTGTGGAAGTGGAGCCAAAGGGGCATGCTATTTGTAAGAATTTTATAAGTTTTATAACTCATTTGATAGGAGACGGAGGTTCCCTGTATTTGTGACGTGGGTTTGTATGTGTAGCAAATATAAAGGCCAAATTCTCCTGTGTGTGTCACCTACTATCATCAAGCCATTAGGGTGCTAATTAATTCCATAGTGGAGAAGGAAATGGCAACCCAATCCAGTATTCTTGCCTGGGAAATCCTATGGACCTTGTGGCCTGCAGGCTATGGGGTCACAAAAGAGTTGGACACCACTTAGCGACAGACTTTAGTTACATTGAGTTATGGTACAGTTCTCAAAGGTGCACTCCATAGCCTGTGCACAAGTATGACCATCCCTAGCACAGAGTCTATCAAGTTTGTTATCTCCTTGCTGGTCTAGCCTATATCTTTTTTTGTTTGTTTGTTTTGTTTTCATTCTCAGAGTTTGGTGCATGTTTGTTGAATGTAGGAATGAATGAAAAAACGAATGACTGAACAAGAGCCGGGGCTTGAAGGGAACATTGGCATCATTTCGGTTGTTCTCTTTATTTCCTGGATAGATCAATTAACCCTTCGAAAGGGATCAAGTGCTTTATTCAAGGCCACCAATGAGTCAGTGACAGACATGTGGAGAGAATTCAGTTCACCCCCTCCCCTACATCACATTGCTTACTGTAGTCAGACTGTGTGTGTGTGTGTACATGAGAATTAGTGCTAATGTGTACATAGGCATGGCTAGTGGAAATTTACTTAGCTTGTTTACCAGTTCAGGGTAATTCTAGTGATGGCAGCTCTGCGGATGGTGCCTTTTATTCTGTCTTCACTAATTTCTCATTCAGCTTCTGCTGTCTGGATGAATGAGTCTTTGAATATACATTCTAGCTGCAGGCATGTTAGCTTTATTTTTATATGGAATTTACATTTTCATTTTTATGTGCTGAAGATAGTAAGGAGGGAAAGGCCATTTGTCAATTTGTTTCCTTAAAGAAAATGCCTTTGTGAAAAGATGTCATTTGAACATCTAAAAGAGCAGTTACTTTCAAAAAAAGGTTATGAGTCTTATCATATGATCAATAGGTACAATTATCATTATTAGACATCAGCAGTTAAAAAAAGAACCAGCATTTAAAAATCATTTTGCTGTGCGTCTGATTTGGGATTCTAGTTTTCCTGTTTGTATTGATAAAATGACTGAGTGAAAAATTAAAAAGAAATTAGTTAGCAGATTGCAGCTATAATGTTTTTCAGTTTGATGGGACTTTTAAAGTATAATTTAAAATGGCTGTTCATTTTCAAATGAAAACCTTAAGGTTTTCATCTCAGCATCTGTAACCTTTTTTAACTTTATAATGTGACCTGGGGATTTGTGCCTCTGGGCAAAGATTCTAGTCCTGGATATATGCATTTATTGGGCTTCTTTCTCCTTAGGGTTGAAGTCTATATTGGTGATAAAGACTGGTGACTGAGAGTCACAGTCACTCTTCCAGAGACTAGGGCACAACTCACTGAACTGTGAAAGTAATGCAAAATGACAATTAAAGTAGGGCATTCTGGTACCTTGGGGGCCTGACAAAGTGGAAGTATTTGACTTGTGATATGCCAGACTCATTAACATAATAACATACCACCCACCCCAAAGTCTCTCTAGAAATTTCCCACATCCAGAAAGAAGATGAGAATTGAAAGTAGTTAGCAAAGAAGGCTCCTGTGTAGGTAAAAAAAAAACTAAACAACCACAAAACCCAAAACATTATAGAAAAATCCTTGCAGTAAAGATCACGCCATTTCCCTCTTAGAAAAACATCTCATCTCTCTATCCAGAACTTAAGTCTCATTTTCTAGACTATTCTAGCTATATATTCTAAATATATTCTATAGAATATATTCTATATATTCTAAATATGTGGTTTCCAAGAACACAGGAGAAAAGTATAAAACTTGAAGAGGAGCTGCTTTTGGTGTACTAATAGCACTGAGAAGTAACAATATTGAGTGTTTTATGGCAAGTTTGTGGGAGACATATGTTAAAAATTAAGGGTAAGAATTCAAAAAACACAGTGTTTTGGAGTCAGTGATTGTACAGGCAAACCTGCATGGTACAGTGATTCATGTTTAGAAAGGTGCTTCAGAGGAACCATTAAGAAACTGCAATAATGTTCAAAAACAAGGCAATTTGTTGCAACATTTTTTAAATAGCTAGAACATGGAAGCAGCCTAGATGTCCATTGACAGATGAATTGATACAGAAATTGTGGTACATATATATGATGGAATATTATTCAGCTGTTAAAAAGAACACATTTGAGTCAGCCCTAATGAGATAGATGAACCTAGAGCCTATTGTCAGAGAAGGCAATGGCACCCCACTCCAGTACTCTTGCCTGGAAAATCCCATGGACGGAGGAGCCTGGTGGGCTGCAGTCCATGGGATCGCTAAGAGTCAGGCACGACTGAGCGACTTCACCTTCACTTTTCACTTTCATGCACTGGAGAAGGAAATTGCAACCCACTCCAGTATTCTTGCCTGGAGAATCCCAGGGACAGGGGAGCCTGGTGGGCTGCCATCTATGGGGTCGCACAGAGTTGGACATGACTGAAGCGACTTAGCAGCAGCAGCAGCAGAGCCTATTGTACAGAGTGAAGTAAGTCAGAGAAAGACAAATATTGTATATTAATGCATGTGTATGGAATCTAGACAGATGGTACTGATGAACCCATTTGCAGGGCAGCAGTAGAGATGCAGACATAGAGAACAGACTTGTGGACACAGTTGGGGAAGGAGAGGGTGGGATGAATTGAGAGAGTAGTGAGGAAGCCTATACATTACCATATGTAAAACAGACAGCGGGAATTTGCCCTGTGGCACAGGGAGCTTAATCTAGTGCTCTGTGACAACCTGGGGGGTGGGATATGGTGGGAGGTGGGAGGGAGGTTCAAGAGACAGGGGACATATGTATACCTGTGGCGGATTCATGTTGAGGTATGCCAGAAACCAGCACAATATTATAACGCAATTATCCTCCAATTAAAAAAAAAAGGCCTAATGGGTAGGATTTTAAACCAAAGTTTTAGTCCTTAGAGAAGAAGGCTTTAAGCTATCCAAAAAACTCTACTATCCACAAGTATTTATTCTTTATGTTTTCAGAAAATTCAGATTTGATTAAACCTAAACAAAGTGGCTTCCCTGGTGGCTCAGATGGTAAAGCGTCTGTCTACAATGCGGGAGACCTGGGTTCGAGCCCTGGGTTGGGAAGATCCCCTGGAGAAGGAAATGGCAACCCACTCCAGGACTATTGCTTGGAAAATCCCATGGATAGAGGAGCCTGGTAGACTGCAGTCCACGGGGTCGCAGAGAGTCAGACAACGACTGAGCGACTTCACTACTAAACAAAGTGAGAAGTCTGTTCTCATTGAATCCTAGGATAAAGAATTCTAATTAGAGAAAGGGTTTTGGAGGAATATGTTAAGTGATAGGAAAGTGACATTTACTGTTGAGACTGGGAATATAATTATTATCATAAAAATACTATATAATAAAAGTTTGCTCTAGACCCATTTTTTTGATGTCAAAATTTAGATTTTTCAGAAACAAATGTTCTTATCTCTTTGCTGTGTTCCTGTGTTAACTTGGCTGTCTCATTGGAGATGGGGACATTTCCTAGTGAAATTAATGTGACATTTAGATAAAATTTCCCCTCTCAAATGTTTCATGTTATTTCCCATTTAGAATACTTTGAGAGGGGATTGGAATAATGTCAAGCAAATTTTGATTAAATAAGGCTAACCGGGAGCCAATACATTCATGCAAAAAAGAAAAGCTCTTTTATTATTTCCTAAAGTGTGTATTTCTTTTGTCATTTTTTAGTCTTTGTTGAGATGACCTTGGTAGATAATCTGGCAAAAGAGATGCCATCTTCTAGGCTTGCCTTAGAAAACACAGCACATCGGGTCAAAGCCAGTGTCTGGTCTTTCGCCCAAGACAGTTCTCCACTCTGGATGTCTGTTAGAATTACCTAGGAAGCTCTTAAAAAAGTACTAATGCCTGGGCCCCACTCCAGAGCAATCACCTCAGAATCTCTTGGAGTGGGATCTTCTCAACAGTATTAAAAAAAAAAAATTTCCCTAGTTGACTCTAATGTACAGTTAGGGCTGAGAACCATTGGCTTAAGACTTGCAAACTATTCATTAAGAAAAATTATTTCCTTCTTCGGGGTGGTCTGAGTCTCATTCTTTGCTCTACCTGAAGTGTGAAAAAAAATGTACTCTTTCAGTGCATTCGGATTTGAACACACACTTTGAATCAGTACAAGCAAGGATATTTGCTGTTAGTTTACCCTGACTCATCATAGGCCGTCTATGCCAGTTGGCTCAGTTGTTTGGACTGTAGTCCTAATGAGGCCAGAATAGTATATCCTCTCCAATTATTAATAGAATAATTCTTTTGCATAGGTTGTTTCCATAGTCTCACCAAGCTGCCTCACAAAGAGACCTGAGACTGATTACAGAGGCAAAAGGCAATGGATGACTCAGCATAGCTCCATCTGCTGTGGGAAAATCGGTTCTAGGAACCTGCCTCATGACTAGTGCTTCTAATTGCATGAGGATGTAGCATGGGCCATCTGTCTATTATGGTTTGTGCTGGTTTGGGGAATAGAATATTTACATTTGAAGGTCAGGACAGATGAAAATGTGTGGTAGGGGTGGGGGGTTTACCCTTTTAGAGTAAAAAGAGAAAGATTGCAAGGTGATAAGCTTCAGTGATACTTTCCTACCCTACAGTGGCAGATCATGCCTGGCATATCTGTCCAGGTTAACCCATCTGTATACCACAGCAAGGGAAAGAGAATTGCTAAGTTTCCATAAGTACGTCTTCTAGACCTGTGTTGTCCTATAACTCAGTGCATGTGAGTGGGAATCCTCAAGATGAGATGTAGTACTCCATTAGGACCAAGAAGTAGTACAGTCACGAGGGATAAATTTGTATGATTTAGTTTATTTGCCCAGAGTTCTGTCATATCTCCACAGGGCTCCAAATTTGAAGCACAGTGCACACAGATTGGAAATCCATATATGCAAAGCAGTATAAAATATTCTACCTGAAAACTGACTTAATGTGACAATATCTTGGAATGTTGCTCATGCTTCTGTGCAAAGCTAGTATCCTCCTTTCTTTTACATCTGTGTCTCTGTTAACTTCCTTGAAAAAATGATTTAGGAAGTTTGGAAGCTGTGATGGAATGTGTGCTGCATGGTACTCTTTTATTGCCCAAATGGGGCAAATCGCAGATCCTACTTGGGAATCCATGTTCTGTAGAAAGGAGAGGATAAGGATTTCCACCATTCCTACCATGAGTGATGACAAAGGCACTTGAAATTCCCCTTAGGATTTGTTTTCTGTTATGCCTCTTTTAGGGCTCCTCAGGTGGCGCTAGTGGTAAAGAGCCCGCCTGTTGATGCAGGAGACATGAGACATGCGTTCCATCTCTGGGTCGGGAAGAGCCCCTGGGGGAGGGCATGGCAGCCCACTCCAGTATGCTTGCCTGGAGAATCCCCTGAACAGAGGAGCCTGGCAGGCTACCGTCCATAGGGTCGCAAAGAGTTGGACATGACTGAAGCAAATTAGCACACATGA
This sequence comes from Oryx dammah, assembly GCF_014754425.2. Classification (NCBI taxonomy): domain Eukaryota; kingdom Metazoa; phylum Chordata; class Mammalia; order Artiodactyla; family Bovidae; genus Oryx; species Oryx dammah. The sequence continues at coordinate 7,603,032 of NW_024070207.1, read as the reverse complement.
ATGCATGCCTATTTTATGGAGGAGGAAAGTGAGACACATAGAAATTAAGTAATTTGCCCTAGGTTGCACAAACTAATAATTAAACTCAGTGCTTAATCATTTCCCTGTTTTATTTGGGCAGAATCCTTTTGTGTGGGTGAGTGGGGGGGCAGTTAGCATGTTTCGTGTACTAAGTCGCTTTAGTCGTGTCCAACTCTTTGCAACCCTATGGACTGTAGCCCACCAGGCTCCTCTGTCCATGGGATTCTCCAGGCAAGAATACTGGAGTGGGGTGCCATGCCCGCCTTCAGGGGATCTTCCCAACCCAGGGATCAAACCTGCATCTCTTACGTCTACCTGCATTGGCAGTCGGATTCTTTACCACCAGCACTACCTGGGAAGCAGTTAGCAGACTTCCACTTATTAAATTATATATTGTACTGAATGTCATAGAAGAACACATTTACCCAACACTATTTTTGCCTTTTATATTGGTGTAGAAATTAATTTAAGAAGTGCTTGTTGGTTGACGCACTGATGGATAACCTCTTCCAGCACTGTATTCCCAATGCAGCTTCAAGTTTGCTTCCTCCTCTTGTAGTTATATTTGCAACAATTTCAGCCTCCATTTTCTTATGAGCCAATTAGAAACGAACTAACCCTTTTGATTTTAATTCTCCCAATCCATTCCTTCCAACAACACCGAAACTTACTTATGATTTTCATTCAAGGGGATTTTATCCTTTAGAAAAAGCCAATGTGCTTGCATGCGTGCATGCTCAGTCACTTCAGTCCTGTCCGACTCTTTTTCAATCCCATGGACTGTAGCCTGCCAGGCTCCTCTGTCCATGGGATTCTCCATGCAAGAATACTGGAGTGGGTTGCCATGCCCTCCTCTGGGAGAATCTTCCCAACCCAGGGATTGAACCTGTGTCTCTTCTGTTTCCTACATTGGCAGGCAAGTTCTTTACCCCTAAGTGCCACCTGGGAAGCCCAGATATAATTACACAGCTCATTTTCAAATAAGGGGCGTGGGGAGAACATGGGCATGCACCAGCAAGTACAGGAGAGTGATGGCGGTTTAGTTTTCTTCTCCTTACATTCTTTCTCTCACCTACTCGCCACCCCTATCCCCACCTACTCTAGATACTTAGGGTCCCTATCCAGACTGTTGGCATTTGGTACTCATGTGTTAGAACTGCTATCACCTGTCCTGTCTTCCCGTTTTCAAGGAGTCTGAGCTCCCTGAAACCTAAAGCTGCATCTGAGAGCCTAGCATAGTTCAGGTGTGACATGTAGTCATCTGAAAGGAACCTGCTGTTGTTAGCTCCACAGCTATTGTGTTTCCTTCCACAGGCACTTTCAGTTGAAGTGATTTCTGAAGGCCCTAAGGAATGGTGAGAATGGTGAGAATTTCCGGTAGACCAGCAGGAGGGCAAAGGAGATGGGTACTTTTCAGTTTATACAGTGATTAACGAGAGTGTACTTTAGTTTTGGACATAAGATCCCCTTTTTGAGGACCTCCAGTTACTTCAGTGTTGACTTTTCCCTGTGTTTCCCCCTCCTAAGGCTGACCCCCCTGCAATCCGCCCCCAACCTCTGGATGCTTATCAGCTGTTTTCCCAACTCTCTTATCTGGCAGGTATTCTGCATTTGCTTTTGTAAAGCTGTTGCTCAGGCAGTCTACTGTAACCACATTAGACAGTGGTGTTTTAATGATAGGAGCTGAGACAAGGGTTTACTTTCAAACTTCATGTTTCATATGAAAGGCTTTGGCATCCACTGTGGACTGCTTTTCTCCCCGTTTTAGGTGTAATACTTGTTTGCCTTTATATCTGTGATAAAATGAAGGCCTCCCTATATAACCAGTGCTGAGCAAAATGTCTTAAAACAAAGGGAAGTGCAGAGTTTAAATCCACAGTGGAGGATTACCTTGCCTGCATTTCTATATCTGTGGAATAAATATTTTAATGTGTTAATTACCTACTACTAATGAAAACACCTTTGAACTTCCAGTCAATTTGATGGGCACAGATTTGTGTCCACTGGGGAATGGGAAGCAATTAGTTTCTGTAAAGAGTCTGGGTCATGCTGTATCTTCCCTAAGTGGTTGCATGGTGAGTAGTCAGGCGTATTCTAGGGGATGTTTGTGTCAAGCTCATCTTCCTCTGTCCCGGGGCCCCAAGGAGGTGGCAGGTATTTGTCAGGGTGTTGCCCTACCACGGCCTTAGTTTCTGGTTCATTCATTGCCTCTTGCTCAGTACAAAAATTCCTCCTAAGTAGGACAGTTTGACTCTCTTCATGAATCACCTCCATAACATTTTTAATCTTTTCTTTCCCTATTTCAGACTGAAAATTATTCCTTTGACTCCAACTACGTGAATAGCCGAGCCCATTTAATCAAAAGGTATGTTGGTTTGCTTGCCTATTTCTACAGTTAAGCTCAATTTAATACAAAAAGCATGAAGATATTTTTTAATGATGCCTTTTCAGATTTTAAAGTGAAAATGCTTATCTGCTTATTGTAGGAAATTAGGAAAATTCAGAAAAGCATTAAAAAATACTAAATAAAAATCACTGGTAATTCCCCCACCCAAAATCACTGTTGGCATTTTATTATGTTTATGTAACTGTATACAGAAATAATTAAATTAAAATTGGAGTTATATTAAAATAAAATTGATTTGATGATTTAGAAATCTAATATTAAAAATTTCTCCTGTGTATCTTCTATTGACTTTTAAGATGGTTGATGGCTGTTTTTTGGCAACTTTGAAATCATTTTAAGGCTATTTTAATGACAGATAAACTAATTTCTTATCTTTAAAAAAAATTATAAATGAGAGAGGGAAAGATAATATATTTGCTAATACAATAAATTTTAAAATAGGTATTTCAAGCGAAGCATTCAAAGTTGAGATTTGTGTGAATGGTTGCTCATAACCCAGTTATTCATGGAGACAAAATGTATGTAGATACAGAGCTGAATACTGCCTGGAAGATTCCAAGGCGGGAAGATTCCAGGAAGGAAGATTCTATCTGGTGCCGTGGTTCACCAAGGTGCCCAAGGCAGGCAAGATAAATGGTTTAGGGAGTCCTCTAAGCAGAGAATTTGTGCAGAAAAACTGGTACTGACCATTCAGATGATGCCTTTATTACTGTTTGATGCAATTGTCCTCTTAAATGGTCCAGAGGTTATTCTGTAGCTAAAATTGAACTCTGTGTGTGATTGTTAATAGAAATGAAATAGAGAAGCAAGCAGGGTATGTTAGAGCTGCAGTAGACAAGATCTGAAAATTCTATTATTTTGCTGGCTCTAATCCCATAAATTTATATTACCAGAAGGGTAGGATTTGAGGAATAAAGTAGTTTGTTGTAGAAACAACTTTAATTCAGGTCTAATTTAATTCACAATGCTGCAGCAGTGCCTACTAACATGCTAGGCTTATCTGTGTCGGTCTGGAATCACTTGTGACCTTAAGTGACAGTTGTTAATTATGTGAAAATGGATAGCCTAGTATTAACAGTCATAGCATTGTTTGGAATTTTTTGAGGGATTGGGAGGGATCCATTTTGAATATTTTCTTGGCCCACAGAAGAAATCAAAAGGTGAGGAAATCAAAATTATTCAACTGATTTATTAGGAAGGATAAAAGCCCTCTTTTTGTACACTGATTAGAGTAACTGCAGCAGAAATTTGCTTTCTTTTCTGTTTCAGAACTGTTATTTCAAAGCTCCTTTTTTCAGATTTCTGATAAAAACAGTGAGTTACGTATCCTCACAGGCCCTTTGGGCTAGCTCTGGGTACCTGGAAATTCTATGACCAGGTTAAACTCATAGCATGAACCTGGTTTTCATAGCATGGCAGAAGGCTAAGACTCTTGGGAACCCTCACCATCGTAGGTCAGACCTGAATATCCAATGCACAAGGCAAACTGATGAGATGAAAACTTATGTTCAAACATTTAGCTTTTGGGACACACGTAATTCTTGAGCAGCTTTTGTACTCACTAAAACTTCTGATTTTGATTAATTATATGTTTTTGTTTACATACATGCACACACAAAAGGTACAATGTGGAATTAATAGACTCTCAGTGGAAAAATCTCTTGATGTTCCCTCAGATCAAAGATAGTGCTTTTTTTTTTTTTTTTCCAGTCAGGGATCACCTTGGTTAAGAGGAAAGTTCAAGGACACAAGCATTTTTGCCAGGTTCTGTTTTTGGAACCCCGAGAGCTTTGGAAAACTACAAAGGTCTTGGGATTTATGGGATCAGTTGAATTTAGACAAAGCACAATACCTGGAAAGACACAGGGAATCTTGTGTGCTATGCTTTTTGAGGGGGACTAACTATTTTAAATGTAAAATGTATGGAAAGTGTTAAGAGAGTAGTAACTAACATCAGATGATAAAACCACACAAACTGTTCACATAGCTCACACTGATGTTTGAAAGGTGTTTCACTGTATGTGGTTTCTTGAGGATCCACTTACATGCATGGGAAATATCCTGGCCAGAAAATTCTGAATCTGATTATCAGTCTTAATTTTATTATCAAGTTCTTGTTTCTTTAAATGCCAATCCAATTCCAGGCCAACTTTGAGAATTTCTTTTCCTATCCATTTTTTTCTTCTTCTGTTCGCTTTCCACCCACCGAAGGATTCTTCTTAGACCCTGCTTTTTGGCATTCTCCAGGGCTTATTAACTGTCTTACGTGCAGGCTTCCTTTTCTCTCTCTCATCTGTCTACCTGAGGTAAACCAACAGAAAGCCAGAAGGCAATGGGATTTCTCCTAGCACAAATTAAGGTTCAGAAGGGTGAGGAGTAGATCAGAAGTGTAACGGAAGATATATAGCACATTGCCCCATAATCTTCTGAACTGAGTAATCTAGTGATTTATTTCTGTAGTGTTTTTTTTTTTTTCCCAGAACGTCATCTGTAACCTGTAGGTATACCCAAGGTTTATGTCAGAGTCCCAGATTAACAGGCCAAGCCAGTTCAGAATTTTTTCCGGACGAATTTCCTTCCTGCTGTGTTTATTGCCTTGATATCATCTCAGAGCAAGGAAAGCCAGCAGTGGGACGTTGCCCTTGCTGCAACACTGTCTTTCCTCATGCCAGTTTTCTGTACTGCTGTCTGATACCCACTCCTGCAGTGCTTTTGAGCAATATCAAGCAGGGCTGGGGCTGTAGCTCAAAGAAATAAAGCAGGAAATGGACATGGCTCTGAAGCAGTGTGGGAAAGAAAATGAGCATTGGCTCCTAAACCATACAGAGTGCTTTTCTTTTCCACCTGAATTGTCCTGGGGTTTTGCAGCACCTGCTATGGTGCCTTGTCTGTAACAAATGCTGGTACATGTCTATTGAAGGAATGGATGAAAAAAGTTTAAAAGAACTCAGCATTTTTCCATTGAAAACTAGCATTAAACATTCCTTTATACAGGCAATTTCTGGCCTTTTATGTGCATTAGGATCACCTGGGAGGCTTGTTAAATGAAGGCTCTAGCCCCATCCCTAGAGACTCTCCAGTGTTCACAGGTTCCCAAGCTGATTGTGATACAGGTGACCCAAGAACCACTCTAAGATCTTACGTTTCGTAATATAGTTACCCTACTCTTTTGACTTTTAGTCCATTCTTATTCTCAGAAGCTATTTCCCGGGTATGTGGTGTTACCTACTAGAAAGATATGCTCTCCTTTCAGATTTTTCTGTTCTTTGGAAAGATTTCTAATATTTTTAAGTGTAAATATGGGTCAGAATGTTAGTAATGATCATTCATCAAGTATTCTCTGAGTCTTACGTACAGAATCTTATTCCCAATTTTTTCAAACTTGTTCCTCTGTTAGTCACCAGAACAAGTAATAGAAACATCTGTATTTATAATACCATTGCAAAAAGAACCCTAATTTATTGTCCCACAAAAGTTGCTTTATAAGTCTTTCATCTCCCAAGAGGTACACAGGTAAAAAGCAAGTGAAATCAGTATTTTTTTATGCCTGGCATAAATTGTTATTTGTTTGGGGTGAGTGGCCATTTACCAGGCTGTTTTACAATTTGCAGCATCTTGCTTACTGAGTCTTAAACTGTCTTACAGAAATCCATTCATTAAGCCACTAAATGTCCTTATAGGATGAGAGTAAGTGGCACTTAGTTTGTCATATGGGCAAACTGTTCTTTATACAAGTTAACTATTTTAAGGTTTGGCGGAGGGGGTTAATACACTTTGCTTTTTCTTTAGAGAACATATGACTTCTCATTCTCAAATTACCAGTCCCTTAAGTCCAAGTAGCCAATTCTTCTGTTATTTCTCTTCTTCCTATAAAAAGCCAAAAGCTCCAATGTGGTTTATAATACTTAGGTATATATAAAAATGATGATCAAAATTTTAAAAGATAGAGCCAAAACCAATTAGGAAAAGCAAAATAGAGATCCCTGGCATTTAACTCACTGCAATTAAACATTATATTTTCCTTGAAGCTTTTGAGAAGCCAAGACAGAGTAAGTATACCAGAGCATGTCATTCTCATTTTTCAATAAAGGAAGGATACCCGTTGGATAGGAGAATTTTTTTTCCTATCCCTTAATTTTAGAAGAAATTAATGTAGTGGACAATGTCTGACTATAGTTTATAGAAGATATAGAAGCATTTATTATATATACATTTCCTATATCAATCGTATAAAAAGACTATGTACATTTCTCCAATGACGACATACAGATGGCTAACAAACACAAGAAAAGATGCTCAACGTTGCTCATTATCAGAGAAATGCAAATCAAAACCACAATGAGGTACCACTTCACACCAGTCAGAATGGCTGCTATTCAAAAGTCTACAAGCAACAAATGCTGGAGAGGGTGTGGAGAAAAGGGAACCCTCTTACACTGTTGGTGGGAATGCAAACTAGTAGAGCCACTATGGAGAACAGTGTGGAGATTCCTTAAAAAACTGGAAATAGAACTGCCTTATGACCCAGCAATCCCACTGCTGGGCATACACACCGCAGAAACCAGAATGGAAAGAGACACGTGTACCCCAATGTTCATCGCAGCACTGTTTCTAACAGCCAGAACATGGAAGCAACCTAGATGTCCATCAGCAGATGAATGGATAAGAAAGCTGTGGTACATATACACAATGGAATATTAGCCATTAAAAAGAATACATTTGAATCAGTTCTAATGAGGTGGGTGAAACTGGAGCTTATTATATAGAGTGAAGTAAGCCAGAAAGAAAAACACCAATACAGTATACTAACGCATATATATGGAATTTAGAAAGATGGTAACGATAACCCTATATGTGAGACAGCAAAAGAGACACAGATGTATAGAAGAGTCTTTTGGACTCTGTGGGAGAAGGTGAGGGTGGGATGATATGAAGGAATAACATTGAAACATGTATATTATCATATGTGAAACAGATCGCCAGTCCAGGTTTGATGCATGAGACAAGATGCTCAGACCTGGTGCACTGGGATGACCCAGAGGATGGGATGGGGAGGGAGGTGGGAAGGGGGTTCAGGATGAGGTACACATGTATACCCATGGCTGATTCATGTCAATGCATGGCTAAACCACTACAATATTGTAAAGTAATTAGCCTCCAATTAAAAAAAAACTATGTACATAATATTTAGTTGTAAGTCAATGAAATCATGACCATATATGGGAGTAATAATCATAGTAAGCAATAACCATTTATTGAGCATTTGTGTATAACTGGTACTTCATGTGAAGTATTTGATGAAGTCCTCAAAATGGCTTTGTGGAGGAGGTTTTAGCAAATGCATTTTTCTAGAGTTTAATTTTTCATTTTTTTGTTGAAAATTGGAGTATAGTTGATTAATAATCATGTGCTTAGTCCCTTAGAAGGGATTGAACCTAGACCCTTGGCAGGAAAAGCATGGAATCCTAACCACTGGACCACCAAGGAATTCCCAGCAGATGCATTTTACAGACAAAGCAATCAAGGCACAAAGACATTAAGTATCAGGCCCAGGTTCCCATAGATGAAGTGGCAAACTAAGGATTATCACTTGTTCTGATGACTCCAAGTTCAATGCTCTTTACACTACAGTCAGGAAATATAACATGTTACAGGAATAGAGTTTAAAGACCCTAGAGCAGTGGTTCTCAACTGGGAGTTTTTTGGCAATGTCTGGAGACATTTCTGGTTGTGCCTTCTGGGAGAGGCATGACTGGCATCTAGTGCATAGAGGCCAGAGATGCTGCTAAACGTCTTATAATGGACAGAACACCTGCCCCCCCCAACAGACTTACACAGTGTCAGTAGTGCCACGGCTGGGAACCTTGCTCTAAAAGAACCGTTAATTACATTGTCCTTATTTTATACCCCTCACCATCATCTATGTCAAGCAAGTTTTAGCAACTGCTGAAATGCAGTCAAGTCAGGGTTGAATTCTGTGGTTTAAGGTAACAATCGTGCATTGTGAACTAAAGAAGTTTTCACATGCTTCAGATAGCAGAAATGAATGTAGGTAAAAACTGATTTGTTATAAAAATGTAGGAGCCAGTAAGACCATCAGGCAGGTCATTTCCTTTCTCCTGAGGTGCAGGGATGCGTGTGGACAGGACCAGAGTTTTTTTCTAAAAAGCAAACTTTGAATCTGTTCATTCTGTGGAATTAGTACTTACAGGAAGCCTCCAAATCTGTGCCATGAAGCTAAAGATAGTGACACACTTTAAAGCATGTGTTTCCAGTTGGTGTTAATGACCATAAAATACTCATAGGATGATTGGTTTTTGAATAGAACTGCATCCTGGTGGGTCCACAGGGCTGAGTAGCTACATGACATAATTTGAAGGAGCTGAGTGAGTTGGCCTATTGAGTGATTTTAGTTTTAATACAGTTGATCCTCAGTTATTCTTTCTGAAAATAATTAGCAAATAGGTCAGTGCTTCACCCCCTTTTGCCCTTCATTTTCTGATAATTATGGCTTTCCAGTTACTGCCCTTTTGATCTTTTCCTTTTCATATTCAGGGCAGCAAACATTCTACATCTAGGTTGGTCATATGTTAAAAATCCGCTGTCATTCCTTTTGACCAGTGTGCAGAGTGACAATGTAGCCATTGTGTCCATGGCATAGCTCTTCATCATACGTACTTAGTGTTCTTATCAAAGCCTCAGAGAGCCAGGCCTGGGGATGTTCAAGGTTGAGCAGTTCAAGTGAGTTTGCAGTGTCATCTCCACAGGGCTCCCTTTTCAGAAATACAGTAGGTCTGTTGGGACTTGTCCTAATTCACAAGCATGCTGCTCTCCCTTGTTGAGACAACAACACATTTTCTTGAGTATGCCTTTGCTGCTTCCTTACTGACTAGGGAATGGATTCACCATTCGCTAGGTATTTCAGATGCGTAATTTATAGTCCATGCTGCATCACAGCTGCACATTCTGTCAGGACATACGCAGTATTAGAGAAGATGAGGCCTCTATGGATGTACCTGATGTATTAGTCTCTATTTTTTGAGAAATGGTGTGGGGTTCTTGTGGAGAAGGCAATGGCACCCCACTCCAGCACTCTTGCCTGGAAAATCCCATGGACAGAGAAGCCTGGTAGGCTTCAGTCCCTGGGGTTGCACAGAGTCAGACACGACTGAGGCAACTTAGCAGCAGCAGCAGCAGTGGGGTTCTTGTGTAATATGGTTAGTGCACGGAATGGTGGATCGATTTAATAAGTGCAGGAAAAATTTACCCACAAAGTCTTGAGCTGCAGGTTGCCATGTTCTTAGCATAACTGCACTCCCTGTTTCCTCTGGTTCTCACTTTTGTCTTACTTTCCATGTACCAAGGCTCTCTTCTCAGCCCCTACCTCTCCTTTTTTTCTTTGACTCTGTCCCTCAGCCTCTCTCAGTTAAATCTGACCCAAGTTCTCTGATCCTGATAACCCTTTCTATTTGAATTGCATTACGTCAATTTCTGTCACTTTCATTTTCACAGTTGCTTAGTAGACATCTTTGGAGAGGCAGTATGAATAGGGGTCAAGGGGCCAGGCTCTGGAGTCAGATCGCCTGGGTTTGGTCTTAAATCTGCTACATTTTAACTAGCTATGTGACCTTGGACAAGTTATTCAACTTATGTGTGCCTCTTTTTTTCATGAAATGTGAATATTAATAGCACCTTTCTCTTATAGAGTTGTGATTATTTAAAAAAGTGAACTCATATCAAGCACTTAGAACAGTGCCTCATGCACAGTAATCCCTCAGTAAACTTTAGCTGTTATTATTTTACTTTGATTGTATAAGAGGAAAAAAACCTTCTGAAATGATGATATTTTTTGCAGGTGGTTGTTTCAGAATTGTAGTTCCTTCTGCCTTGCCTGTAGTGATGCCCTGAAGATAAGTGAATGAAAGTGATTAGCTTCATCAGAATCCAATAGTGGGAACCTCTATACAGTGTTAAGTTCCATGATCTTTAAACAGAAAGTTTCCTTCCTCCTGTCGTGTTGGACCATACAGTCGCTGTTGGCCTCATCACAGAGCTGACATCATCCTGGCTCTGAAAGATTTTTAAAAATCAGATCTGTCACAGTTATAAATTATCATTCTTTCTTCAACCCAGCAGCTCCACCTTCAAGGACTTAGAGGGCAACAGCCTAAAGGATAGCGGCCATGAGGAGAGCGACCAGACCGACAGTGAACATGATATCCAGCGGAGCCTGTATTGTGACACAGCTGTCAATGATGTGCTGAACACCAGTGTGACCTCCATGGGATCTCAGATGCCTGACCATGGTAAGGACTGTTTGGCTATAAGAACTCAGGAGGTTTAGCGGCTCACTGTACTCCTGTACTATTCTTTACTGTAATGAGTGTATGTTGAAGGTGCGTATTATGCTCATGCCTCAGCAGCACCTAAAGGGTTTTGAGATGTCCTGACACCTGTCCAGACTCTTCTTTGCCCTCTATGAGTGGATCCACTATGATCATATAAACGTTTAAGCACTTAAAAAGCTGACTACCTATGCATATTGCATACACACTTGTCAATCATAACTGCATCACAAACATAGGGAATGAGCAGATGCCTTCTCACCAGGAATAAATGCCTCTTTTTGATTTAGTACATGAATTCAACCGATCGGTTGAGTTGCAGAGAACACAGCACTTATGACACCAAAGGGGTGAGTTTTATTTCTATATCAGGCTAGTTAGCTTTACCCAGAAGGAGACTCTTCTCTGACCACATATTGCATACTCTTTACTGAGGAGACAGAGTACAAAACCTCCCATTTTGTCTATGAGGTGGTGATGCCGCCAAATCCCTCTAGCTACCAAGCAAATGCAAGCCACTGGTCATAGGAAACACCAGAGTAAGAAAACTGAATGTAACATTCTGTGCATGTCAAAAATGCCTCAAAGCATGTGTCAGGAACGACATCGTCATGTATGAAGAAGAGTCTATTTTTGGGAATCTAGCACACATGCTTTAGCAAGAGGAGCTATTTAAAGCTGTTCCAAGCATAAACCAGGGTATAAAAACATTAGCAGAGTTCAGCTAAGGCAGAATGTTCAGATGGACTTGGGCACAACTGTCATTTTCAATGTTTTACTGATGCAAACATGCTAGGCAAACAGCCTGTCTTTTTCAATTAAGAACTATGAATTCAGCTTGGTGTTTAGGCTCAGTGAAGCTTCGGATGCTTGGCTATGTCTTGAGAGTAGCTAGACGCAAGCTCAGCTGGAAGCCCTGCTGCTAAAAGACTTAAAGATGAGAAAACAAAATATGGTGATTATATGCTGGTCTTCAACTGTTTCATTTCACTTTATACATCATTAAATGGCTTTGTTTTGGTCTTGTAAATGAATCCAAAGGAAAAAAATGCATGATCCACAAAACAAAATGTTTTCTGTGGGGAAAAAGTTTGTCATTGTAGATTCTATTAGATTGTTTAATCCATCCCTTTCCCAGCAGATCCAAATGTCAAAGTCTATAATATATGTAAGTCACTACCAATTGTGAGCTTCTGCCTTCCCTAATTGGTGAGTGGTGACATCCGCAGAGATAATATACTTTACAAGCAACCTAAGACTGAAGATGAAAAAATTAAACATATAACTGAAACAGAGGCTATTTAATTCCCAGAGGATTAGCAGCATGTCACAGAATACAGACTGATGTGTATCATTTACTAGCCTTGTGTCTCAAAGAAATGCTTTTTCATTTATATCAGAAAGGGTTTTAGTTAGATGCTCTCTAAAATGAAATAACTCCAGGAAAAGAAGTAGTCATAATTGGTTCTCACTTTGTGTCTGTCTAGAACAACATCTGTTTTTTTTTTTTGTCCCATATCTCTAGGAAAACAGTACCAGTGGACTGGAGCTAGTTTTCCTGAGGGGGTGTTTCTTACAAAAGGGATGTATTGTATGTATATCCTATAGATTGTATAATAATGAGATTCTAAAGCAAATGTATGGCATTATCCCAGGACTCTCCTACATTGAAGGTGGGGACCACACACACACGTTTTTGCTGTTCTGTTTTGGCATACTTCTACATTTTGTTTCTCAATATTCAGTTCTCATACATGTATCTTCATTTTTTCCATTGTTCTAGCAGTGGCTAAACCTTGAACCATCCCTTGTATTTGTTCTTTACAATTTGGTTGAGTCATTAAAATTTAGGTACAAAGGGAATTCAGGTCTTGCTTATATCTCTGGCTCTACCTTATGATATCCCAGTACTACTGAGCTTCCTATAATGGTACTTAAGTGAAACTGTTAGACTCTCAGACATGTACAAGTCTTTGTTACCCCATGAACTGCAACATGCCAGGCCTCCCTGTCCATCACCAGCACCTGGAGTCCATCCAAACCCATGTCCATCGAATCGGTGACATCATCCAACCATCTCATCCTCTGTCGTCCTCTTCTCCTCCTGCCCTCAATCTTTCCTAGCATCAGGGTCTTTTCAAATGAATCAGCTCTTCGCATCAGGTGGCCAAAATATTGGAGTTTCAGCTTCAACATCAGTCCTTCAAATGAACACCCAGGACTTATCTCCTTTAGCATGGACTGGTTGGATCTTCTCGCAGACAAAGGGACTCTCAAGGGTCTTCTCCAACACCACGGTTCAAAAGCATCAATTCTTCTGCACTCAGCTTTTTCAATAGTCCAACTCTCACATCCATACATGACTACTGGAAAAACCATAGCCTTGACTAGATGGACCTTTGTTGGCAAAGTAATGCCTCTGCTTTTTAATATGCTGTCTAGGTTTGTCATAACTTTCCTTCCAAGCAGTAAGTGTCTTTTAATTTCATGGCTGCAATCACCATCTGCAGTGATTTTGGAGCCCAGAAAAGTAAAGTCTGTCACTGTTTCCATTGTTTCCCCATCTATTTGCCATGAAGTGATGGGACTGGATGCCATGATCTTAGTTTTCTTAATGTTGAGATTTAAGCCAACTTTTTCACTCTCCTCTTTCAGTTTCATCAAGGGGCTCTTTAATTCTTCTTCACTTTCTGCCATAAGAGTGGTGTTATCTGCATATCTGAAGTTATTGATCTTTCTCCCAGCAATCTTGATTCCAGCTCGTGCTTCCTCCAGCCCAGCATTTTTCATGATGTACTCTGCATATAAGTTAAATAAACAGGATGACAATATACAGCCTTGATGTACTCCTTTCCCTATTTGGAAACAATTTGTTGTTCCATGTCCAGTTCTAACTGTTGCTTCCTGACCTGCATACAGATTTCTCAAGAGGCAGGTCAGATGGTCTGGTGTGCCCATCTCTTTCAGAATTTTCCAGTTTATTGTGATCCACACAGTCAAAGGCTTTGGCATAGTCAATAAAGCAGAAATAGATGTTTTTCTGGAACTCTCTTGCTTTTTCGATGATCCAGCAGATGTTGGCAATTTGATCTCTGGTTCCTCTGCCTTTTCTAAAACTAGCTTGAACCTCAGGGAGTTCACGGTTCACGTATTGCTAAAGCCTGGCTTGGAGAATTTTAAGCATTACTTTTTACTAGGTGTGAGATGAATGCAATTGTGTGGTAGTTTGAGCATTCTTTGGCATTGCCTTTCTTTGGGATTGGAATGAAAACTGACCTTTTCCAGTCCTGTGGCCACTGCTGAGTTTTCCAAATTTGCTGGCATATTGAGTGCAGCACTTTGACAGCATCATCTTTCAGGATTTGAAATAGCTCAACTGGAATTCCCTCACCTCCACTAGCTTTGTTCATAGTGATGCTTCCTAAGGCCCACTTGACTTCACACAAGTAGTTGAAAGACAAATATGAACAAATTTATGCCTGCTTGATCTGGTAACCATTCTAATTACATAATTACATAAATAGTAATCATAATTAGTGTGGTTCTAGTTAGATTCATTCCAGGGCAGCATGGTATTGTTGCTCCTGAGGACTACTGATCTAGAAAGGTGAGGAGGGAAAATGGAATCTCCTCTGGACTCAGACTGTGCTGAAAGTCTCAAAGATATATTGAGGAAAAAAGGTCCCAGTTCTCTTTGGTTCACTGATACTGTGTTAGGCATCTCAAACCAAAGTACCCCGAAATCCAGAAGGTGCCAGAGCTGAACTGTTTTTGAGATTTGAATGTATGTCTCTGGAGAAGAGCAAGGGTTATAATGATACTGTCAGATAACTCTGATCCTGATAATTATTTTTTCTGGTCCTATCAGAATTACTCCAAAGTTGGACCAAATATACCCAATACAGTTCACCTTATGCCTTTGTTTGGGGGAATTTAGCTCACCTTGGATTTCATGTGTGTAGATCTCTCTGTGAAGTTTCCAATTTAGATATTAGTGCAGAATTTTCTTATATATATACACAGACATATGAATGATGAAGAATCTCAGGATTTTCCAGATAAGGATAATTTTATTCAACTGTTATTATTATTATTATTTTTTTTGTTGAACAGGAGCAAGTTGTTCATTGAGCTCATATTGTGTTGCTAGTGTTTGAGGAAAATGTACAAACAGTACTTGCTTCTCATTTTCTTAGACACCAGGGCCCTGTGCTTCTTCACACTGCCAAAACTTTCTTTGGAGTTTATTTTTTTAGCTATACTGTAGCTAAAGAATGCTCAGTGTGAATGTCAAGGGTGCTTTGAGATTCCAGATCCCTTAATTTTCAGCTACTTTTCTCTGAGAACATTCCTAGACAAGGGAACCCAGGATCACTATATTTAAGCAAAGGAGAATGGCTGGAAGAATTTTGTACTCAAAGGGCAAGAGTCTGGATTTAGACCCTTGACTTCAGATTGTGGGGTTTTTTTTTGTTTGTTTATTTTACTTTTAATTTTAATGGAAACATACTGGTTACAGTCAATATGTTCTACATTTTATTAATTTGAGTAGATAAAGAATTCATTCAAATGATATTGAATTGCCCAAGAGATGCAGAGCCAGAAACAGTGCTCCAAATGATAACATAGAACTTGTGCGGTGAGGTCACCACTGCTGTTGCTGTATACAGAATCCCCAGCTTACACTATTGACACCATGGATGCTGGGCTCTGGGTGTCCCTGCTACTGCCACCTGGATACCTTGGGTTACCCATCACCCAGATGGAATTTCCACAGCACTCATTCCTTTGTCAGAGAAGGCAATGGCATCCCACTCCAGTACTCTTTGTTCAAGGTGCTCTGAGAGCTACACAGACACAGAATTGCGATGGCACCCACTCCAGCGCTCTCGCCTGGAAAACCCCATGGACGGAGGAGCCTGGTAGGCTGCAGTCCATAGCGTTGCTAGGAGTTGGACACAACTGAGCGACTTCACTTTCACGCATTGGAGAAGGAAATGGAACCTACTCCAGTGTTCTTGCCTGGAGAATCCCAGGGATGGGGGAGCCTGGTGGGCTGCCATCTATGGGGTCGCGCAGAGTCGGACACGACTGAAGTGACTTAGCAGCAGCATTCCTTTGTACCATCAGCGTGCTAGTTTTTTAAAAAATCTTTTTAAAATTTTTAATTGGAGGATAATTACAATATTTTTTAATTTTAAATTTATTTATTTTTAATTGAAGGATAATTACTTTACAGAATTGTGTTGGTTTCAGTTCTTTTTTTGATTGCCCCAATCAGACATATCTGTGAGCTGGGTCAGGGTGGAGATAAGATGGAATGGTAAGACTCTCTGCTTTCTGAATTATTATCAATCCTTCACTTTCATGCATTGGAGAAGGAAATGGAAGCCCACTCCTGTGTTCTTGCTTGGAGAATCCCAGGGACGGGGGACCTTGGTGGGCTGCCGTCTATGGGGTTGCACAGAGTCGGACACGACTGAAGCGACTTAGCAGCAGCAGCAGCAGTATCACTCACAACATGCCTAAAACCTGATCAGCGGGTTGATGAACTGCCTGAGCCAAATTTCCTAGTTGCCAGGTATCTGAATTACATTTATTATTTATAGCGCCTTTGAATTAATATGTCTCAGCTCGCCCCCAGTACTGTAGCTCTTGTCATGGCTCCCCAGAAAAGCAGCTGATGGAGTGTTCTTTATCCTATACTTTCTACTGGCATATGAAAGGGAAGTCGCTCAGTCGTGTCCGACTCTTGGCGACCCCATGGACTGCAGCCCACCAGGCTCCTCCGTCCATGGGGTTTTCCAGGCGAGAGCGCTGGAGTGGGTGCCATCGCAATTCTGTGTCTGTGTAGCTCTCAGAGCACCTTGAAAACAAGTTAGCATTGTCACTCAGCGTAGTTTACCACCTGATTTGGTGCTGAGTTGGGGAGTCACACTCAAATCTTTTAACCAATGTTTTCCCTCCCTGAATTTGAGTTATTTGATAAAATTACACCTTCTGGCAGGGACAAAAATTTTGCCCTGTGCAATTTCTGCAGACAATCTCTAAGAAGAGTAACCAAAAAGTAGAGTGCTCAGAGGTGCCAGAGGCTCGTGAATTTGTTGCACATTTGGGAGTCTGACAGGACTGCAACCCCTTCCTGTCTATTTCTGGGTTGAATGGTGCTGGGTTTAATAGGCTTTTGTCTCCTTGCTTCTTTGCATGCTCATTTGCGATGACTTGTATATCCCATTATGAATACTCAAATGTGTAGTTCTGATGAAATTACAGTTTATGGGTTCATGTCTTAGAACTGTACATACTCGTTCCAAGTCTAACTAATTTGTTTCAAATCACTCTCGATCTCTCTTACCTTATGATTTAATTATTGATTATAAATTCATCAGCTGAAAAGGTGAATTTAATTGCTATAATATGCACCTAATTTGGAGCTCACTACAACGCTGAATTGGTTTCCCTCCCATGCTAATTGATACCAAATGGAAGCAGTGTACAGAAATTTGTGAGAACATCTATCTGATTTTCACATCCAAAAGCACCCAAATGCAATATAATGATTGCTTTATTTCTGAAAGTGTAGGTTCATCGCATTTTCCTAAACTTATTCATTTGCTATTTTCATCACCTGTTTATCATTTAACATGTTTGTTGTGTAAAACATGGATTTAAAGAACCTGAGCTGTGCCTAATGCAACCGCTATTGCAAATTAGCCATGAAAATGTTCTGGAGGCTGCACACTATGCATATCCTAGTTTCAAGCACAGGTGTATTACGACATTTACACTTTCAACACTCTATCAACAATATGTAATTTCCTTTCCTATAGCCTTTTAATGAAATTATGATTCCATGACTGAGCATCCCTTCCTTATCCTCTTACCTATCCCCTGACTCACCTCTCACCTCACTAAATTGCCAAACATTCATTTCAATTAGTCTCTTAGCAAAATAGGGAGTTCTCAATGGAGAATATTTTGTGGCATTGCAAGGCAGTGTGCTGCTGGGCTCCAGAAATGGTAGCATGAACCAGATGTTCATAGAGTAATTGAAAATTGCATTTTATCAGATAGTATTTGCTGTCAAAAAGGTTTATCTTTACTTCAACAAAGAGGTTGATTAGCTCCCCCTGGACTCAAATTAGCATCTTTGAGGCTAGAGATACTGTTTTGCAATTCATGTGGTTATTTCTCCCCTGCTTTTGCTCATATAGAATTGTTTAAAGATGTCTTTAGCCTCTTGAAAACATACCAGGTAAAATGTTTAATTACTTGAACACAGTAATGTATATGTATACAGAGTTTCTATATGTATGGCTTTCAGGTTTTCTCATCTTGCCTCAGGTCTACAGCATTCTAATACCAGGTAGGAACAATCCATGCATAGATATTGTTAGTCATTCATTCAGCAATAGGCCCAGCTCTGGGAAAGTGTCAGCTACTTCTGTTATTGACTGTGAAAATTATCACCTTTTTAGATTTGCTTATCTGGGTTTTACTGGGGTGACCAAGGTCAGCTCAGTGATGAAATAAATAACTTTTATTTTAGAAATATTTCTAAGAATAGAACCTGGGACTAATATGAATCTTATTAATATTGTGCCAATAAAGCAGAAGAAACTATAAAAGAAGATGGTTACAGTCAAGGTCATATTTTTAATAAGAGTATCATGAAAGAATCTTCCTTGATCTAATTTGAACAGTCACAATGTTAAGGATTTTCTTTTTAAATTCTTCTGCTCTGAGATTGAACTTCCTGCTTAATTTTAGTTAATGTCATTGTAAAATGGTAGGTTTAATCTCTGACATGCCTTTTTACCTTTCTGGTTAGGAAGTACTCAGTGATACTCAATACCCAGTTTCTCTTTCCTTTTGAGGTCCAGGACCTTTATCCATTCTCAGTCTCAGCAATGGGTGGGTAGGTGGGAAGAGAGATGACAGGTGGATGCTTTTGTTTATTTCAACTACATTGTTGCACCAGATAAATGGATTCCTTCCAAAGCATTATTTACATTTTATTAGTAAGGTGGCCACTAGAATAAAATGTTGTCCTTAACTAATGGAAGGTCTTTCCTGGATAGCTCAGCTGGTAAAGAATCTACCTGCATTGCAGGAGACCCTGGTTTAATTCCTGCATCGGGAAGATCCACTGGAGAAGGGATAGGCTACCCACTCCAGTAATCTTGGCCTTCCCTGGTGGCTCAGACGGTAAAGAATCCACGTGCAATGTGGGAGACCTGGGTTCAATCCCTGGGTTGGGAAGATCCTGTGGAGGAGAGCATGGCAATCCACTCCAGTATTCTTGCCTGGAGAACCCTCATGGACAGAGGAGCCTGGTGGGCTATAGTTTATGGGGTCACAAAGAGTCGGACGTGCCTGAACGACAAGCACAGCATAGCCGAAGTAATGGAAACATTCATGCTCTTAGTGGTTGTTTGCTAGCGTTCTTTTGGCTTGGGCTTTTTGGTCAGAGAATTCTTTTAGGATAGCTCAAGTTTATCTACTTTGAAATAAAAGCATTCTTCCACTTTTTTATATAATAATGTTTTCTTGATCCACTTAGAGCTTTTAGTTGTCTCAAAGTCACTGTCTATTTTAAGTTTTATTATTATTAATAATTACTTATAGTAAAGGATTCATTATTCATCAAGAGAATAAATACCGAGGTCTTTCCTGACTGGTTGACACCGAGAATTTCTATATTTCTGAGCACTTGGAAAGAATTGGAGGATGGAGGCTCTATAAAGGGAGCACATGGAACAGTTAAGAATTTCATTCTCTAGGAGTTTATGGCCCAGTAGCACAAATGGTCCAGTATGGAATAGATTGCATGGGATCAGTGAAGACATTAATTAAGACAACTTCAGCTGGAAAGCAAAATCCTTTTCAAAAGACACTTCTGTGTAATGGGATTCCTTTGGAGGAATACTGGAAGCCATGCCCTGAGATAGCATGTGAGATAAAATTAAGCCCTATTTGGGTGATTTGCTAGGTGAATTTTTTCCAGTTGCTTCATGGTAAAGCAAGTTCTGTAGGCCATGGTAAGTAGGGATGCTGGCAATCGGACAACAGATGAGAAGCAAATCAAATTGTTTTATAGGGATAAATCATATGATTGGTTCACATACTGAAACAGTCCATTGAAATATCAAGATCATTATCTTCTCTGGGTTTTTCAATCTATTTAACATCATTTCTGTTCCATCATTAAGATGGTTAAGCACCATAAATAAAATGCATCAGGATAGGAAAACAAACTGAACTTTCCATTTAAATATTTATGAAATATTTTTTTCTGTTCATCTTCCCTTTAACCCTTTTCTTATGAAATAAATATGAAGAATTGAGTCCTGATTTAAAAAGCAATTTCAAGAATACCAAAATTCTGTATTACTTCCTTATTGTATAGGCAAAATATCTGTGAGATAGCTTTCCTTTCTTACTGTAGATGCTTTTTTATCATCCAGGATCAGGTCTTTGCCCCAGGTATTTTTGATCTCTGCCCTTACCAGATGGCTCATTATCTGTTTATTTTGGGCCAATGAAAGCTGATTTGACACATCTACTTTGGAAATGTGGCTTGACAAGGAAGTCTTTTCAATTTTTCTTCCTACAAGGCTTACCCCCCAAAAAACTTTAGCCATGGAAAAATCACCAAGGACCGAATTAGAAAAGGTTTGAACTGACCTTTAGAACCATCAGAAGAGTTGTTTTTTAGAAACTTATGCACAGCATAAGTTTAGTTCAGTTCAGTCGCTCAGTCATGTCCAACTCTTTGCGACCCCATGAATCGCAGCACGCCAGGCCTCCCTGTCCATCACCATCTCCCGGAGTTCACTCACACTCACGTCCATCGAGTCCATGTTACCATCCAGCCATCTCATCCTCTGTCATCCCCTTCTCCTCCTGCCCCCAATCCCTCCCAGCATCAGAGTCTTTTCCAATGAGTCAACTCTTCACATGAGGTGGCCAAAGCACTGGAGTTTCAGCTTTAGCATCATTCCTTCCAAAGAAATCCCAGGGTTGATCTCCTTCAGAATGGACTGGTTAGATCTCCTTGCAGTCCAAGGGACTCTCAAGAGTCTTCTCCAACACCACAGTTCAAACACATCAATTCTGTGGTGCTCAGCCTTCTTCACAGTCCAACTCTCACATCTGTACATGACTACTGGAAAAACCATAGTCTTGACTAGACGGACCTTAGTCAGCAAAGTAATGTCTTTGCTTTTGAATATGCTATCTAGGTTGCTCATAACTTTTCTTCCAAGGAGTAAGTGTCTTTTAATTTCATGGCTGCAGTCACCATCTGCAGTGATTTTGGAGCCCCCAAAAAATAAAGTCTGACACTGTTTCCACTGTTTCCCCATCTATTTCCCATGAAGTGATGGGACTGGATGCCATGATCTTCATTTTCTGAATGTTGAGCTTTAAGCCAACTTTTTCCCTCTCCTCTTTCACTTTCATCAAGAAGCTCTTAGTTCCTCTTCACTTTCTGCCATAAGGGTGGTGTCATCTACATATCTGAGGTTATTGATATTTCTCCTAGCAATCTTGATTCCAGCTTGCGTTTCTTCCAGTTCAGCATTTCTCATGATGTACTCTGCATATAAGTTAAATAAGCAGGGTGACAATATACAGCCTTGATGTACTCCTTTTCCTATTTGGAAACAGTCTGTTGTTCCATGTCCAGTTCTAACTGTTGCTTCCTGACCTGTATACAGATTTCTCAAGGGGCAGGTCAGGTGGTCTGGTATTCCCATCTCTTTCAGAATTTTCCACAGTTTATTGTGATCCACACAGTCAAAGACTTTGGCATAGTCACTAAAGCAGAAATAGATGTTTTTCTGGAACTCTCTTACTTTTTCCATGATCTAGCAGATGTTGGCAATTTAATCTCTGGTTCCTCTGCCTTTTCTAAAAGCAGCTTGAACATCAGGGAGTTCATGGTTCACGTATTGCTGAAGCCTGGCTTGGAAAATTTCGAGCATTACTTTACTACCATGTGAGATGAGTACAATTGTGCGTAGTTTGAGCATTCTTTGGCATTTGCTTTGTTTGGAATTGGAATGAAAACTGACCTTTTCCAGTCCTGTGGCCACTGCTGAGTTTTCCAAATTTGCTGGCATATTGAGTGCAGCACTTTGACAGCATCATCTTTCAGGATTTGAAATAGCTCAACTGGAATGCCATCATCTCCACTAGCTTTGTTCATAGTGATACTTTCTAAGGCCCACTTGACTTCACATTCCAGGATGTCTGGCTCTAGATGAGTGATCACACCATCATGATTATCCAGGTCATGCAGATCTTTTTTGTACAGTTCTTCTGTGTATTCTTGTCCTCTTCTTAATATCTTCTGCTTCTGTTAGGTCCATACCATTTCTGTCCTTTATCGAGCCCATCTTTGCATGAAATGTTCCCTTGGTATCTCTAAGTTTCTTGAAGAGATCTCTGGTCTTTCCCATTCTGTTGTTTTCCTCTATTTCTTTGCATTGATCACTGAAGAAGGCTTTCTTATCTCTTCTTGCTATTCTTTGGAACTCTGCATTCAGATGCCTACATCTTTCCTTTTCTCCTTTACTTTTCACCTCTCTTCTTTTCACAGCTATTTGTAAGGCTTTCCCAGACAGCCATTTTGCTTTTTTGCATTTCTTTTCCATGGGGATGGTCTTGATCCCTGTCTCCTGTACAGTGTCACGAACCTCATTCCATAATTCATCAGGCACTCCATCTATCAGATCTAGGCCCTTAAATCTATTTCTCACTTCCACTGTATAAGGGATTTGATTGAGGTCATACCTGAATGGTCTGGTGGTTTTCCCTACTGTCTTCAATTTAAGTCTGAATTTGGCAATAAGGAGTTCATGATCTGAGCCACAGTCAGCTCCTGGTCTTGTTTTTGTTGACTGTATAGAGCTTCTCCATCTTTGGCTGCAAAGAATGTAATCAATCTGATTTCAGTGTTGACCATCTGGTGATGTCTATGTGTAGAGTCAAAACAGATGCTTTTGCAATTAGGAAGGATGGAGCCCTTAAATCAGTTATTTTGCCATGCAGAGAGACTATAAGGCAGTTATCCATGGTGGCCTAAAGAGATTATCAGTGGGCTATCAGCATATAGAGTCATTTTAGAGCAAATCCTTCAGTACTAAGCATTTGTGTGCAGGTGAAAAGTTAGAAGAATATTGTGGCATTTTAGGTATTATGGTAAAATACTGGATATGGTAAATACTGGTTATCTACTGTTGTAGTTGGAGAATAGGTGAGATATATAGGTACCAGGGGTGATTTGAAAGGTACTAAATTCAGAAGGGGCCAAAGAAGGTTATCAGAAAATGAATTCTGGGTGAATTCATTCAAAGTTCTGTTTCACTGAGGTGGCCTCCTGAGAGAGACATTTTGTCTTTTGAGGGTTTCTGGCTATCAGAAACAATAATTCTATTCCATTATTCTTCACAATGGCATAGTCAACAAACTTGTAAGCTATTAAATATTTGAAACAATAGGCAACATCATATCTTCACTTCTTTCAAATCTTAATAATTTTGACTTTCATGGCAAATGAGACTCTTCAGGTTCCTGTCTTATTTGAACAGGAAGATTTTTGACAGAAGTCAAAACCTTAAAAACACATTCATCTTCCCGTACTCCAGTTAGATAAGTCTTCAGTTCAGTTCAGTTCAGTTGCTCAGTCGTGTCTGACTCTTTGCAACCCCATGGACTGCAACACGCCAGGCCTCCCTGTCCATCACCAACTCCCGGAGTTCACTCAAACTCATGTCCATTGAGTCGGTGATGCCATCCAACCATCTCATCCTCTGTTGCCTTTTTCTCCTCCTGCCCTCAACCTTTCCCAGCATCAGGGCCTTTTCCAATGAGTCAGTTCTTTGAATCAAGTGTCCAAAATATTGGAGTTTCAGCTCCAACATTCGTCCTTCCAGTGAACACTCAGGACTGATTTCCTTTAGGATGGACTGGTTGTATGGACTGGTTGTATCTCCTTGCAGTCCAAGGGACTCTCAAAAGTCTTCTTCAACACCACAGTTCAAAAGCATCAATTTTTCAGCACTCAGCTTTATTTATAGTCCAACTCTCACATCCATACATGACTACTGGGAAAACCATAGCCTTGACTAGACAGATCTTTGTTGGCAAAGTAATGTCTCTGCTTTTTAATATGCTGTCTAGGTTGGTCATAATTTTCCTTCCTAGGAGCAAGTGTCTTTTAATTTCATGGCTGCAATCACCATCTGCAGTGATTTTGGAGCCCCCCCCCATAAAAAATTCTGTCACTGTTTCTACTGTTTCCCCATCTATTTGCCACGAAGTGATGGGACTGAATGCCACGATTTTAGTTTTCTGAATGTTGAGCTTTAAGCCAACTTTTTCCCTCTCCTCTGTCACGTTTCTCAAGAGGCTCTTTAGTTCTTCACTTTTTGCCATAAGGGTGGTATCATCTGCATATCTGAGGTTATTGATTTCTCTGGCAATCTTGATCTTAAGTTCTTTCTAATTTGTGGTTTAATACCTATACTAAATTATGCAGGAGTTCAACTGTAGTCTGCTTTAAAATAAAAGTGCAACTCATTATGTTGCTTCCCTTTTAATAGATATCTGTAAACAAACACTACTGTAATCACCTGGAGAAACTTGGTAATTTTAGTCAATTACAGCAAGGCAGCTTCCCAGCCATGAGTTTTTAATTCAAATCCAGAGATACTTTTTCCAATATATGGCTTCTTTCACCACTTCTAAGCTCATATAGTCTCTCTTTTCTCTTCTTAGTTTGGATAATAATTGATGTTTGACTACTTGCTTTCTTCCTTCCTCTTTCATTCCATGGAGTTTCCAACCTGAGTGAACAATAGAATCTTTCCTTTTTAATATATGGAAAAAGGGGGAAGAGGAATGATATAGGTTCCAAGATAGACTGGTCAGACTGTTCTAAGACATCACCACCTGATGTTTTCAATTATTAATGAGATTGTCAGTTGTTTTAATCTGGGAAATAAACCAAAAGAATGGTTTTGATTTTAATTTAATTTAAAAATCAGCTTATTGGGAAAAAAAATGCCTCCAGCTTGTGAGAGTCATATAAACTGTTGATAAACTGAAGCACGTCCAATGCAGAAGCTGAACCATCATTCATATGCAAATGTGAACTCTATTAAATTTAGGGAACTATTATTATTATTATCACTAGTTAGAAAATTTAGTTCTTTTAATTCAAGGAACCATTTTATTTCAGAGAGATGCTTCATATAATTATCTGTTCCATATATTTTTTTCTGGAAGAAAAACTGATACACTAAGAATTTGAAGACTCTATTCATGTCAGAACACAGATCAGTGGCAAAGTCCAGAGTAAAGCCCAAAGTGCAAATTCTTTTTGTTGACTCACTGTCCATCAAGCTGTACATTTTAGAAGTTGAGTGATTATTTGTGAGTACTATTAAGTTTGGATTTTCTTACACTGGATGATTCTGCTTAGCACAAAATGTGAATTCAGAAATATGGTGTCTATGCACAAATTGGATCTTAAGGACCTGGAGCCAGACCTTTGTTTGTACCGACGTCAACTTAGAAAGTTTCATTATCTCAGAGTTTCACCAAACACTTTCAGATTTATAATTGATGTCAACTGAAGTTGAAGGCAAAGAAAACCTGCCTTATTTGACTGCAGAAAACATTACCTTACTGTTTGGTCCTAGTTAGTTATCTATAGTGTAGATGTCTCAAATCACACTAGCCTTCTGCTAACACAGCAAGTGAGCACTTCCTGAATTCAGCTGATGATCAATCTAGGCAGCTAATGAGTCTGCAAACAGTCTGAGCTGCTGGAGCTGGCACCAGGAAGCCACCATTCCAAACTAACCATTTCTCATTAACCTTTTGGTATTTCCTTTGTGATGCTAATTAGGGGCTCATAAAACTATCTGCTTTGGATCTTTGGTTTAAAATCCAGTTTTCCAAAAACACAGTCTACTTTAAGGCTTCCATAAGTATGATGTTTCCCCTCATGGACTCTTTGTGACCCCATGGACTGCAGCACACTAGGCTTCCCTGTCCATCACCAACTCCTGGAGTTTGCTCAAACTCATGTCCGTCGAGTCTGTGATGCTATCCAACCATCTCATCCTCTGTCATCCCCTTTTCCTCCCACCTTCAATCTTGCCAAGCATCAGGGTCTTTTCCAATGAGTTAGTTTTTTGTATCAGGGGGCCAAAAGTATTAGAGTTTCAGCTTCAGCATCAGTCCTTCCAATGAATATTTAGGACTGATTACCTTTAGGATTGACTGGCTTGATCTCTTTCCAGTCCAAGGGACTCTCAAGAGTCTTCTCAAACACCACAGTTCAAAATCATCAATTCTTAGGCACTCAGCTTTCTTTATAGTCCAACTCTCACATCCATGCATGACTACTAGAAAACCCATAGCTTTGACCAGACGGACCTTTGTTGTCAAAGTAATGTCTCTACTTTTTAATGTGTTGTCTAGGTTGCTCATAGCTTTTCTTCCAAGGAGCAAGCATCTTTCAATTTCATGGCTGCAGTCACCATTTGCAGTGATTATGGAGCCCCCCCAAATAAAGTCTGTCGCTGTTTCCATTGTTTCCCCATCTATTTGCTATGAAGTGATGGGACTAGATGCCATGATTTTTGTTTTCTAAATGTTGAGCTTTAAGCCAACTTTTCCACTCTCCTCTTTCACTTTCATTAAGAGGCTCTTTAGTTTTTTGCTTTCTTCCATAAGGTTGGTGTCATACCCAATCCTCACAGGTAAACCCGAGAATTCTAATTGTCATTAGAATCTTCTAGACACGGTCCCATCAATTCAGGCTCCAACTAATATAAGCAAGTCCCACTGAGTCAGTAAAACAGCTTCTACCCTATTCCTTCTCTTTAAGATCAACACCACTAGTGTGTCTGTAAATCTGAAGATAAGCATAGCATCATAGTGACTAAGAATACAGATTTTGGAATAAGACAAAGTGCCATGCTTATCTTTGCTTCTTAGTAGCTATTAACTTTACTCAAATTATTTATTTTTTGAGCCCTAAATATTATCATCTACAAAATAGGAGTAAACACAGAAATTAATTTATCAGGGTGGTTGTGAGATAATCTAGGTAAAGCACTTAGTGTTACTTCCTGACACATAGTGAGTGCTCAAAAATAGAAAGTGCTGTTATTACTATGGAGATTTCAGTTTTCAAAATATCTACTTTGCATGATTTCAGAGCCTCTCATCTGCTTGCTGCTGTCTATAATACCTTTAACAGAGGGTCAGGCATTTAATTTTACAATCATAGTTCAAATTTCAAGTAGCCTTTGGGAAGAGGGAATGCATTTATTCTGTTTCACAGTAAATTGTAAATGAGTGCTATTAAATTGTTTCTAACTTTGGGATTTGGGGTGAGTGGGGAGGAAGGATGGTTTCTAGAATAGTGAAGACTATAAGAGTCAGCAGTTGGGGAAAAGCACTAAAATGGTTTGTCAAAGATGACAACCTCATGAGTTTGCCCAGAGCTGTCAATGTCCAAATGAATGCTGAATAATTATTTGAATTACTCACTGTGAAATATCTGAATGCTGAAAAGCTGCCTTTACTATCAAATCATGTTTCTGAATAAGCCCAGTCTTTGGTTTGAGATATTAAAGAGTGTCCACAAAAAGTTCTTACTGATGCTGAAAATGTGGCCTCTGTGCACCAGTGACCAGTAGAATTTTGGAGACAGAGTTTTGGGTGAAGTAGAAAGAAGAGCTTTATTGCTTTGCCAGGCAAAGAGGATACAGCAGGGTAATGCCTCAAAATCTGTCCCAACTTAGGAGGATTTGGTGAGTTTTATAGCAAGGGTTCAACAGTGGGGTTACTAAGGATCAGGTTGTGTGTAGGGCCTTCACTTCTTTAATCTGGCCTCAGATGGTCTCCTGGTGAACTTCTCTGGTTCCTTTAAACTGGCCTCAGGTAGTCTCCTGATGAGTTTCTCTCGTGATATTATCAAACTGATCTTCTCTGGAATGAAGGATGGTAACATCTTCCATTTGTTGGGAGAGTTCCAAAGAATAGCAAGGAGAGATAAGAAAGCCTTTCTCGGTTCTATTTCCAGTTTTTTAAGGACTCTCCACACTGTCCTCCATAGTGGCTGTACTAGTTTGCATTCCCACCAACAGTGTAAGAGGGTTTCCTTTTCTCCACACCCTCTCCAGCATTTATTGCCTGTAGACTTTTGGGTTAGAGCCATTCTGACTGGCGTGAAATGGTACCTCATTGTGGTTTTGATTTGCATTTCTCTAATAATGAGTGATGCTGAACATCTTTTCGTGTCTTTGTTACCATCTGTATGTCTTCTTTGGAGAAATGTCTGTTTAGTTCTTTGGCCCACTTTTTGATTGGGTCTTTTATTTTTCTGGAATTGAGCTGCAGGAGTTGCTGGTATATTTTTGAGATTAATTCTTTGTCAGTTGCTTCATTTGCTATTATTTTCTCCCATTCTGAAGGCTGTCTTTTCACCTAGCTTATAGTTTCCTTTGTTGTGCAGAAGCTTTTAATTTTAATTAGCTCCCATTTGTTTATTTTTGCTTTTGTTTCCAATATTCTGGGAGGTGGGTCATAGAGGATCCTGCTGTGATTTATCTGTTTTATGTTTTCCTCTAGGAGTTTAATAGTTTCTGGTCTTACATTTAGATCTTTAATCCATTTTGAGTTTATTTTAGTGTATGGTGTTAGAAAGTGTTCTAGTTTCATTCTTTTACAAGTGGTTGACCAGTTTTCCCAGCACCACTTGTTAAAGAGACTGTCTTTAATCCATTGTATATTCTTGCCTCCTTTGTCAAAGATAGGTGCGTGGATTTATCACTGGGCTTTCTAGAACTGCCTTATGACCCAGCAATCCCACTGCTGGGCATACACACTGAGGAAACCAGAATTGAAAGAGACACGTGTACCCCAATGTTCATCGCAGCACTGTTTCTAATAGCCAGAACATGGAAGCAACCTAGATGTCCATCAGCAGATGAATGGATAAGAAAGCTGTGGTACATATATACAATGGAGTTATTACTCAGCCATTAAAAAGAATACATTTGAATCAGTTCTAATGAGGTGGATTTAACTGGAGCCAATTATGCAGAGTGAAGTAAGCCAGAAAGAAAAACACCAATACAGTATACTAATGCATATATATGGAATTTAGAAAGAAGGTAATGATAACCCTGTATGCGAGACAGCAAAAGAGACACAGATGTACTGAATAGTCATTTGGACTCTGTGGGAGAGGGTGAGGATGGGATGATATGGGAGAATGGCATTGAAACATGTAAATTATCATATGTGAAATGAATTGCCAGTCCAGGTTCGATGCATGATACAGGATGGTCGGGGCTGGTGCACTGGGATGACCCAAAGGGATGGAATGGGGAGGGAGGTGGAAGGGGGTTCAGGATGGGGACCACATGTACACTCATGGTGGATTCAAGTCAATGTATGTCAAAAACAATACAATATTGTAAAGTAAAATAAATAATTAAAAAAATAAATGAATAAATCAATAAAATGGAAAAAAAGAAAGCCTTCCTCAGCGATGAATGCAAAGAAATAGAGAAAAACAATAGAATGGGAAAGACTAGAGATCTCCTCAAGAAAACTAGAGATACCAAGGGAACATTTCATGCAAAGATGGGCTCGATAAAGGACAGAAATGGTCTGGACCTAACAGAAGCAGAAGATATTAAGAAGAGGTGGCAAGAATACACAGAAGAACTGTACAAAAAAGATCTTCACGACCCAGATAATCATGATGGTGTGATCACTCACCTAGAGCCAGACATCCTGGAATGCAAAGTCAAGTGGGCCATTGGAAGCATCACTATAAACAAAGGTAGTGGAGGTGATGGAATTCCAGTTGAGCAATTTAAATCCTGAAAGATGATGCTGTGAGAGTGCTGCACTCAATATGCCAGCAAATTTGGAAAACTCAGCAGTGGCCACAGGACTGGAAAAGGTCAATTTTCATTACAATCTCAAAGAAAGGCAATGCCAAAGAATGCTCAAACTACCACACAAATGCAGTCACCTCACACACTAGTAAAGTCATGCTTAAAATTCTCCAAACCAGGCTTCAGCACTACATGAACCATGAACTTCCAGATGTTCAAGCTGGTTTTAGAAAAGACAGCGGAACCAGAGATCAAATTGCCAATATCCACTGGATCAACGATAAAGCAAGAGAGTTCCAGAAAAACATCTATTTTTGCT
Source organism: Oryx dammah (assembly GCF_014754425.2). Taxonomy (NCBI): domain Eukaryota; kingdom Metazoa; phylum Chordata; class Mammalia; order Artiodactyla; family Bovidae; genus Oryx; species Oryx dammah. Next base: position 7,573,002 of record NW_024070207.1, on the reverse strand, counting down.
TTGTTGAATATGCCAAAGCCTTTGACTGTGTGGATCACAATAAACCGAAAATTCTTCAAGAGATGAGAATACCAGACCACCTGACCTGCCTCCTCAGAAATTTGTATGCAGGTTAGGAAGCAACAGTTAGAACTGGACATGGAACAACAGACTGGTTCCAAATAGGAAAAGGAGTATGTCAAGGCTGTATATTGTCCCCCTACTTATTTAACTTATATGCAAAGTACCTCATGAGAAATGCACATGGAAGGAAGCACAAGCTGGAATCAAGATTGCTGGGAGAAATATCAATAACTTCAGATATGCAGATGACATGACCCTTATGGCAGAAAGTGAAGAACTAAAGAGCCTCTTGTTGAAAGTGAATGACCAGAGTGAAAAAGTTGGCTTAAAGGTCAACATTCAGAAAACTAAGATCATGGTCCCATCACTTCATGGCAAATAGATAGGAAAACAGTGTAAACAGTGGCTGACTTTATGTTTCTGGGCTCCAAAATCACTGCAGATGGTGATTGCAGCCATGAAATTAAAAGACACTTAACTCCTTGGAAGGAAAGTTTTGACCAACCTAGATAGCATATTAAAAAGCAGAGACATTACTTTGCCAACAAAGGTCCATCTAGTCAAGGCTATGGTTTTGCCAGTGGTCATGTATGGATGTGAGAGTTGGACTATAAAAAAAGCTGAATGCAGAAGAATTGATGCTTTTGAACTGTGGTGTTGAAGAAGACTTGTGAGAGTCCCTTGGACTGCGAGGAGATCCAACCAGTCCATCCTAAAGGAGATCAGTCCTGGCTGTTCATTGGAAGGACTGATGTTGAAGCTGAAACTCCAATACTTTGGCTACCTGATGCGAAGAGTTGACTCATTTGAAAAGACCCTGATGCTGGGAAAGATTGAGGGCAGCAGGAAAAGGGGATGACAGACGATGAGATGGTTGGATGGCATCACCGACTCAATGGACATGAATTTGGGTAAACCCTGGGAGCTGGAGAGGGAGGCCTGGCGTGCTATGCTTCATGGGGTCACAAAGAGTGGAACAGGACTGAGGGACTGAACTGAACTGAACTGAATTCTGGAGAAGAGCTCAAAGATATTTTTATGTATATCCCTTAAGGCAAAATCAGGATCCTGTCCCAAGGCTTCACTATTGTTTCTTGACTGCTCTCCTTGCCTGTCTCTGCTTCCTCTCCCTTCCCTAATTAGCAACTGTTTAAATCTGCCCTTTGGAAGTCAGAGAAGGTCACAGAGGCTGGAGTCTCTTTCCTACAAACAAGAAATGGGGGACATGGAAAGGCTTCTGTGCCCAGGATCCCCACAGGATCCTCTTGGTTTCATTGTGGAACTGCGAAGAGAGGTCCATGTTAATTTACATTACAAAATGCACATATTCTTGAGCACCTGTGGTAAGGCAAGCAAAGTTTTAGTTCTTTTCTGTTGGCATTGACTCTGCTTTGCTTTCCCTCTGCAAAAATGTGCATATCCCAACTCCCAGGGGCTCTATCCTTCCCTGCTCTCCTCTTACCTCACTGCTCTTAAATGGCTAATGGGACATCATTTTGATTCCTTTTTTTTGTTGTTATTTCTACCTCATGCCCAGACTTTCATTAAAAAAATAAATGAGGAGATACATTTTTCATTTATAATTTTTCTCTAAAAAAAGGCACTCTGCAAAGAACCCTTTCTATTCTTTCTTTCTGCCAGTGGATTGAAAAATACCCAGCTAGTACCTGAAAGGTCATATCTCCTTATCATATGAATGAGCTCACAGCAGGTCCAAGGGGACAGTGTCATCTGAGCAATGATGGGAATTTATGTGTCTTTGGATTTCTGCCTCTTTTGTAGTGAAAAAATGAATTTGTTAATGATAGAAAAAAAACTCAACCAAAGCCCCTTATAATATTCTCTCTTTATAAATGCCAAGAGAGAGCCACTCAGGTACTCAGTTGATGAATGAATTTTCTTTCTTTCTTTTTACTCTTGCCTTGTTTAGAGCTGTTTGTGAAGTCAGATGACTCATCTTCACTGGTTATACTGCAATGAATTTAGTTGGCAGGCTGTGGTTTTGTGTCATAAAATGCTTTGGCTTATAACGGACCTTATGACATGTTTGTGTTTGCCAGTAGATTGAGTTGGAGAGAGAGAAGGACAGAGAATGAGTGAGGGAGTGAGGACATATACAAAGACTAGCAAGGAATTGTTGAAGAAAGTGGAGAAAACCACTAGACCATTCAGGTATGACCTAAGTCAAGTCCCTTATGATTATACAGTGGAAGTGAGAAATAGATTTAAGGGCCTAGATCTGATAGACAGAGTGCCTGATGAACTATGGATGGAGGTTCGTGACACTGTACAGGAGACAGGGATCAAGACCATCCCCATGGAAAAGAAATGCAAAAAAGCAAAATGGTTGTCTGGGGAGGTCTTACAAATAGCTGTGAAAAGAAGAGAGGCGAAAAGCAAAGGAGAAAAGGAAAGATATAAACATCTGAATGCAGAGTTCCAAAGAATAGCAAGAAGAGATAAGGAAGCCTTCTTCAGTGATCAATGCAAAGAAATAGAGGAAGAGAACAGAATGGGAAAGACTAGATATCTCTTCAAGAAAATTAGAGACACCAAGGGAACATTTCATGCAAAGATGTGCTCAATAAAGGACAGAAATGTTATGGACCTAACAGAAGCAGAAGATATTAAGAAGAGGTGGCAAGAATACACAGAAGAACTGTACAAAAAAAGATCTTCCCGACCAAGATAATCACAATGGTATGATCACTCACCTAGAGCCAGACATCCTGGAATGTGAAGTCAAGTGGGCCTTGGGAAGCATCACTACTAACAAAGCTAGTGGAGGTGATGGCATTCCAGTTGAGCTGTTTCAAATCCTGAAAGATGATGCTGTCAAAGTGCTGCACTCAATGTGCCAGCAAATTTGGAAAACTCAGCAGTGGCCACAGGACTGGAAAAGGTCGGTTTTCATTCCCATCCCAAAGAAAGGCAATGCCAAAGAATGCTCAAACTACCACACGATTGCACTCATCTCACACGCTAGTAAAGTAATGCTTAAAATTCTCCAAGCCAGGCTTCAGTATTACGTGAACTGTGAACTTCCAGATGTTCAAGCTGGTTTTAGAAAAGGCAGAGGAATCAGAGATCAAATTGCCAATATCCACTGGATCATGGAAAAAGCAAGAGAGTTCCAGAAAAACATCTAATTTTGTTTTATTGAATATGCCAAAGCCTTTGACTGTGTGGATCACAATAAACTGTGGAAAATTCTGCAAGAGATGGGAATAGCAGACCACCTAACCTGCCTCTTGAGAAATCTGTATGCAGGTCAGGAAGCAACAGTTAGAACTGGACATGGAACAACAGACTGGTTCCAAATAGGAAAAGGAGTACGTCAAGGCTTATTGAACTTATATGCAGAGTACATCATGAGAAACTCTGGCCTGGAAGAAGCACAAGGTGGAATCAAGATTGCCAGGAGAAATATCAATCATCTCAGATATGCAGATGACACCACCCTTATGGCAGAAAGTTAAGAGGAGCTAAAAAGCCTCTTGATGAAAGTGAAAGAGGAGAGTGAAAAAGTTGGCCTAAAGCTCAACATTCAGAAAACGAAAATCATGGCATCCGGTCCCATCACTTCATGGGAAATAGATGGGGAAACAGTGGAAACAGCATCAGACTTTATTTGGGGGGGCTCCAAAATCACTGCACATGGTGATTGCAGCCATGAAATTAAAAGACGCTTACTCCTTGGAAGGAAAGTTATGACCAACCTAAATAGCATATTGAAAAGCAGAGATATTACTTTGCCAACAAAGATCCATCTAGTCAAGCCTATGGTTTTTCCAGTGGTCATGCATGGATGTGAGTTGGACTGTGAAGAAAACTGAGTGTCGAAGAATTGATGCTTTTGAACTGTGGTGTTGGAGAAGACTCTTGAGAGTCCTTTGGACTGCAAGGAGATCCAACCAGTCCATTCTAAAGGAGATCAGTCCTGGCTGTTCATTGGAAGGACTTATGTTGATCCTGAAACTCCAATACTTTGGCCACCTCATGCAAAGAGTTGACTCATTTGAAAAGACTCTGGTGCTGGGAGGGATGCGGGGCAGGAGAAGGGGACGACCGAGGATGAGATGGCTGGATGGCATCACTGACTCGATGGACATGAGTGTGAGTGAACTCCGGGAGTTGGTGATGGACAGGGAGGCCTGGCGTGCTGCAGTACATGGGGTCACAAAGAGTGGGACACGACTGAGCGTTGAACTGAACTGAACTGAACTGTATCACTAAGGCATGTCTGACTCTTTTGCGCCTCATGGACTGTAGCCCACCAAGTTCCTCTGTCCATGGGGTTTCCCAGGCAAGAATACTGGAGTACATTGCCATTTACTCTTCCAGGAGATCTTTCCAACTCAGGGATGGAATTCACGTCTCCTGGATTGGCAGGCAGATTCCTTACCACTGAGCCACCAGGGAAGCTCAGGATGGAATTAGGGAGATGCAAAAAGGACTTACGGAGAAGGCAATGGCACCCCACTCCAGGACTCTTGCCTGGAAAATCCTATGGACGGAGGAGCCTGGTAGGCTGCAGTCCATGGGGTCGCTAAGAGTCGGACACGACTGAGCGACTTCACTTTCACGCATTGGAGAAGGAAATGGCAACCCACTCCAGTGTTCTTGCCTGGAGAATCCCAGGGACAGGGGAGCCTGGTGGGCTGCCATCTCCGGGGTCGCACAGAGTTGGACACGACTGAAGCGCCTTAGCAGCAGCAGCAGCAGCAGCAGCAAAAAGGACTTCTAACACAGGAACACACGGTGTTTTTTTTTTTTTAAAAGACAGATTCTGAAAATCAAAAACAATCTTTCCTAGCTTAAACATAACATCTGATGATCAATGTAAATGGAAGGATATAGTTTTTGCCTTCCTAATAATTGCAATCCACATAATCCACACAGAATCCAGTAATCTGTGTCACAGGCAATATGCAAAATCCTTAAAAGATCATTATAGTCCTAAAATGATTTAGTGCCTTGTTGCCCAGGGTAAAGAGAAGTGTAGTTTTTGCTCTGTTATTTATTTATCACAGAGCCCTGGATAAGTCACTAACCTCTCAAAATTTTAATTCATATATTTATAGAGGGGCTGATGAGCAATATTCCAATAATGTTGCTAGGATCAATAACCAAAATGCTTTTTATATGTGTAGAATACCTTTTCTTGGTATAATATAATTGTGAGTCAGATAGCTATTTTTTTCTCTGCCATTCTTCTCCTTGCCTTTCGACCTGAGCACTTTACTATCAGCCCAATCTAGTTTAGCATATAATTACTGACCTGAGAGTCAGGGGCTTTTGGTTCTCATTATGCTGCACAAATTCATAGCTGTGTGCCTGTATGCAAGTTACTTGTCCTGTCCAGGCTTTGGGTTTCTTAAAGAAAAAAATTATGGTTAAAAACTAAGGATCAGTGAAGTTCTATCAAGAAGGGGCTTTTCACTCTAGTGTTAGAGGCCAAACAAGGGCATGGTGGATTTAGATTGTCTGTTCATTCTTCTTTCCCTAAGCAAGTTCACCATACCTGCTTGGTACCTGTCTCCATTTTCCTTAAACATCATTTAGGCCTCCTCCTTGGCTACCATGTCACACGTCTCACAGTCAAACCGTTTTTCTTAAATCTAACACAGTAAGCCAAATCTGTTGTCATTTCTTCTATGGGGTCAGTTGTTAGCTGCTAACTTTACTATAGACTCTGCCCCCTCCCCTCCCCCACTTTTCCCCTTGATGTTTTTTTAGTTTTTTCTCCAAATCTCCCTCTTTTAAGCTCAGCATAATTCTGTCCTCTTTTCTTCTAGGGGCAACTTCTGAATCATCATTATGTTTTTATGAAACATAGAGATTTTTTAATGACATCAAGAATTTCTTGGGTTACCGTGTTCCCTTATCGAAGATTTTTATGGCTTCTTTTCATTTGGTAGAGTTGACTTCTTTATTACTTTTCCCCTCCTTCCACACAGCTCATAACACACTCCTATGAATAGAGAAGACCCTTAGTGGACAAATGTTGATCACTTCATTGCTTTGAATACTACCAAACAACAGATGCCAGCCACCAATGTTTGATCTCCAGGGCAGTTCTCATCCACCCCATTCTATAGATGCCAGAGGTAAAATGATTAAGACAGGGTGAGAATCAGAAGAGAGTTTATATTTCCTGGATTTGTTATGTGACTCCAGAGCATTGTTCTTTTTCCATTTGAAATCTCAAAGGCTACTGGATTGGCAGGAAGTTTTCATACCTGTTACGAAAGGACTATGTCCTCCAATTTAGAAGACATGTTGCTTAGGGAAACTGCAGCTGAATATAACAGTGGAGCCAGAAAGATCAGGGAGGCAGAAGCATTGCTATGAGATGGAAGGAAAGAAATGGCATTCCTAACTAGCCCAGGGGGCATGTTTGATAGTACATGGGTGTGTCTACAGTGTTGGCATCTGTATAGATATTGACTTTTTATTTTGTTTAACGTTTTACTCTTTGATTTGGCCTGCTGTGCAATCTGTGTCACTGGCAATTTCATTGACCATAACACTTCAATTGAATCACAGCTTGAGTTTTCTTAAAGTTTCCTTCCCTCTAACCTTGATAATTTCTTACTCACGTTGGGGCTTAAAACTTTTTCTTTCAAAAATGCCTGATGAAATTAAAATCTTTAGCTTCTGTTCCCCTCATCATTTCCTCTGATCTGGACTATTTGGGGTCAAATGTTCTCATTAAGATAAATGTCTTGTTTTATCAGATGGCTTCATTCTTTCTCACTTAAGGGACTGCAAGTTTGCTGAGCCCCAGTCATTCTAGATTGGTTGGTTCTTTGTGGTACTGTATGGGCATTTTGGAGAAGGCTCTCACAGATGATCTAAAAAATATTTTCCACATGGTTAAAGCACCCTATGATTACTCTTCACTTCCTAATATTTATTAGGGTATTTCCTATTGTTTTTTCTTTTTATTGGGATTTTTGTTGTTTGAGGGGAAAAATCCTGATTCAGGCATCTGTATTCAAGTCCTGGATCTGTAACTGACTTCATTTGTGATCTTAAATGACTTACTTCCTTATCATATTGGGCCCCAGTTTCCTCATCTATAGATGAAGAGTTTGGACTGGAATGATTTATAGGGACTTATTATCGCTGATTCTTTATGAATGTTCAATTTTCATTAGTATGAAAGTATGAAGTAGATGTAGAAGGGGAAGTAGAGGCATGTTAGTTAGATTTTCCTTTGTATTTCTAAAGACCAAGACAGGATAGGAAATGTGACTCATCCATGGGGCTTTGGGTTGTAAAAATCCTTCTGTTGTGGCAAATGAGATTAGGGTGAAACATTGGTGAAGATAGCGTGGATTAAACATTCTGAGTTCTTCCTCTTTGACTTTTGTTTACGTGTGTTTAGCTTAACTCTGCTTTCAAGTGTGTGTATTTTTGTGGAAATGGTCCTCCTTTCCTTTTACAACCGATTCATGTTCTCGTCTTCCTTTTCCCTTACTGAATCATCAATTTCTGAATAGTTTGCAATTTTCAACTTAATTAGGTCTTTCCCCTAAGTGAAGAACACAGATGTTCCCTCTTTGTTGCTTTGGCAGCTACCTCTGCCTTCCCCAAATGGAATGGTTAGCTCTTTCTTTCAATTTCTTAGGTATTCACTTGTTCAGGACTCCTAGCCCATCTCCTGGTGATGCAAGTCCCAATTCTGATGACCAAAATTGTTCCTTTTGGTGCCTTTCAATCTTTAGGGGAAATTAATTCACATGAAATGGAGGATTTAGCAATCTTTCAGAGCTCCATTTGGCTCATTATGAGAGACATTTTTAACAACGTGAAAAATATTTTTTAGATTATTTTTTAATAATCTCCAGTGATTCTGTTATTCAGCCTTTTGAGATGCTAATTAGTCTGTGAGAAGAACCTAGGCCAATGTCTCTGATGTGGTTTGGATGGAGAAACAGAAGATAAGAAAGATCCTAAATATACTTTGCCCCTGAATTACCTGGTTGCTCAGATGGTGAACAATCTGCCTGCAATAAGGAGATGCAGGTTTAATCCTTGAGTTGGGAAGATCCCGTGAGAAGGAAATAGCAACCCACTCCAGTATTCTTGGTTGGAAAATTCCATGGACAGAGGAGCCTGGTGAGCAGCAGCCCATGGGATTGCAAAGAGCTGGACACAATTGAGTGATTAACACTTACACTTTCACTGAATTAAGTGGCTCTCCTTTGTCTGTTTCACAGATTCTCCACTTCCGTTCCTAAGAAATCTTCTTGCCCATTGATCTTTTTGTTTTACATTTATGTACCTGTATTTTAGAAAGCAATTCCTGTTTTTTCTTTGGGTGCTTTGGTGTTATCTGCCTGCCCCCCCCACCCTGGCCTCTAATTTTATAACAGATGACTGACTTCCATTGTTAATTGGTGGGCTTTGCGCTTATCATAGCTTGCCCTTACATATAAGATATCAAGTCAGCTTCTCCACTCCACTCCATCTTCCCTCTCACATTATGCTCCCTGTTAAGCAACCAGAAGCATTTTGTGTTCTCAGTTTCTTACTGTCATTCCAAATGTGTGTGCTGCAGCCTGTTTTTCTTCCCTGTCCCAAGTGCCTCTTCCAATTTAACTTCTCATACTTAGCTCAATAAAGGACAGAAATGGTAGGGACCTAACAGAAGCAGAAGATATTAAGAAAAGGTAGACAGAATACATAGAAGAACTGTACAAAAAAGAGCTTCATGACCCAGATAATCACGATCATGTGATCAGTCACCTAGAGCCAGACATCCTGGAATGCAAAATCAAGTGGGCCTTAGGAAGCATCACTATGAACAAAGCTAGTGGAGGTGATGGAATCCCAGTTGAGCTGTTTCAAATCCTGAAAGATGATGCTGTGAAAGTGCTGCACTCAATATGCCAGCAAATGTGGAAAACTCAGCAGTGGCCACAGGACTGGAAAAGGTTAGTGTTCATTCCAATCCCAAAGAAAGGCAATGCCAAAGAATGCTCAAACTACCACACAATTGCACTCATCTCACACGCTAGTAATGCTCAAAATTCTCCAAGCCAGGCTTCAACAGTACATGAACTGCGAACTTCCAGATGTTCAAGCTAGTTTTAGGAAAGGCAGAGGAACCAGAGATCAAATTACCAACATCCGCTGGATCATTGAAAAAGCAAGAGAGTTCCAGAAAAACATCTATTTTTGCTTTATTGAATATGCCAAAGCCTTTGACTATGTTGATCACAACAAACTGTGGAAAATTCTTGAAGAGATCAGAATACCAGACCACCTGACCTGCCTCCTGAGAAATCTGTTTGCAGGTCAGGAAGCAACAGTTAGAACTGGACATGGAACAACAGACCGGTTCCAAATAGGAAAAGAGTATGTCAAGCCTGTATATTGTCACCCTGCTTATTTAACTTATATGCAAAGTACATCATGAGAAATGCTGAGCTGGATGAAGCACAAGCTGGAATCAAGATTGTGGGGAGAAATATCAGTAACCTCAGATATGCAGATGACACCACCCTCATGGCAGAAAGTGAAGAAGAATTAAAGAGCCTCTTGATGAAAATGAAAGAGAAGAGTGAAAAAGTTGGCTTAAAGCTCAACATTCAGAAAACAAAGATCATGGCATCTGGTCCCATCACTTCATGGCAAATAGAATGGGAAACAATGGAAACAGTGACAGACTTTATTTTTTTGAGATCCAAAATCACTGCATATAGTGCCTGCAGCCATGAAATTAAAAGACGCTTATTTCTTGGAAGAAAAGTTATGACCACCTAGACGACATATTAAAAAGCAGAGACATTACTTTGCCAACAAAGATCCGTCTAGTCAAGGCTATGGTTTTTCTAGTAGTCACATATGGATGTGAGAGTTGGACTATAAAGAAAGCTGAGTGCAGAAGAATTGATGCTTTTGAGTTGTGGTGTTGGAGAAGATTCTTGAGAGTCCCTTGGACTGCAAGGAGATCCAACCAGTCCATTCTAAGGGAGATCAGTCCTGAATATTCATTGGAAGGACTCATGTTGAAGCTGAAACTCCAGTACTTTGGCCACCTGATGTGAAGAGCTTTCATTTGAAAAGACCCTGATGCTGGGAAAGATTGAAGGCAGGATGAGCAAGAGATGACAGAGGATGAGATGGTTGGATGGCATCACTGACTCAATGGACATGAGTTTGAGTGAACTCCAGGAATTGGTGATGGACGGGAAGGCCTGGCGTGCTGCAGTCCATGGGGTTACAAAGAGTGACTGAACTGAACTGAACTGACTTAGCATATTAAGCATCTTGTCAATATTTCCTTTCTGTGATCTATTTTTAAAATTTGAATGCATTCTGCATGTGTCCTCTGCCCCCTCACTTAAGTGATGAAATCTACTGCAGCAGAGAGTCAGAATTAGTTTTGTGCCTAGAAACAAAGAAAGAAAAAAAGCATAGAGGGAAAGAGCATTCGTCACGTTCTCAGAAGGAGTGTATAAGGGTGAGCCTTTGGCAAAATTGTGTCTATTTTGTGACTATATCTATCTGTTTGCCCCATCCCCTCCATTTGGGAGCACTGGCATCTAATACTCCCCTTGGGTTTTGTTAGTTTCTGTCACTGTTAGCCCTACTACTCAGGGTCCTGCATTTTCGGGTTTTCTTTGTTTCCTGCTTCCCACATATAAACTTACCTGTTCCATGTTCCATTTCCCCAAGGTCCTAATTATTCCAAAATATCTGCTAAACTCATTGATCTCTCTTTCCAAGCACTTGATATCTTGATGGGATAATAATATAGGGGAATAATTAATAGTGGCATTTGGGCCACTCAGGTAGCCTGATGAGGTTGATGTCTTTAGCATGGGATCTTTCCCAGCATCCCTTCCTTTATATTCCCAAAGAGTTAGAGCATCCTGACCTAAATATGTATTGAGTTCTTCCTTTGTCCTAGGCACTCTTTAGCTTGGTTTACATGCATTTATACTTTTAACTGGGGCTTCCCAGGTAGTCTTAGTAAAGAACCCACCTGCCAATGCAGGAGACCTAAGAGACTTGGGTTCCCCTGGGTTGGGAAGATTCCCTGGAGAAGGGCATTCAACCCACTCCAGTATCCTTGCCTGGAGAATCCCATGGATAGAGGAGCCTGGAGGGCTACAGTCCATGGGGCTGCAAAGAGTCAGACATGACTGAGTGAGCTAACATTCACATACATACTTTTAACTATCCCAACAACCCAGGAGGCCAGTGCTATTATTCCTGTCTTATAGATGGAAGGAAAAAGCCAAGACACAGAGAATCATTTTAAGTAATTTCCCAATAAGGCTGTTAAGTAGTGGAGCTGAGACTTGAACCAGGCAGTCTTGCTCCAGAGCCTACAGTGTACGCTCTATACTACACTGCCTCTGGGAGAGAGGGATGGTACCTTTTTCACACACACAGTTCACTGAGAGGAGCTGGTTTCAGATGCACTGCACGGTGGTAAGCTTCCTTTTGGCAAGAAACAGATTACTCCAGTAGGTCTGATTTACATAAACCTCATTCATAAAAAAAAAAAAAAAAACTTATTGTTTTGTACTGGAGTATAGCCAAATAACAATGTTGTGATAGTTTTGGGTGAACAGCAGAGGGACTCCATCATACATATGCATGTATCAATTCTACCCCAAACACCCCTCCCATCCAGGCTGGCATATAACATTGAGCAGAGTTCCATGTGCTATACAGTAGGTCCTTGTTGGTTATCCATTTTAAATATAGCAGTGTACATACACCCTCATTCTGTCTGGAAAGAAGCTTGCCTTTGGACACAGTGCTGCATCAGAACAGTATACTTTTGCTTTTCTGCATCCCCCAAATTAGCCGTGCTAAAATTTTTCTTCACCAGTCCCTATGGCTTTAGGTCCTCAGGAGGAACGGTTGTCGAGTGCCTAGGACCAAACATACACTCTATCAGTTCTCTACTTTTGGAGCTGATGGAGCTGTATGGAGGCTTTTCCTTGGTGTTGGCCAGCAGGAACATGACAAACTCATGGCAGAGGCTCTGTGAAGGTGAGAGCAGGCTCACCCATATGCTCAAGGGCTGATGGCTAGAAACCCTGCCTCACTAAGGCAGTGCAAGTCTCTTCACTAGAGGTAGTTTTCAACGCAGTCACACAATAAATTATCTTCTGATGCGAATGGTTGTGTTTCCTGGATTACTGCTTTTCCTTCTGGACTAAACTTGTATTGGCTGTTGCTTACTTACAAGCAGACATAAAGCCTCACACCTGTGGGCTGCTTCTAGAAAGTGGAGCTATCTTTCCTGGTAGCCTTTACCCCAGTGCTAGGAATTTAATACATTCATTTATTCCTCCTTAGATAAACAGGATTAAATCCAGAATGAAGCAAGGAAGAGTCTTCAGCGGTCTGTGCTTTGCATGATTTTCAGGGTCTGCAGAGTTCCAGCTGTGTAAACATGATGGAAGAACTTAGGTATTGTCTAATGGAGGAGGATTGCAGTTTGGGAGAGGCCCACTGTGGCTGGGGTGGGTCTGACATTCTTCCACCCACTTTAGTCCACACCCCATGAAATTGGCTTTCTTAGCTCCTAGGGGAGAAGGCAATGGCAACCCACTCCAGTGTTCTTGCCTGGAGAATCCCAGGGAGCCTGGTGGGCTGCCGTCTCTGGGGTCACACAGAGTCGTACACAACTGAAGCAGCAGCGGCAGAGTAAGAAGTGAAGGTGGGACAGCTGGTGTTAATTATACTGTCATACCTTCTTATCAGTAGGGGATGAAAAAACTAGGCAAAGGTTGGGAAAATCTAAAGCCACATCCTCAAATATGCTCCAGTTATGATACTAGAAAACAAAGGAATGGAAAATAGAGGAAAAATAAGGACCTCTGAAAGATTAAATATGACAGTGAAAAGAAAATGCCTGATGAAATTGTAGCTACATTTGTATTCAGTTTGATTCTCTCCATGTTCACTGGAAACAAGAGCAGAGCAATATTGCCTTTGGAAGGGACTAATTTGTTCTGATATCTGGACTGTTTTATTCCTGAGATTTGTTTAAATAATGACTAGGTCAATAATGCTAAAGACTTTTAATATATGATCAGTGAAGGGAAGTGATACAAATACAAATATTATGGATTATCCAATTTTTCCATCTCCATCCTCCACCCACAGTTAAGTTGACTCTGTTCAGTTCAGTAGAGTCTGGGATCTAGTAATTATTCTGTCCCTTTGAAGAGGCACACAGGCATGTGTATTCCTGAACCCCAAGGTATGGACTTTCTCAAGAGACAGCAGGTTTCCATGCCTTGGATTCTCCTGATTATTCTTGGGGGAGGGCCAGTGATAGTTAGCACAATGGCAGTTGGCTTTCCTCTGGATGTGAATATCAGGATATGATCCTGATCAAGAAAGAAAATAAAGTACTACATTTTAAATGCACTGGGATGCTGTTGCATTCAGAGATAACTCAGTCAGATTCACTCCTGACACAACTGGCTATTGAAAAATGATTTTCCTGAGCAGCTCACTTCAAAATAATATTTCTGAGGTAGCGTATTTGTTTATAGGATGGGAGCCTTTGGTTTGAAAAGAAAACCTGTTTTGATAGAGCACTGAGTTTGAATCATAACGGAAGTGTTCAAGAATAGAAAAGGGAGGAAAACTCAATTAATTACCATTTGATGCAATCTTGGGGTGTCAGGAAACCTAGACTCACTGGAGAGTTAGAGCCTATAATGTATACACGTGCATTTCTTTGTTCACTAGCTGTGGGAGTCTGAAGAGGGAGAAACGGGCATCCAGACTAGCAGCAGGGCGTATGAGAACCCTTACACCTTCCATCATATTCAACCAGGGAGGAGGGCAATCCTGTCAATACTGTGCATGTGGTGCCCTTGGAACTCGAGCCTAGGACCCTTATTAGTGCTATGCTGAATGCTGTAATTGTAGCACGTGGAGAGCATCCCATAACACTTAGCTCCTGGATGCTTGTCTGAATCATTAGGTATGAGCATTATGGGTGCTGTAATAGCACTGGAATTCCTGCAACTAAAAAGGAAACACATTTGGCTTGTACTTCATCTACAATCACTTACACTTAAGCTATTGATAGTTGATTGGGATCTGTAGACTGCTGGGCTTGTGCCATGGGACTTCTAAGCATATCTGATAGGTGGAACAGACAGTGAGGCTGTAGATTTTGGCAAGCAGTGGTTCCCATTAGTCAGGCTGACTGTATCTGACACAGAGATTCCAATTCACCAAGATGAAGCTTACTACTTTTCTAGGCCTTGGCTGATGGCCCAGTGATATTAACATGAAGGACAGGAGAGGGCCAGTGTTAAATTAGACTGAGTTTCCAGTGAGCAAATAGTTGTGTGTTTTACTGAATACTCTTTGGATATTTTTTGGCAGACATAAAATTCATGGCAACTTTTTTAGAATTTGAGGAAATCGTAAGTCTTAAAATTTTATTTTACAATAAATGTTAACTATTCACTCTCCTAATAGGAAAATGTGGCCTCTAGTTTAGGGTGTGCAGAATACGTAGTTGTACAAATAAGATTCCTGTCCTCGAGTGTTTCTTGTAAGGGGTGCTGGTGAACATACTGGGCTAAGGAAATTCCAGACACAGCTGTTTCTAATATTCAGAGGGGCTCCCACAGAACCATCAGGCTTACTCTGAAGTTTCCTCGGTGGGAAGTAAGAAATGTCCCAGGGAACAGACCTTTTATCATATTGGTGGATTTTCTGTCAGAGACTTGGCCACTGCTGTTGTTTTTGGTTGCCTCCCTGTAGCTTCCCTGGAGGTGTGAATTTCTAGGCAGAAAGATTTGATGCAGTGAGGAAAGGCTACCAAGCTAAACGAAGAGAGACGAGGTCTGAGCAAAATGGTAAGACAGGAGGATGTTTTGGGCAGGGTAGAAATGAGTTGAATACTATGGAATGGAGACAAGGGAAATGAGACGAGAAAAGAGAAATGAGAATTAATTCATGAGAGCACTTATTATTTACAGGTGCGAATAAAAGGTCCATTGAACTCCAGGGGAACCTTCCGGTATGCAATGCCTGTGAATATGTTGAGATTTTGTGAAGACAATTCCATCTTAAATGCATTGGGGAGCTGAAAACCTGCAGTTCGTGGAATATTCTATCTGGTACATAATCAGTCTACTGTTCCCCTGCCTTGGATATTTTTGGGGGTGTGGCCAGAAGAAAGAAAATAGAACAGATGAAAAGTTTCCTCTCAGGAGCGTTCAAGCACTTCCTTAAACAAAAGCGAGATGTTGACGTCCCCTTGTACTCTCCACAAACAACCTTTCTGAGAGCTATCTTGACAATTCTCTTGCTTCCTCACACTTCCTAAGTAATTTCTGAAACACTTAGGTACCCTAATTAGTTTTACTTTTGAAAATGGAAGTTGGTTTGGGTTTAAAAAAATCATCTGGACAGTCTGTGTCTATTGGGTGGTACAGAAGAAAGGCGAGCTCTTCTATGAATCTATTGCTTCTGTAAACACAGATGACCAGAAGGGAAGGCTGTTATTAATGGTAATGCAGACCAGAAAAAAAGCTGTTATTTTCAGTCTGTTGAACAGTACAAAAGTGCTTCTCAAGCACTGTGTTCGGATGTTTCTTTTTATTAGCCATCACACAAGGAATTAAACTCATTCCAAACAGTTTGTTTTCCTACTCTTGTCTCCATAAAAACTCTTGTCTCCATGAAATCATTACTCATGAGTGGTTTCTTTGTTGAAATACCGCTGACCTCCCATATTGGAATGGATAACAGGGTGTTAAACGTATAAACTTTTCAGTTTGCATCAACTCTGGGAGAAGGGGCGGGGGTGCAAAGATTCCCCAGGAGAATAAAACCATGGGTCAATGTCTTTGTTTGTTACTGTCCTATAAGTATCTCATCCAGGAAGCTATGTCAGCATTACAGTTCTGTATATGTGTGTGATTAAGAACAGCAAAGAGCTTGTTGAATGCCAGCAGGAGGTTTGAAAATATAATTTTGCATCTGCCCCATTCTTTTTTCCTCTCCAACCCTTTTCTACCCCCTGTCCCCAATCCAGGACCATTCGGATAGTTAAAGGAGTTGTGTCATGTCTTAATATGGGAGCAGATGATGACCCTTAGCTCTTCAGCTAGTCACCATTTGCATTTTGCTAAATGACTATATTATCTGAAGTTTTAATAACAAGAGAGATTATTTGCTGTTCACTAACTGATAGAAGTAAAGGAAAAGAGATTGCAAAGTGGAATTAAGGGGATAAGAAAGCTCTGGGGCCAAAGAAGGCTTTTTTTCTTTAATTAATAATTTCCATTTACTCTTAGAATATTTTTATGCTAGAGTCCAACATCTTGTATGAAGTCTGCCCCCTCCCTCTCTGTAATTGCCCAATTGGCATCTCAGGTAATAGAAATCATGCAGGTTTGAATGAAGCGTCAAATTCTCTACTCCCAGTGCTCTCTTGTTTTCTGAACATAGAACTAGACTCCTCAGGGCTTCTTTAGCCAGAGCATGGCGTTCCTTCATATTTCACAGACCCAGTCATGAAAGATTGGCATTTTAACCAGCAAGGGGCAAATGCAGTAAAACTGGAGTTCAGAAGATGCAATGTTTTGGAAAAACAGATTATTCCAAGTGTGTAAAGATACATGATCTGTACTAAATGGACAGAGCATTAAAATTTACCAGACTGGTTTTTAGTAATCTTTTGATTTGTTCTATTTATTTTTTTTCCAGCTTTACTAAGATATGATTGATGTGTCATTGTTTTAACTTGTGAATGGAGATGAGTATTCAGGATGATGAAGACTAACAGTGGTGCTGGCGAATGTGTGTATGTACACACGTGTATCTGTGATAGTTTTCTGTGGCTATAATTTAGGATTACTATGTATCAGCTCTTACATAGATTTTTTTCTAGAGCCATGTCAGAATGTCTTAACTCAGGTCATCTCAACCGAAAAACCTTCTGCTATTTCTGTATTCAGAGTTCAGACCAACTCAGAAAAAAGCCCTCACATCTGTGGTCCAGAGAGAATCCAAGACTTTCTTGATGCTTCAGATGGAGCAGCCATTCTTTCTTTCCAAGTACAGTTGGACAAGCTGAAGGTCAGGAGGTTATACTGGAACCACTATGTGCTAAAATTGTAAAGAGTTTTTTCTTCCTAAAATGAGCAGCAAGACCACTGTCTGGTGCCTTCAAAGTATCAAGCTTCCTTAAAAACTTTATCACTTGGCCTTGCTTCTGAATTGGTCTAATCGCTTTCGAGGCAACACCCTGAAAACTATAGCTTGGCTTCTCCTACTAGTATAACTGAGTTCAGTTCAGTTCAGTTCAGTTGCTCAGTCGTGTCTGACTCTTTGCAACCCCTTGAACTGCAGCACACCAGGCCTCCCTGTCCATCACCAATTCCCGGAGTCCACCCAAACTCATGTCCATTGAGGTGGTGATGCCATCCAACCATGTCATCCTCTGTCGTCCCCTTCTCCTCCTGCCCTCAATCTTTCCCAGCATCAGGGTCTTTTCACATGAGTCAGCTCTTCGCATGAGGTGGCCAAAGTATTGGAGTTTCAGCTTCAGCATCAGTCCTTCCAAAGAACACCCAGGGCTGATCTCCTTTAGGATGGACTGGTTGGATCTCCTTGCAGTCCAAGGGACTCTCAAGAGTCTTCTCTAATACCACATTTCAAAAGCATCAATTCTTCGGCAATTCAGCTTTCTTTATGATTAAGTGGACAACTGGAAAAAGAATAATTCAAATTCTAAGGAAAAGAGCAAATGAATAAAATTGAGCATTGTCTGTGAAAGATGGATAATGACAGGTAAACACAGAAAATGGCATTTGATCCCTTCAATTCTGGTATTCATTATTCATAGTTATTATTAATAAATTCCAGCACAAATGTTAGGCCTGCACCCCAGTGACATATTTGCATTCATTTTAAGTTGACTTCTACCTGGTTTTGCAAACAAGGATTTAATGGTTTTGGTTATCTCTCACTCTCCTTTGCTGCTATATATATATATATATTTTTTTTTTTTCATATACTGGCTTCTGTCCCTTTCACACTCACTATCTCCATCATCCATCTCACTCCCCCATCTAAGATTCATTCATTCTCTCTCTAATGTTTTAAGAAAAGAGATTTCTAACATGGAAAAGTGATATTTGAATTGATTCCCCTAAGCAATCAATTTACTTTTAATTTGTCTGGAACGATGCTTTTCTTTGTTGCAATGAGGAAAGGTTGAAACTGCTGTAAAATTTATTAGCTTCCAGGCACATATTTGAAATGAATTTTTTTTAATGATTGTGCTGTTTGCTGTACCCAGAAGCAGTGTCATTGCAATTACAGTATTCCAGATGGTTGCTGAAGTTATGCTGAAATATCAAGATAATGATAGACTTTTCCTTTTGTTGGTAATGAATAATCCAGCCTAGGTAGTTAATAGATATTAATCCCTCTGACACTCTTATTTGCTTCCAGTGACTATTTCTAGTGATTCTTAGCTAGCTGATGATATGACACACACTATCTTTTTGAATCATTGCAAGAAACAGTGATTGGTTTATTGAGCACTTTATTTTTCAAACAGGAAGGAAGTGATTGGAGAATTACTGATGTTGCTTCTTAGCTTCTCCGCCCAGTAACAGGGACATTTTTGCAGTTGAGAATCTTTAAAGAATTTAGAAGTTACAGTTGCAAGATTTTTCATTGACTCATGTATAGCATTGCCTGTTCCACAAAACTAAATGTCCTGGGACTTGATTGAAAGAAGTGTTAGTTCCTGTTAAGAACTCTAGCAGCTGGCTCCATTTTCTCCCACCAACATTAAATTTTCACTCAAAAAGGGAAGATTTTTCTTTTACCTAACATGCCCTGTCCCTCTTGCTTTCTGTACCAGCCTTATTTCTGCCATCTTCACAACATATTGTGACCTATACCTAGAAAGTTAAGACCAGAATAAAAGTGGCTCTTTTCTCATGCTAATGATGTATCAGTGACTTCCTTATTTTTGATGAAAGAGTGAAACCAAGTTGGAAATAACATTGGATTCAGGGCTTCTAAGTATCATCTAAAAGTTCTGTCTTCACAGTGACATAACCACCTGTATAATGTGTGAAATGGTCTGTTTTTTATCTACACAAAGTCAAACAATTGGTTTGAACTCTTGCAGAAGTGATGAGGTGTGATAGCTGTCCCATGGATATAGGCTAAGAGACTTAATTCTGTGGATATGGTAGAATAAAACTCTCAAAAATGGTCCCTCTTTGCTCAGAGTTGCAGCATCTCAGTGTTCCTACTTTGGGGGAATAGTTCAGTGGTCTTCTGTGACACCTCGTATTTTACTTGTATAGCTTTTTCAAATGGTTGCTAAGCACCTGGATGAAGTGCAGCACTTAGTCAAATAATTTGCTCCACCATAGAAACCAAAATACAAACATTCCAGCCTAGTCAGTCTCTGCTTATCTCAGTCACTGTCAGCGCCTCTTATTTCTCTGTCTCAATTTTCTAGGCAGCCTTCTGCTTCATTTCCTTGCTCCCCATGCATCAGCACAAATGATTTGTACTTATACACATCTTGAAATGTCTTCTTTATGGATTGAATTGAATTGAGCCCCAGTACAAAAATGAAAACTCCAGGAACTATTGTGACTGCCAAAATTGCAACTTAAATTGTATGACTGTATATGCCACACTCTCATCTATCATAAATATTAAATTCTCAACCACTTATACTTCAATATGTTTTAACTTTTTCTCTCTGACCAGCTCAGCACTGAAGATTCCATTGAAGATAATTCAATTGCTTTGCATTCTGGAAGGGGCGTCTTTTTCATCTATTTTAATATTGCATGTGAATTACAGGTGCATAGACTGTGAATGAGAGTAGAGGTCCACATACTATTTGGCGTCACAGAGATCAAATATTGGGTGGCACTTGCTAACTGATGCTGATCTGGGAAATGGTCTAGGACAGGTTGGAGTTCATCAGTCTTTTCCACCATCTTTTTTATTGCAAGCTAAAATTAAAGTTCACAGAATTCCTGCTGTTTAACTTGTTAGCCATCCTGAAAATGCCAACTCATGCTGATCAGGGCTGACTTTTCTCCCTGTCTCAGGAACTTTGTTCCCACACCCTATCCCCACCTTGCCTTTCCTGAGGTATCTCTGCCTTCAGACATTTCTAGTCCTGCTTACCCTATCAGACTCTCCTTTCCTGGTACCATTTACCCAGGGCTTTGATATATGACCAAAGATAATTTGATGATCTCAATTTGATAGTGAATCCTCTTATTTTAACAAGGACCTTTAATGCCTATATGTAGTAAATGAAAAATGTGGGAATCCCTCTTCATGGTCTAAGTGCTGTTTTATTGTATACTTCTTTGGCATCTGTCAAATAATACCACATAGGTGTTTTGAATGCTAATCACAGTTCTGGCATCCTACCCCTTCTGCCTGTTGTCTGTGAGGCCATAGTGCTCTAGGTAGGGCTGCTGACTAGCAGGAGGCTAGGGAACAGGAGAACAGAGAGAAAGCATTAGGGAGGCACCAAAATGGTAGAAGATGCTGAGAGAAAGAGATGAGGAGAGTGAGAAAGAGACAAGGGGCTGTTTGTAGTGTATGTAATCTGTGATTTACTTCTTGTCACACTGGAATGGCTACAGGATAGCTTGGTGTCATTGGTTCGTGAGTCTCTAGAAAACTCTCAGCCATCACTGGTGTAGCCTTGAGTAGTTTACAGATGGAGCCCCATCTTTTCTTGCAGAAACTTTGAGTCCATTAGGAAATGAGCATAAACTCCCAGAATTACAGCTGGGGAAGGGTAGGGTTTTCGGAAGTTGTGATTTTTCAAAGTAAGCCCTTATTGAATTTTCAAAGATGCTCAAATGGTATCTAAATAACCCAAAGAAGCTCAGTCCTTAAGATGTCAGTCAGATAAAACTAAGATGCGATATCTGAAGCCTAGATGGTGTTTCCTGCTCTTTTTTCTTTCCCTCTCCCATACCTCCTTTCCTTTTCCAGAGTCCCTTGCTACGCTGTTCACCTTGTTAAGTTACAAATAAAGGATGGATGTTTATCTCCTGACACTTTGCAGGCCTTAAAATATTTTAAGACTTATTTACAGAATAATTCTTTCCTTTGGTAATTCCCAAGCATATTTGACTTAAGCATTAATTCTTCATTGGGTATTTAAATTAGTTTTGCCAGGAAGAGCCAGCATCTGTGGTGGGTATTTGAACAATAGATTAATTTCGTAAAATAGATGTTTCTGCTTATTGTGTTGTTAACTTATCAGAGTACAGGCCCAATTAACTATGTTAGAATTTAAAACTCCAAGGTACTTGACAAATATTATTTTCAGCTGGACATCAAAACATAACAGATCTCTTGAAGATCTGCATGGAGTGTGCGGGAAGCCACTAAGAGGCCGAGACGGCGCTTGACTTTTAGGTTTCTCAAGTGTTCACTTACTTTATTGTCTTCAGCAAAGCTACATAATTTTCTATGTAGGTTTTCATAGCATCTCGGCTAAATAGAATATACTAGTTATTTCCACTTTTAGGCATTGGGTTGGTGGTACAGTATCTGGTGTATTGACCAAGATTCTCGTTTTGTTGCTGTCACTTTTTCATTACTTTTTTCATTCAGTTAAAATGTTATGTGAATACCTGCTTTGTGCTGTGCCACTGGAAGACTATGTTGGCCTGAGAGGGAACAAAACATATGTAATCTTTGCTCATTTAGAGTTTACAAGCTGGCATTATATATATATATATGTGTGTGTGTGTGTGTGTGTATATATATATTAAACAAGCAATTACAAGTAGGATGAGTAATATAAAAGGAGATGGTATGAGACCTACCTTTTTCCCGGCTTGGAGAAATATCAATAACCTCACATATTCAAATGACACCACCCTTATGGCAGAAAAGCAAAATGAAAGTGAAAGAGGGGAGTGAAAAAGCTGGCTTAAAACTTACCATTCAGAAAACTAAGATCATGGCATCTGCTCCCATTACTTTATGGCAAATAGATGGGGCAACAATGCAAACAGTGACAGACTTGTTTTCTTGGGCTCTAAAATCACTGCAGATGGTGACTACAGCCATGAAATTAAAAGATGCTTGCTCCTTGGAAGAAAAGCTATGACCAACCTAGACAACATATTAAAAAGCAAGACATTACTTTGCCAACAAAGGTCCGTCTAGTCAAAACTATGGGTTTTCCAGTAGTCATGTACGGATGTGAGAGTTGGACTATAAAGAAAGCTGAGCACTGAAGAACTGATGCTTTTGAACTGTGATGTTGGAGAAGACTCTTGAGAGTCCCTTGGACTGCAAGGAGATCCAACCAGTCAATCCTAAAAGAAATCAGCCCTGAATATTCATTGAAGGACTGATGTTGAAGCTGAAACTCCAATACTTTGGCCACCTGATGCAAAGAACTGACTCATTGGAAAAGACCCTAATGCTGGGAAAGATTGAAAGCAGGAAGAGAAGGGGATGACAGAGGACGAGATGGTTGGATGGCATCACCGACTCAATGGACGTGAGTTCGAGCAAGCTCCAGGAGTTGGTGATGGACAGGGAAGTCTGGCATGCTGCAGTCTATAGGGTCACAAAGAGTTGGACATGACTGAGCGACTGAACCCAATTGATGGGGCCTACCTTAATCTAAGGAATCCGTGAAAGATTCCCTGAGGAAGTAACATTTAAGTTGAGACTTTAAGGATAATGTATCAGATATGAATAGTGTTTGATTGCTTGCAAAAAAGATCCCTTTTTCTCAACTAAGGAAAATAAATTATGAATTAAATAAGCATGCATGCTCAGTTGCTAAGTTGTGTCTGACTCTTTTGTGACCCCATGGACTGTAGCCCACCAGGCTCCTCTGTCCAGGGGATTCTCCAGGCAAAAAAGTGGAGTGGGTTGCCATTTCTTTCTTCAGGGAGCCTTCCCAACCCTGGGATTGCACTCACATCTCCTGCATTGTAGGCAGATTCCTTATCTCTATACCTTATCACCATGGAAGCCCCTGAATTAAATAAGAGAGAGGCTTTTTTCTCTTATTTAAAAGAAGTTCTGGTCTAGTAAGGTGGGGCTAGAGTATCTCCAATATCCCATAGTCCTTATATCTTTTTACTCTGCTATTCATAGGCACGTGGCTTCCATCCTCAGAGTTGCCCCATGGTAGTAAGATGGATGCTATAGCTCTACCTATTATGGCTCCATTTCAGATAGGACAAAGCAGGGAGGAATAAGGAGAAAGGTCCCCCAGCTAAGTCAGTTCCCCTCTTTTAAGGAGATTTTTTGATATCCTACCTCCATAACATTGACTCACTCTTAGTTACATGGCCACCCCTATCTACAGAGAATACTAGAAAATGTAGATTTTTAGCTGGCACATTGCCAGTCTTAACAGGAGAGGGGTTCTGTTTCCAAGTATGGTGGTGGTTTAGTCGCTAAGTTGTGTCTGACTCTGTGACCCCATGGAATATAGCCCGCCAGGCTCCTCTGCCCAGGGGATTCTCCAGGCAAGAATACTGGACTAGGTTGCCATTCCCTTCTCCCAGGGATCTTCCCAACCCAGGAATCTCCTGCATTGCAGGCAGGTTCTTTACCCACTGAGCTATGAGGGAAGCCCCATTTCTAAGTATAAAAAATAGATATGAAAGTTTGGTAGGCAGTTTGTTATGCCTGCTTCAGATGTGCGGGAATTAGGTAGGCCAAGAGGGGACACTTCTCAATAGCTATGTTTTCTTGATTAGGTTCATGTGATCAATGTTAATAGCATTTAACCACTTCATAATCATTGCCACAGTCCCTTCCATTGTTTCTCATAAAAGTGGCCCACTTTGATCATAGATTATTGTGCTTATGGGGTTATGCAGGGTAAGCTAAGTGAATAGATATGAGTACAATGCCGGAAGCTTTTCTGATTTATACATCACCTGTTTCTAGGTTATGTTATTGCTGTTACTTAGAAATAGCTAACTACTTGAGCTCTCAGGAACTGGAACTCACTTTAACTTTCCTTTTCTGCCTCATTGATTGCAGATCACTTTTGAGGAGGTAACACATTGCTCTTGTAACTCTTACCTTGAACTATTTTAGTGCTGGAGTTTTGTCTCTGATCATCAGGACCTTTGAGTTAATACAGCAAACTCTGAATCACAGTACAGAGTGCCAGCATTATTGAACAAATCCATTGTAACTGGACACCTATACAAACCCAGCAGAGCCTCTCAGCTGTTCTATTCCACGAGGACTTTGAAAGTTTTAGCAAAGCCTGAGGTGATGTTTTCATCATTTTCTTTTTTACTTTGGTTGGGACCTTTGGTAGGCTCTTTCTACAGTGTGGAAGCATATTGTTTGCCCACATCTGAAGAGACAGCAGTTTCATGTCCTGAGGAAGAGAGTAATTGCTGCAAAAAGTTTTGCTATTATCTACACAAAATAGCATATTCTATTCTTCTTCTATTTGAATTACTTCC
This sequence comes from Oryx dammah, assembly GCF_014754425.2. Classification (NCBI taxonomy): domain Eukaryota; kingdom Metazoa; phylum Chordata; class Mammalia; order Artiodactyla; family Bovidae; genus Oryx; species Oryx dammah. Next base: position 7,548,445 of record NW_024070207.1, on the reverse strand, counting down.
TTATCCATTGTGACTTAGACATAGCTGCCTCTTAGGCCTCCTGTGTTCTCATAGGACTCATGTTTTAAGATTTAATTTTTTTTCTTTTTGGCCAGAAGTTTTGGGAGCCTTTCACCAAAGTCCCTGATGAAAAGTTGTGACCGAAAATTTATTTATTACTACCTAGATTGAAGAAGCTTTTTCTTTTCTCTATATTAAAAAAATTATCTAGAATAATTGGATCTGTTTTTAACTAAGGAGTTCTGTGAGCTCAAGATTCGTGTTCTCTTCCAAACTTATGCATTCTCTTCATTTATTTATTTGCAGATGCTAGGGACAAATTCAGAAGCAGGGAAGACCAAGGTGCAAATTCATGGTTCACCCCTAATTGTGTGTATTTGAAATAAAGACAGCTGCTTTCATTCATTAGTACATGTTCGTATGTTTAAATTCCTACAACTATGTATGGGTTCTAGAGTCTTATATTTTGCTTTGCCTAGGCTTAGGTTAAAACTTAGGTTAATAATTTTGGGCTTAGGTTAATACATTTGGGCTTCCCCTGGTGGCTCAGTGGTAAGGAATACGCCAGCAATGCAGGAGCTGGAGGAGATGCAGGCTTGATCTCTGGTTTGGGAAGATCCCATGGAGAAGGGAATGGAAACCCACTACAGTACTGTTGCCTTGAGAAATCTAAGAACAGAGGAGCATGGTGGGCTACATTCCATAGTGTCACAAAGAGCTGGGCATGACTGAAGCGACTTAGCACGCACACAGGTTAATACTTTCACGGAAAGATATAGCACGGTAAGCAAGTTCAGTTGCTCAGTCATGTCTGACTCTTTGCAACCCCATGGACTGCAGCATGTCAGGCCTCCCTGCCCATCACCAACTCCTGGAGTTTACTCAAACTCATGCCCACTGAGTCGGTGATGCCATCCAACCATCTCCTCCTCTGTCGTCCCTTTCTCCTCCTGCCTTCAATCTTTCCGAGCAGCATCAGGGTCTTTTCAAATGACTTCAAATGACTCAGCTCTTCACATCAGGTGGCCAAAGTGTTGGGAGTTTCAGCTTCAACATCAGTCCTTCCAGTGAATATTCAGGACTGATTTCCTTTAGGATGGACTGGTTGGATCTCCTTGCAGTCCAAAGAACTCTCAAGAGTCTTCTCCAACACCACAGTTCAAAAGCATCAATTCTTTGGCGCTCAGCTTTCTGTATAGTCCAACTCTCACATGCATACATGACTACTGGAAAAACCATAGCTTTGAGTAGATGGACCTTTGTTGGCAAAGTAGTGTCTCTGCTTTTTAATATGCTGTCTAGGTTGGTCATAACTTTTCTTCCAAGGGGTAAGCGTCTTAATTTCATGGCTGCAGTCACCATCTGCAGTGATTTTGGAGCCCCCCAAAATAAAGTCTTTCACTGTTTACACTGTTTCTCCATCTATTTGCCATGAAGTGATGGGACCGGATGCCATGATCTTAGTTTTCTGAATGTTGAGCTTTAAGCCAACTTTTTCACTCTCCTCTTTTCACTTTCCTCAAGAGGCTCTTTAGTTCTTCTTCACTTTCTGCCATAATGGTGGTGTTATCTGCATATCTGAGGTTATTGATATTTCTCCTGGCAATTTATAGCAAGGTATAGAGTCACAAATAGGCTCATATAGGAAATTTTAGCCAGGAACCGGTGAATTGTTCAGTTCAGTCACTCAGTCGTATCCGACTCTTTGCGACCCCATGAATCACAGCACGCCAGGCCTCCCTGTCCATAACCAACTCCCAGAGTTCACTCACACTCACGTCCATCAAGTCAGTGATGCCATCCAGCCATCTCATTCTGGGTCATCCCCTTCTCCTCCTGCCCCTAATCCCTCCCAGCATCAGGGTCTTTTCCAATGAGTCAACTCTTCGCATGAGGTGGCCAAAGAACTGGAGTTTCAGCTTTAGCATCATTCCTTCCAAAGAAATCCCAGGGTTGATCTCCTTCAGAATGGACTGGTTGGATCTCCTTGCAGTCCAAGGGACTCTCAAGAGTCTTCCCCAACACCGCAGTTCAAAAGCATCAATTCTTCGGTGCTCAGCCTTCTTCACAGTCCAACTCTCACATCCATACATGACCACAGGAAAAACCATAGCCTTGACTAGATGGACCTTAGCTGGCAAAGTAATGTCTCTGCTTTTGAATATGCTATCTAGGTTGGTCATAACTTTTCTTCCAAGGAGTAAGCGTCTTTTAATTTCATGGCTGCAGTCACCATGTGCTGTGATTTTGGAGCCCCCCAAAATAAATTCTGACACTGTTTCCACTGTTTCCCCATCTATTTCCCATGAAGTGATGGGACTGGATGCCATGATCTTCGTTTTCTGAATGTTGAGCTATAAGCCAACTTTTTCACTCTCCACTTTCACTTTCATCAAGAGGTTTTTTAGTTCCTCTTCACTTTCTGCCACAAGGGTGGTGTCATCTGCATATCTGAGGTGATTGATATTTCTCCCAGCAATCTTGATTCCCGCTTGTGTTTCTTCCAGTGAATTGTTAGCTTACCTCTATTTCACCTGAAGCCAGCATCTTGACAATTAACTTGTGATGATGCAAAATGGTTTCTCTCTAGTCTCATAGCTCCATTCCTAGCCAGTGTTATATGATGGCAGGCATATGATCTGTATCAGGCCTAGGCAATTCCAGAAGTAGTCTCTTTGCCTTTTTCATCTGGTTTGTCATCACTGCTATTCTTAAAGGGACTTTGTGTCGTGACTTTCTCACTTTTAATGCACACTTAATTTCCTTACTAAACTGAAGTTTTGATTTTCCAAAGGTAATTCGTCTACATTAGGGGCTTCCTTGGTGGCTCAGTGGTAAATAATCCACCTGCCAATTCAGGAGATCTGGGTTCGATCCCTGGATTGGGAGGATCCCCTGGACCCACTCCAGCATTCTTACCTGAAGAATTGCATGGACAGAGGAGCCTAGGAGGCTACAGTCCATAGGGTCACAAATCAGTCGGACATGACTCAGCAACTAAACACACAACAACAATTCATCTACATTACATTTATGAATGTAGGTTGCCTTGGGTTGGGAAGACACTTTCTTTCTGTCAACTTATATTCTCCATGTTTTCTTTCATATTTCATATGTCCATGAACACTAAAGCTAGGTTAGATTTTGTTTCAGTAGTATTGACACAAATGTCACTGAGTATTGTTTGATACTAAAATGATAAACAGCAAGTCTTGTCTCTGCCCTTGGTAAGGATTTAAGGAAATAAAGAGGTTAGATCTAAGCCAAGAGTGAGACATTGTGAGTAAATAAATCTTTTAGATTCAAGTCTTTACTTGCATGGGGTAAGAGCAGTGTACCTAATATGTACACGTAATTAATCCAAGAAAATTGCATATTATTCTCACTCTATAGGACTGAAGTGGGCTTAGTGAAATTGGTATGTAGGCTTAAACTAATTGCATTCCTGGGGTCCCTGAGTAAGTTTACCTTTTCCTCTTCCCTGAGAGTGATCTATTCACTTAGGCAGTGGGCCAGCTGAAAGCAAGTACTGTCTTTGCAGAGAAACTTCTGACATGACTAAGTTCCCTGCTCTGGTCTTCCTCAGTTCATAAGATCTCACAGGTGTCTGACTCTGGAGTCTTTGCCCTCTGTGTATGCTGGGGATCCAGGTCTCCTCACGTCCATTTGAAGCAGCCTACCGTAGGGAATGGAGAAGGAAATGGCAACCCATTCCAAGATTTTTGTCTGGAAAATTCCAGAGGACAGGACAGAGGAGCCTGTCAGGCTACAGTCATAAAGAGTCAGACGTGACTGAGTGACTATCACTCACTCAGCATAGGGAAGAACTGTACATGGATTGGGGGTGACACATGGGTGGCATTCTCTTACTGAATTGTGTTGAAAAAAGAGCTACATCTTCACATTTTAAGACAACCACTTGAAACTCAAAACTTGAGACTTAAAGAGCTTTATTTTGAACCTTTTGGGAATATTCTCCTAGACTGTAGTTTATCACTGCTCTGCCCTGGGAGTATGAGCAATATCAGTCTGAAGTTCACCTTGGATTTCCTCTTCATAGCTGGTCATATGGCTGCAGTTTCAGGGTTCAAAGGCTAAGAGCTCTATGCCTCCTTGCCTTAATTTTGGACAGAATGGCCAGAGATCCCATAACCTTCTGAACATTTTTTTTTCTTTTCTTCCTTCTTCTCTCTCTCTCCCTTCCTCCCTACCTGCCTCTCCAGACTTCTAGGGAACTCTTACTCAGATTTGTAGATGGGGAAGTTAGTTATTGGACTGGTCCTCCAGTTGCACCTCTTTATTCTCCACCTCCAAACCAATAGTCACACTAATTCTTTACAGCTATTACTTGGACAGTTACAAGATAGGCCTCAGGGGAAATGTTGAAGAAGAAACATATTTGGGAAAACTCTGAGGTGTGAATTCTGTCCTACTGTAGGGATCCTGGGGTCTTCTGGAGAAAGCACTAGATTTGAATGAAAAAATGTGGGTGGATCAGTTATACTCTTTCACTCATAATGTTTGGGTCTACAATAAGTGTTTCCCATGTATATCCCAACATGTTTCCCATACTTTCAGCCTCCCAGGAACATGCATGTTTTGAATGATGGTAAGTCATCAGTTCAGTTCAGTCGCTCAGTTGAGTCTGACTCTTTATAGCCCCTTGGAATAAAGCAGGCCAGGCCTCCTTGTCCATCACCAACTCCCAGAGTTTACCCAAACTCATGTCCATTAAGTCAGTGATGCCATCCAACCATCTCGTCCTCTGTGGTCCCCTTCTCCTCCTGCCTTCAATCTTTCTGAGCATTAGGGTCTTTTCCAATGAGTCAGTTCTTCACATCAGGTGGCCAAAGTATTGGAGTTTCAGCTTCAGCATCAGTCCTTCCAATGAATTTTCAGGGTTGATTTCCTTTAGGATGGACTGGTTGAATCTCCTTGCAGTCCAAGGGACTCTCAAGAGTCTTCTCCAACGCCACAGGTCAAAAGCATCAGTTCTTCAGTGCTCAGCTTTCTTTATGGTCCAACTCTCACATTCATACATGACTACTGGAAAAACCATAGTTTTGACTAGACAGACCTTTGTTGGCAAAGTAATGTCTCTGATTTTTAATAATGCTGTCTAGGTTGATCATAACTTTTCTTCCTAGGAGTAAGCATCTTTTAATTTCATGGCTGTAGTCACCATCTGCAATGATTTTGAAGCCCCCCAAAATAAAGTCTGTCACTGTTTCTGCTGTTTCTCCATCTATTTCCCATGAAGTGATGGGACCAGATGCCATGATCTTCGTTTTCTGAATGTTGAGCTTTAAGCCAACTTTTTCACTCTCCTTGTTCACTTTCATCAAGAGGTTCTTTAATTCTTCTTTCCTTTCTGCCATAAGGGTGGTGTCATCTGTATATCTGAGATTATTGATATTTCCAGGTTGTGCTTCATCCAGCTCAGTGTTTCTCATGATGTACTCTGCACATAAGTTAAATAAGCAGGGTGGCAGTATATATCGTTGACGTACTCCTTTTCCTATTTGGAACCAGTCTGTTGTTCCATGTCCAGTTCTTTTTTTTTTTTTTTTTTCCCCATGTCCAGTTCTAACTGTTGCTTCCTGACCTGCATACAGATTTCTCAAGAGGCAGGTCAGATGGTCTGGTATTCCCATATATTTAAGAATTTTCCAGAGTTAGTTGTGGTCCACACAGTCAAAGGCTTTGGCATAGTTAATAAAGCAGAAGTAGATATATTTCTGAAACTCTCTTGCTTTTTCGATGATCCAACAGATGTTGGCAATTTGATCTCTGGTTCCTCTGCCTTTTCTAAATCCAGCTTCAACATCTGGAAGTTCACTGTTCATGTACTGTTGAAGCCTGGCTTGGAGAATTTTGAGCATTACTTTACTAGCATGTGAATGAGTGCAATCGTGCAGTAGTTTGAGCATTCTTTGGCATGGCCTCTCTGTGATTGGAACGAAAACTGACCTTTTCCAGTCCTGTGGCCACTGCTGGGTTTTCCAGATTTGCTGGAATATTGAGTGCAGCACTTTGACAGCATCATCTTTTAGGGTTTGAAATAGCTCAACTGGAATTCCATCACCTCCACTAGGTTTGTTCAGAGTGATGCTTTCTAAGGCCCACTTGACTTCACATTCCAGGATGTCTGACTCTATGTGAGTGGTCACACCATTGTGATTATCTGGAGGGTGAAGATCTTTTTTGTACAGTTCTTCTGTGTATTCTTGCCACCTCTTAATATCTTCTGCTTTTCTTATGTCCGCACCATTTCTGTCCTTTATTGTACCAGTCTTTGCATGAAATGTTCCCTTGCTATCTCTAATTTTCTTGAAGAGATCTCTAGTCTTTCCCATTCTATTGTTTTCTTCTATTTTTTTGCATTGATCACTGAAGAAGGCTTTCTTATCTCTCCTTGCTATTCTTTGGAACCCTGCATTCAAATGGGTGTATCTTTCCTTTTCTCCTTTGCCTTTCACTTCTCTTCTATTCACAGCTATTTGTAAGGTATCATCAGACAACCATTTTGCCTTTTTGCATTTCTATTCCTTGGGGATGATCTTCATCCCTGCCTCCTGTACAATGTCATGAACCTCCATCCATAGTTCTTCAGGCACTCTGTCTATTGGATCTAATCCCTTGAATCTATTTATCACTTCCACTGTATAATCATAAGGGATTTGATTTTGGGCATACCTGAATGTTCTAGTGGGTTTCCCTACTTTCTTCAATGTAAGTATGAATTTGGCAATAAGGAGTTCATGGTCTGTGCCATAGTCAGCTCCCAGTCTTGTTTTTGCTGACTGTATAGAATTTCTCCATCTTTGGCTGCAGAGAATATAATCAATCCGATTTTGGTATTGACCATCTGGTGATGTCCATGTGTAGAGTCTCCTCTTGTGTTATTGGAAGAAGGTGTTTGCTATGGTCAGTGCATTCTCTTGGCAAAACTCTGTTCACCTTTGCCCTGCTTCATTCTGTACTCCAAGGCCAAATTTGCCTGTTACTCCAGGTATTTCCTAACTTCCTACTTTTGCATTCCAGTCCCCTATAATGAAAAGGACATCTTTTGGGGGTGTTAGTTCTAGAAGGTCTTGTGAGTCTTCATAGAACTGTTCAATTTCAGCTTCTTCAGCATTACTGGTCGGGGCATAGACTTGAATAAGCATGATATTGAATGGTTAGCCTTGCAAACAGACAGAGTTCATTCTTTCATTTTTGAGATTGTATCCAAGTACTGCATTTCCGACTCTTGTTGACCATGATGGCTACGCCATTTCTTCTAAGGGCTTCTTGCCCACAGTAGTAGATACAATGGTCGTCTGAGGTAAATTCACCCATTCCAGTCCATCTTAGTTCTCTGATTCCTAGAATGTCGACGTTCACCCTTGCCATCTCTTGTTTGACCACTTCCCATTTGCCTTGATTCATGGACCTGACATTCCAGGTTCCTATGCAATATTGTTCTTTACAGCATCGGATCTTGCTTCTATCACCAGTCACATCCACAGCTGGGTATTGTTTTTGCTTTGGCTCCATCCCTTCATTCTTTCTGGAGTTATTTCTCTACTGATCTCCAGTAGCATACTTGGCACCTACTGACCTGGGGAGTTCATCTTTCAGTGTCCTATCTTTTTGCCTTTTCATACTGTTCATAGGGTTCTCTGGTGCTTCCCTGGTGGCTCAGAGGTTAAAGCGTCTGCCTCCAGTGCAGGAGACCTGGGTTTGATCCCTGGGTCGGGAAGATCCCCTGGAGAAGGAAATGGCAATCCACTCCAGTATTCTTGCCTGGAGAATCCCATGGACGGAGAAGCCTAGTAGGTTACAGTCCACGGGGTCGCAAAGAGTCGGACACGACTGAGCAACTTCACCTCCATCATCACCATGGGGTTCTCAAGGCAAGAATACTGAAGTGGTTTGCCATCCCCTTCTCCAGTGGACCACATTTTGTCAGAACTCTCCACTATGACCCATCCATCTTGGGTGGCCCTGCACAGCATGGCTCATAGTTTCATTGAGTTAGACACACCTGTGGTCTGTGTGATCAGATTGGTTAGTTTTCTGTGATTGTTGTTTTCAGTCTGTCTGCTCTCTGATGGAGAGTTCTGGTGACTAGGTGGCGGGGTTAATGGTGACGTCCTCCAAGAGGGCTTATGCCTTACCCGGGTCTGCTGCACCAGAGCCCCTGCCCCTGCAGCAGTCCACTGCTGACCCATACCTCCACAGGAGACACTCACACAGTTTTGTCTCAGTGTCTGTGGGGTCTCTGGATCCTGGTGCACACAAGTCATCAGGTGGCAGCAATGAAAGTTTACAGGGAAGAGGCAGAGAAACGGCTTTGACAAACCCTTGTTTTTCAGAGGTGGCCAGGCATTCCTGACGTGGAAGTCTGCTGGAGTTTGTGGGAGCTTTGTCCTATGTATGAAGAAGGCACTTATCTTCTTGGTGATAATGCTTATTTGTTATTTGGTTCCAACTCTGCAAAATTCAGAGAGTTTCATTCTCCAGCATTGAAAGGGGGCTTAAACTGGCCATCTTAAAGATAAGTCAGCAAATTGTGTCCAGGTATACTGAAGGAGGTCTTATCTTTGGCTGTTTTTTTTTGTAATTTAGGTCAAAAGCCATTTCCAGAGTCATGTTGAAATCTGAACTCAGCCTGGATTAAGCCTTGACATTTAGCTGCTTCTAACACTTTTTCTCCAAATGATGAAATATACACTCATTTCAACCATTTCTGAGCCTCCTCCCAAGTACCCCTTTACCAAAATAACTTTCAGTAAATGAGGCAGAGAATTATCTCTTTGCTGTATCATTTACTCTAAAAACTCAAGAAAAATACTAAAAATAGAAATACAATTGTATAAGGAAGGTGTGTTATATATAGACTAATATCAGGCAAGTCCCTGAATTGCAGACTTCTTCCTGCAAAAAAAAGCACTCATAGCACATATTTCCAACTTTTTTTGATGTATATTTTTTTGCCTTTGCAATCTCTTCTTGTCTCCCTGCCTCCTCCAGTCCTACCCCAAGGATATCTATAAATGCTAAGCTGCTCATACTTTGATGCATTGTGCAATGTGATATGAAAAATTTCACTAGGTCATCCTCATGCAAGAATGTAACATAAATATAAATTGATCTGAAAAACTAGAGCTCTAAACCACATTAACAGTTTTCCAATGGACAGGTAGAAGTTAACCCTGAGTCCATACTTTAGTGAAGTCCATATAGAAAGCTTTTCTGAGAGCCAAATTAAAACCTTAACTCTAAATGAACCTGGGATAAAATGAGAAAAACACATCTTACCATTAATTATGAATTCTGTGTGCTAAGATCATCTATGATAGGGTTAAAGTAATCCCATGAAGAAATTATGTTAAGAAATGTGACCCAAATGAAATTGCAGATAAGAAAAATAAGAAGGAATGGCTAGCTGAGTATAATTAAATGATATTCAACCCACGAAGGATGTGTACATAAGGCCAGGTGTAGCTTCTGGATCAGATTGAAGGAAGAGATCTCAGTATATTCTTTCTCATGGGAAATCTAAGTCATGTAAAGGGTTTAGTGAGAAGATTGGCTGGTGAGACTGGTGGCCAAAAAAAAGTGATGTGATTGGGTTTTCAAAGAGTATGTTACTAATCTAAAATTAAGCATTGAATATCATTGACAAGTAGGGTCTGAATGTGGTTGACAGTGCTATTACTCAAAAACATGGCCAAGACTTCTCAGTATATCTGCTAGAACCTGTTTCAAACACAGTTGATTTTTAGCAGGAATTGTTGATAAAATGCTGAGTCTCAGCACCTTTACCATCAGATAAACTTTTTAAAAAATAAAATTTTTCATCACAGTGTGTTTCCCTTTAGGTTTTTAGTTTTGTCAGCAGTGGAAGCAGCAACAAAAATAATCATAAAAAAGGGAGGAGAGTGTTTAGGGGGGAGATCTACAGCTTTTAAAAAATCCAATTCTTCACACTTGTCCCAAAAGGCAATAAAGGACTATCTAAAAGTGTCATTTCCCCCAAGGACCTCTGGGTACCTAAGAAACCTGAGCACTGGGAAGTAATGATGATTCCTGGGAAAAGCTGATGAAATTGACATTTTCAATTTTCTCCAAACAGATCAGAATGAAGGCTTTCATTGCAGGGAAGAATGCCGGATTCTTGGCCACTCTGACAGGTGCTGGATGCCCCGGAACCCCGTGCCCACCTGCTCCAAGTCCCCTGAGCATGTGAGGAACATCATCACGCTGTCCATTGAAGCTACTGCTGCTGATGTTGAAGCTTATGACGACTGCGGCCCCACCAAGCGGACTTTCGCAACCTTTGGAAAGGATGTCAGCGACCCCCCAGCTGAGGAGAGGCCCACCCTGAAAGGGAGAAGGACTGTTGATGTGACCACCTGTAGCCCCAAGGTCAACAGCGCTATCCGGGAGGCGGGCAATGGCTGTGAGGCTATTAGCCCTGTCACTTCCCCTCTGCACCTCAAGAGCCCTCTGCCTACCAAGCCTTCTGTGTCTTACACTGTTGCCCTGGCACCCCCTGCCCGTGATCTGGAGCAGTATGTCAACAATGGTCCTTCTCGTCCCTCTGAAGCTGAACCCCGTGGAGCTGATGGCGAGAAAGTCGTGCATGAGGTCAACCCCATTCTGAAGGAAGGTCGAGACAAAGAGTCTCCTGGTGCGAAGCGTCTGAAGGATATCATTCTCTAAATCAGTTCTGGGGAAGAAGAAAGAGAGAAACCCCGCTGGCGAGCTAAGAAGCAGTAGCTGATCCTTGTGATTGTTCACCAATGGTTGGTTCTTGAGTGGCTGTATTTCAGAGCTTTCCCTAAATGTTTTGTTTATAAATGACTATCAATCTGTGACAATCCTTCTCGTTTCAACAGGCAGCAGGGGTGTTCTGTTGGAGCAAATTAGCTTTGGCTTGAGTCGTTCATGAGGCCTTGATATTGGGGAAACAGAGACAAATTCAGTTGTGAAAAGTATTATGTATTAAGTGTTTGAATTTATCTATTTTTCTATGTCGAAATTATAATAAAAATTACCATTGTTTGTGGAGGATTACATTTAAAAAAAGCAAAAAAAAAAAAAAGGCTCTGGACACCTTTAATAAGTTTGCCACTGTTTTGTAGTGTAGACAAGTTAACGGTCATTTATTGTGTACTATTCATTGATTCGGTGATGTGAAATTGAGTCCCCAAATGGTTGTTTCTGAAGCTCGAGTACTTTCCAATGCCGCTAGTTTGCTGTGGACACCCCTGCTTTAAAGAACCCTTTTGCTAGCTGTGCTATTGTCGTATTTGATATTGCAAATTGCTACGTGTGTGGTGGTGGCAAAAGGCTTATAGAAATTGGTGTTTTTTCTTAAAAAAAAAAAAAACTACAGACAAAAACAAAGTGCAAACAACTGAGATGGCAAGTGAGTGTTTCACCTAGGTACCCACAGAATGGTTGCTCACCACATTGCAGAGTATTTTTCCTGACTTTCAGGCTTCTGCCCAGATCCATGATAGATCATTACAGAAAGTCATTTTTGGATATTCTGCTATCTAATTTGCAGTTGTCAGAAATATTGTGCTGAAAATTTTATGAGATCAATTTTTCTGATTTTCAGGCCCTGAACAGGAAGGTTGCTCCTGAAGTTATCAGTTTGCAGGCTTAGAAATTCCCTATCTCCAATCATCTAAAACTCAAAAAGACTGAATCTATTTTGAATTTTAAATTAGCATCCTTTCAGACACAGACTTCCTGATTCAGTGCTTCCCAAACACGATTAGAAATTAGACTGCAAAGCACGTCATGGACTGGAATTGAGAACTCCATGTGGCTCTGTATCATAGGAGTATAAATAGGAACAGAGTTAAGCAGTACAAAGTGTATGTTGAGGAAAAGACAGGTAACAGGTAACAGCATCCCTAATCCGATTATCTATCGTGCCTTCTGAATGGAGTCACTTGCACACTTGAGCTCGTATTTATGAGTGATACATTTTTTAAATTAAAAATGTGAACAGGAAACTATTAAAATCAAAATCCTTTAGATTTAGCCAACTCTTTGCTGTAGGCTAGGAATACACCATTTTTATTAACAAGTTTGTTACACACATTCTTTCTCTGTTTGTTTAACATTCCTCAAACTCCCCTGTTTATTAACTGTCTATTAATATTCACTAGCCAACATAGTATTCTTGCAGCCTAAGAGTTCATAATTTAAAAACAAATATGTCACCTTTGCTCTGTCTTGGTCTTAAAAGAGTTGTTTCTAGAGAAACAAGTTTTGTGGTTATGTTCTCATTTGTTTCACTTTTTGAAATTCAAGAATACACAAAGAACAAGGCTTAGAGTATTAAGAATGCAAAAGATGATTTATTTTCTTAAGTTAGATAGATAAGTCCACTCTTTTAAATGTTTTAGTTATTTTTGCCTGAGTTCCTGCTTTATACATTAACTGGGAACATTTTCTTTTGTGGAAAGGAGGGTTTGAGGGAGGGGGCTGGGTAAGGCAGTGGGAATGGGGTTAGTAGGGGAGAATATTTCTGAAAAAGAAGTTATAAATGAAGCTACAAATTCATCCTTATTTCTTATTCAGTGCTGAATACTACCTCATACAGAATATTGGTGTGACTGCAAATTTCCCCCTGAAACTGACACAATTAGAAATCAATTATCATAGCATCTTCATTTTGGCTCATTTAATTCTCTCGCTTTTTCCCCTTTAACTCATTTCATTTTAGTAGTAGATTGTGAAGTAAGTATTTATTTCTGTTTGCAAGTCAATAGTTTATTTAGCATGTTAAAAATTAACTAACTTTTTTTTCAATTTAATTTATGATGGCTGCCTGTAGAATTTAGACTGTTCCTCCACTGATCCATCCAGATATTAGCTATACTGTTAGCTACCACCTCACTTTCAAGTCAGATTTGACAGCTTTTGTACAGGTGTATTTCTTATGTGCTCAGTGGGGATGAGGGAGCTGAAAAGATTGTGGCAAGTGAGAACATTCAATGTTATGTGGCCACTGGCTGCCATGTCTCTTACCAGCTAAATTGAAAATGGTTAATGTAGCAGTGACATTGATTCTGCTTCTCTCTTGTGTTCACCGCCACCCCCGCCCCAATTTTTTTTTCCAGAATTCACTTTCAAGCAATAGACCAATCCTTTTTCCTTCTCAAAATACTTTATTCACAATGGGCATTCAGATATTTTTTGGCTTCCAAATCCTTTACTGAGTTTGTTCAGAGAATTTCCCTCATTAAGAAAATATCTTTTTTTCCCCTCTACAGTTGTCTGATGTATACATCCTCCCAGAAGCACAAGTGCATCCTAGGAGGGCTTTGTATGTTGGTTTTATAGTCAGGCTGTGCCTGCAAAAAGAAATTTTGTGCAAGGATCCTAACTTTCCCTTTTGGTTCATGTTTTTCTCTCCTTTCCAACATGTCTGATGAAAAGCCACAAAGGCCAGAGGGCCAAATAGTTTCCCTTTTTTTCCTCTCTAGATATGTTACACACTTAAATATGAGGGATCAGTTTCAGTTTCTAAATCTTAGGGAGTTCTGTTCCACTTATTCTGATGTCCCTTTCAGGGAGGAATTGACATTTTAGGTGTGTTTAGGTGTGACATATTGAGGTATGACATGCTCTACTACTAACTGCTTTGGGCATATCCCTGAGCAGGTGAATGGTTTCATGCAATATAAACAGGTTAGTTTGCATTGATCAATCGCTTCTCTCCAAATATGGGAACATACATACAAGAAATAGGAAGAAGGGAGCCATGCTGTGTGGAGTCTCTTTTTTCTTTTCTCTATACTGACTAATCTATGAACCCGTTCAGAAGGAAACTTACCATCCCTTGGATTCTCTTAAAGCCAGTAGAGTAAATTATGGCCCACTTTATTGCCCAAATAGGTAATGGGCCAAGGGACCCCACACTTCCTGAAAGGCAGTGGTTTCAAGGTGTAGTTCTTGGACCAGCAGTACTAACATCACTTGGGAACTTGTTAGGAATGGTAATTCTCTGTCCTCACAAAGACCAACTGAAGCAGAACCTCTGGGGGTGAGACCTAGCAATTTATATGGATCAAATGCCCACTAAAGGTTGAGGACTTGATAAAGCACAGGTTGAGAGGCTCTGCACTTAGAGTTTCTGGCTCAGTAGGTCTGGAGTGAGGCCTGAGTCTTTGCTGATTTAAAAATTCCCAAGTGATGCTGAGGCATCTGGTCCAGGGATCACATTTTAAGTATCACTGGTCCAGTGTAAACCTGCCTAGTAGAGCTAATTGCACCTAAGGTGTCCATTTAGACCAATAAGTTAGTGACCCATTGATCACTATTCAAAAATATTGGAGGAATACAACTGAGAACTCTGAAAACTGGAGCCATCCAGTGTCATCCCAATAGTGTTACTTCAATATACACCTGATTGAAGGGAATTCAGTTGAACTTTTCATATTGCTCTGTTATATTAACAAGCAAAACAAAAGTGGTCCAGTTGAAGCATCAAGGACAAAGGGCAGTTTTGGGAGACACAAGTGTGTAAGGATAGCTTGACTGGGCATCTGGTGTGGGAAAAGGATCTTTACTGTACATAACAGAAGTTCTGGCTGGAATTCCAATTCACTCTATGAGGATCATTTTGATGTTGAATGGTCCCAGAGCATCCTGACAAGTCTGGTCCACTTGGCTCTTTATCCAGGATAATAAGACCCTAACTGACTTTGAAAAACTGGCATAAATGAGCTTAAAAAGTCCATTGTATACAGTCCTAGTGTTTGCCTTCTCAGTAAAATTACATTTAAGGATGTCATTTCATGAGTCAAATTGTATCTGCTGACACTAAAGTGTATTGAGATGTTGTTCTTTAGTTTAAGTATGTAACAAAGTAATATTCAAAGGGGATGTGTGGGGGTGGGGCTGGGACTGGGTGGCTTTATATTGATAATGAAATATTCCAGAGCAAAACACATTGTCCTAATGAAGTTGTTGCAGCTCTCTTTATTTTCTTGTGAAGCTGGAATTGGCCTGTGGGTCACATGTTGTGTAAAAGTGAATTAATTTCCAATAGAATTCATATTGCTTTTTGTAAAAACAAAGAAAATCAACCACCTTGTCTGAAATATATATTGTAAGGTGCTCTTGGTAAAGAACAACCCACAAAAACCTGATCTTGATTGGAAAGCATTGTAGGTCATTAGGGAAAACTGATGATGCTGATTGTTGCTCCAGCTGTATTGGCAATTAAAAATGACCTTGTTACGAACTGAAAGTTGCTGTCAACCTTAGCAAACAAACCAGCTAACACCATTACAGCACTGGTTAAGTAGATTTTTACTGGCACTGGCAGGCGTTCAGCTGAGGAAGGCTAGAATGCAGACTTTAATGACCAAGAGCCAGACTAGCTTGAGCTAGAAATTCAGCAACAAATACCTTCTTGTGCTATTTGAATGCTAAGGTATTAGTTGCAAAAGGCTTAGGCCTTCGCTCCTCTAGTGAGGGGAATGAGCCTGATGACACTATTACTGTTTACCTGTCAAACCAGGGTGGAAATTTAGAGGGATGCAAGTACAGTATGTTTCATTAAGCAGTCTCTGTTGCTGACTATACGAAGGTGAAATTGTTGTATATGCTGATCTGTATGTTATGTACATTTTCACAGTGATTGAATCATTGTAGAAAGAAAAAAGACAAAAAAGAATCACCACTCTATTTTATGAAGATGATAAAGCAGCTTTATTAAATTATTACAGTTTTGTTTTAAATGGTGTTATCTGCCACATTGTTTCCTTTTATCTGGTGGTTCTCTGTTTTCCCCTTAAATGTGTTTTCTCTGCTTCAAAAATTTAATGCATTTTAGTATTAAAGGCTATTATGGAGAAATGATTGGTGAATTGTGTCTTGGAGGGTGTTGGTTGGCTGGGCGTCGGGGGTGGTGTTGGGAGTGACTGTGAGGTCCATGAGGACCCAAAGGATTTCTCTTGCCCTTTTCATTCCACACAATCACAGCTCTCCAACTAAGAGCGGCTTCTTCCATCAGCCAGGCTCCAGTCATTTCCTCAGTACCTCCTGTCCTTCCCATCCCAGTCAATAGCTTTTTCTGAGGAGGGAGACCCACTCACATCCAGAGAGGTACTTTCCTGGGTGGTACCTTATACAAGAGCACTCAAACCATTCTTTAGATTAAACCATTTCAGGCCAACTTCACAGTAGGACTTCTCTGAAGAATTAATTTTAAAAAAGATGAGAAATAGTAGAGGCTGACAGCAGGGGAAAAGAGAGTTTAAAACAAAGATGATCTAGCTGCTCCTTTGATGCCTTCAGGTTTGAAAGCAGTGCAACAGGAGAGACTCTGACTTCGCACATTACAAGGCTGCAGTGAAAGCCCTGACAAGCTTTCTTTATCCAAACTATTATGGGCTGTAAGTGTTCATTCTAGCTGCAACTGGCAGGAAAAAAAATCGAGAGCAAGAGGGAGAAAAAGGAGCATGGCAGACCGTTTCCAAGTAGTGCCTTTAGTGGTAAAAGGCTAAATTGCTTTAGCATGACCTACCGTCTCGACAATTAAAAAAAATTGACCTCCAGGAAATCCACTGATTCCCTGGATCTCCATCTTCCTGTTATCTCTACTAACCTGTATTAAATGGAGATTGCATCTTATTCCCCGCCACGTTAGCCCTAAGCTGCAGCAATAGCCAGCTATTTGGTGCTGTAGTTAGCAGATGTTACCTCACAATGTAAACACGGATGTGCGGGGACACACAAGTCACATGGACTGATTGATATATGTGCAGATGTTCACACAGACTCACAGATGCTCACAAAAGTGTATTGTCACTTGCTCGGAGGCCATTAAGTCTCAGCAGGGCTTCCCTAGTATCTCAGTTGGTAAAGAATCTGCCTGCAATGCAGGAGACCCTGGTTCAATTCCTGGGTCGGGAAGATCTGCTGGAGAAGGGATAGGCTACCCACTCCAGTATTCTTGGGCTTCCCTGGTGGCTTAGCTGGTAAAGAATCTGCCTGTAATGTGAGAGACCTGGGTTCGATCCCTGGGTTGGGAAGATCCCCTAGAGACAGGAAAGGCTACCCATTCCAGTATTCTGACCTGGAGAATTCCATGGACTATATAGTCCTGGGGTCGCAAAGAATCAGACACGACTGAGCGACTTTCACTTTCACTTTCTTTCACTTTCAGGCCATTATGAGTGTTTCCCAGGTGTTGCTAATGGTGAAGAACCCATCTGCCAATGCAGGAGATGCCAGAGATGTTTGCTTGATCCCTGGGTCCTGAAGATCCCCTGGAGGAGGGCATGACAACTCACTCCAGTATTCCTGCTTGGAGAACCCCATGGACAGAGGAGCCTAGTGGGTTACAGTCCATGGGAACGCAAAGAGTCAGACATGAGTGAAACGACTTGGCATGCATGCATGCGTGAGTGCTTCTGGGTTGGTCCATACCAAGAGAGCAAAGAAACGTTTTTCAAACCTTTTCCACCTACTTTTTTTTTTGGGGGGGGGTTCCCTGGTGGCTCAGATGGTAAAGAATCTGCCTACAATGCAGAAGACCAGGGTTTAATCCCTGGGTCAGGAAGATCCCCTGGAGAACAGAACAGAATGGCTATCTACTCCAGTCCACGACTGAGTGACTAACATTGAACAAGAAATGGAAAGTCCTGTTTTAAAAGAAGAGTGAGCAAGAGAAAATAAATGGTCATGTGATAAAGGGCATTCACATGTCCAACATACGTATATCCAAAGTCATGGATCACTACCTAATGTTGGAGAGTGACCAAGTTAGAGGCATAACATCAAGGCTATTGAAATTTATAAAACACAACAAAACAAATCATTAAAATAATCCCCTGCATTTTGGTTAACAAAGTGCTCGTGACTTACATCAAACATGTCACTGATTTGCTGTGTATGGCTGTCAAGAAACCATGTTGGGAATTGATGCCTAAGAGGATAGTTTCTGATAGGAGGTGATAGCTGCTGCAGGAACAAATATAGGACTAACCATTTTGATTATTTTGGTTTGGGGGTAGAGATATGCCTGACAGAGGAGCATCTTGGATGCACTGCCAATGCTTGTAAAGGGATTAGACCCTTAACCCCCAAAACAAAATTCTCCAGGATGGAGCAAAGAGGTGTTCTCTTAGAGTTTTTGGTCCTTAACCTTCATGTTGACAAATGACCTAGTTGCACATGTCTGACACTGCATCTCTGTACCTTTTTTATGTGGAGAAGGAGGATAGGCAGGACTTGACACAAGATTCCCTCCATTACATGCAATTCCTGGATCACTGGCTGTAACCCCACCCTACTCTCAAGAATCAGTGCACTGCAGGAAGTCTACTGGGCCCTGTCAGGAAACCCTGCTGTTTCTGCCTGGAAGTGAGGAGGGAGCTGGGCTAATGGTCCCAACACTTCCCTACTCTCCTTTTCCTGGTGATTTTGTGTCTTGACTTTGCACAGATTCCCAAAGCCTTAATTTCTTTTAGCTGTCTAGGCTTTCCAGGATGTCCCCTCTTCCCAGCCATAACTATTTTCTCTCTTGTAAGGGCCTTCCTACTTCCCATTCCACTTTATCTCTAAAACTTAGCTGAATCTCATCTCTTCTAGGGTTTTTCTCTGCTAGGGTTTAAGGGAGTCACACTTTTATTGAAACCTACCATGTGCCAGGCATTTTTGCAAACATTATCTAATTTTATCATCACATTAACTTTGTGTGGTAGATGATGCTATCTCCATTTTATACATAAGTAAATTGAGGCTTAGAGGGTTAGGAGGCTTGCCCCAGGTCCTATTAAGTAGCAGAGCTGCTATTCAAAACCACATCTACCTACTTAGACATTATTATTCTTTTCAAATACTCTTAAGGAACATGAAATTAACCTGTTAAGTTCTTCCTTACTAGAGTATTAACAATTGATGCTAATGTCTTAAGGCATTTATCGGTCTAAAAAGCATACATTTAAACTGAGATCTTTGTGAACTCGGTGTCATGGTCCAAAGAAGTGGTAGCAGCAGTGGGATTTTCAAGTCAGGGGGATTTCGATTAGCCTCACAGGCAACCCCCTACTCCTTCTATACCCAGGGCCTGCCTTTCAAGTTACATCACTCATGCACGACAGCTATGGCTTCTTTTAGAGTTTGTGCACTCTAGCTAGTCAACAGTCCTTGAAATAAAGGTCTGGTAAATGGAACAACAGACTGGTTCCAAATAGGAAAAGGAGTACGTCAAGGCTGTATATTGTCACCCTGCTTATTTAACTTCTATGCAGAGTACATCATGAGAAATGCTGGTCTGGAAGAAGCACAAGCTGGAATCAACATTGCCAGGAGAAATATCAGTAACTTCAGATATGCAGATGACACCACCCTTATGGCAGAAAGTGAAGAGGCGCTAAAAAGCCTCTTGATGAAAGTGAAAGAGGAGAGCGAAAAAGTTGGCTTAAAGCTCAACATTCAGAAAATGAAGATCATGGCATCTGGTCCCATCACTTTATGGGAAATAGATGGGGAAACAGTGGAAACGGTGTCAGTTCAGTTCAGTTCAGTTGCTCAGTCGTGTCTGACTCTTTGCGACCCCATGAATCGCAGCACGCCAGGCCTCCATGTCCATCACCATCTCCCGGAGTTCACTCAGACTCATGTCCATCGAGTTGGTGATGCCATCCAGCCATCTCATCCTCGGTCGTCCCCTTCTCCTCCTGCCCCCAATCCCTCCCAGCATCAGAGTCTTTTCCAATGAGTCAACTCTTCGCATGAGGTGGCCAAAGTACAGGAGCTTCAGCTTTAGCATCAATCCTTCCAAAGAAATCCCAGGGTTGATCTCCTTTAGGATGGACTGGTTGGATCTCCTTGCAGTCCAAGGGACCCTCAAGAGTCTTCTCCAACACCACAGTTCAAACGCATCAATTCTTCGGCTCAGTCTTCATAGTCCAACTCTCACATCCATACATGACCACAGGAAAAACCATAGCCTTGACTAGATGGACCTTAGTTGGCAAAGTAATGTCTCTGCTTTTGAATATGCTATCTAGGTTGGTCATAACTTTTATTCCAAGGAGTAAGTGTCTTTTAATTTCATGGCTGTAGTCACCATCTGCAGTGATTTTGGAGCCCCCCAAAATAAAGTCTGACACTGTTTCTACTGTTTCCCCACCTATTTCTCATGAAGTGAACAAAAGAGTCCGAAATGCAGTACTTGGATGCAATCTCAAAAACGACAGAATGATCTCTGTTCATCTCCAAGGCAAACCATTCAATATCACAGTTATCCAAGCCTATGCTCCAACCAGTAACACTGAAGAAACTGAAGTTGAACGGTTTTATGAAGACCTACAACATCTTTTAGAACTAACATCCAAAAAAGATGTCCTTTTCATTATAGGGGACTGGAATGCAAAAGTAGGAAGTCAAGAAACACCTGGAAACAGTGTCAGCCTTTATTTTTTGGGGGTCTCCAAAATCACTGCAGATGGTGATTGCAGCCATGAAATCAAAAGATGCTTACTCCTTGGAAGGAAAGTTATGATCAACCTAGATAGTATACTGAAAAGCAGAGATATTACTTTGCCAACAAAGGTCTGTCTAGTCAAGGTTATGGTTTTTCCAGTGGTCATGTATGGATGTGAGAGTTGGACTGTGAAGAAAGCTGAGCACCGAAGAATTGATGTTTTTGAACTGTGGTGTTAGAGAAGACTCTTGAGAGTCCCTTGGACTTCAAGGAGATCCAACCAGTCCATCCTAAAGGAGATCAGTCCTGGGTGTTCATTGGAGGGACTGATGCTAAAGCTGAAGCTCCAATACTTTGACCACTTCATGTGAAGAGTTGACTCATTGGAAAAGACCTTGATGCTGGGAGGGATGGGGGGCAGGAGGAGAAGGGGATGACAGAAGATGAGATGGGTGGATGGTATCACCGACTTGATGCACATGAGTTTGGGTGAACTCTGGGAGTTGGTGATGGACAGGGAGGCCTGGCGTGCTGTGATTCATGGGTCACAAAGAGTCGGACACGACTGAGCGACTGAACTGAACTGAACTGAACCCTATATTCATCTGTCCCTCTAGGTTTCAAGCAATCTGTGAAGGATGTGTTCATGTGTGTTACAGGTCAGCACAGCTGGAATTAATACCAAAATATGTCCACAACAGGCCTTGGTGACTTTTTTAGATCCAAAACGTTGGTTGAGGGTGAGAGGTTGAAGGCTAAAGCAGGGTGGTTGTGGGGGTGCAGAGGGGAGGCATACGTGAAAGAGAAATTGAAACCCAGACTACTGCAAGGGAAGATATCAAGGAGTCAAAAAAAAAAACTAGCTGAGAAAAGTGGCTGAATCACTTGTGAGGACTTGGCTACCAGAGGCCTAGGAATTGCTTACCATGCCTGCTTCATTGTTCAAGTGAGGTCACAAAGAGGTGTTGATAGGCCCTCAAAGGCCCTTTATCTGGCCCTTCAAAGTCAGGAAAGGCCCTAACACAGAGCTAAACTAAGAAGTGTGGTCAAAGAAAAATGGTAAGGGTGGAGAGGAATGATCCCAATTACATGAATGAAGTTTTTGGTGATGAATATACCAGGTTCCCCTAAAAAGAGCCTTCAGGTAAAGAATTTACAGACCAACCCATTTGAAAATTCTTATTATTGAAAAGATATTGTCCAGTTTTTCTCAGTGGTCCAGAACTTTCTCAGTCTGGGATACAATTCTTTAGGGTTTTGGATGTCAGAATTGAGTTACAGGCAATGCTAAGTAAGCACTGAGGTGTTTTGCCAATTCTATTCTGGCATATTTTTTTCTTTTAGCAGAAAAATATGGCATGTCATAGACTAAGACAGAAGCATTTTATATTCCCAAATTAATATAGAGGGGCTTTCCCCCAAATATCCGATAAGCTTTACTTTGCCACCACTGTGATCCAGGCCACAGCATCTCTCATTTGGATGACTGAAATAGTCTCCTAATTTTCCTTCTCTCATCCACCTTGCCTCTATTTTTCACATTCTTCACATTGTAGCCAAAAAAGATCTTGTTAAAACACAATGCTGGTTAAATCACAACTCTGCTTAAAATCTGTCAATGGTTTCTCTTAAGGTGAAGTTCAAACTCCTTACCATGGACTACAAGAGTACTTTTCAATTTGGGGGGATTGCTCCCCATAGTAAGAAATGCATTTTGCATGATAACTTAGTATCATACACACACACACACACATAACTGAAACAAACATTTCACAAACACTTAATCTTTGTTACCTGCAATGTACTCTGAGATTTTTCATTCAGCTCTGCATGCCAATGATCAGCAGACTTGTTCTGTATAGGAACACCTAGTATGTATTTTAGGTTTTGTAGGTTGGGCTTCCCTTGTAGCTCAGTTGGTAAAGAATTTGCCTGCAGTGCAGGAGACCTTGGTTCAATCCCTGGGTTGGGAAGATCCCCTGGAGAAGGAAATGGCAACCCACTCCAGTATCCTTGCCTGAAAAATCTCATGGACAGAGGAACCTGGTGGATTGCAGTCCATGGGGTCGCAAAGAGTCAGGCACGACTGAGCGACTGACACACACAGGTTGGATGATGGGCTTCCTAGGTGGGATGACTGGTAAAGAACCCACCTTCCAATGTAGGAGGCATAAGAGATGTGGGTTTGATGCCTATTTCAGGAAGATTACCTGGAGAAGGGCAAAGCAACCCACTCCCATCTTCTTGTCTAGAGAATCCCATGGACAGAGGAACCTGGCAGGCTACAGTCCATGGGGTTGCACAGTAGGGCACGACTGAAGTGAACTCAGCATGCATGCATAGGCTGGAGGATCCCTGTCGCCACTACTAAACTTTACTGTTGTAGTGTTTATACAAATACTTTTGTTTACAATTCCGAGGACTTCGTACATTCCCCCACAAAGATTCCTCCAGTTTTCACATGCAGAGCAACTCACCCCCAATCCTGAGTAGCAAGCACTGTAACTAGAGACATTTCAGCATCATACAGTGTCTTACTCATAGGCCCAGATCTTGAGAAGCTCCACATCAGTGTCCCCTTTATATGCCATACTCCTTATTTTCTATATTTCTTCCCCTTGAAGTATTAATACAACTGAAATATTATCTAACCTCGATTAGCATGCAATGAGCTAGAAAATACTTTTCACAATCACCAGAGGAAAAAAGTCACAGAACAAATTCTTTCTCTCTTCCCTTTATCAATGTATATGTCACATGTATGTATGCAAATAAGTACATGTGTGTATGTGACAAGTAAAGCACAATTTTACATAAATTCAACTCCAACCCAACTTTACAAAATGAATCTTTTCAAAGAACACAACTCAGAGGAAGAAAGAGATACCTTTGTTTCATAGCACTTTAGCTTGAATTGTTAGATGATATCACCTACACACCTTGCAAATTTTGAGGAGATTTCTGAAGCTTGAATCTTAGAGTTAGCTGTACAGTTCTTTTTTTTTTTTCCCTACATTTCTCAATTCTTCTCATTTTTGTGCTTACTATTGTGTCTGAGAAATTGAGCTAGTTATTTTCCTCTTCAGCCTGTCTCTGTCTTTCTTCCTTCTTCAAGGATTAGTCCATCTCTGAACATCACAAGAAATCTAGCTGTGTCTACCCTCCTTCTTTCTGAGCCTCATATACAATATTTCTACCTTTACGACCCTGGCCCATTGCACATAGCCTAAGCTTTAAGCAGTTTCAGAAAGTATCACTTCTGAGTGCTTGCTGAGTTCCAGACTCCTCTGAAGAATGGCTTGACAGTGCCAGGAACACTGAGGAAGATAAATGGAAGACTTGCTATAATTCAGGCATGAGGTTTTAGGACTTGAATTAGGACAGTGGCCATGATACTAAAAAGAAAACTTGACCAATTTTATTATTTGATTGAGGGTTAAAGGGCAAAAATGAGCAAAAATAATTGGCAAATGGGAGAATTTATAATAGTCTGATTAGAGGAATATGATCATATAATACTATTTCCTACCTTATCCTTATAGCTTCCCTGGTGGCTCAGAGGTTAAAGCATCTGCCTGGAATGCTGGAGACCTGGGTTCAATCCCTGAGTCAGGAAGATCCCCTAGAGAAGGAAATGGCAACCCACTCCAATATTCTTTCCTGGAGAATCCCATGGAGGGAGGAGCCTGGTAGGATACAGTCCATGGGGTTGCAAAGAGTCAGACACGCCTGAGCGATTTCACTTCACTTCACTTCACCTTATCCTTCAACCAACAGCCCTACCACCATCAACACACACCCACAAAGACATACCCATGTAGCTATTGTGGTTTCTGATTCATTCGTTTATGCAACAAATACTAATTGAGCACTTACTACGTGATAGGTAGTCTGTTAGATGCCTGTTGCTGTTGTTCAGTCACCCAGTCATGTCAGACTCTTTGCAACCCCATGGACTGCAGCATGCCAGGCTTCCCTGTCTCTCGCTATCTCCTGATTAGGTGCTAGGAATATACTAATGAACAACATACACAAAAATCTCTACCCTCATGAAGTTTACATTCTGTGAAGAATACAAACAATAAATAAGATAGATAGTACGATATGTTATGTCAGATTGTGATAAATGCCAAGGAGAGGAAAATAATCATTCAGGGAAATAAGATAGCCTTAGGTGTTTCTGAAACTTTGGTTAGGACAGCCAGAGAAAATCTCACGGAGAAGGTGATTTTTGAATAAAGACCTGAGAAAACTGAATTAGTAGCCACATTTGTATCTGGTCCAGAGATATGAGACATCTTCAAGTTTGAGCAGAGCGGTAATCTGACTCAGAATTTAATAGTATCACTCTGACTGATGGCCTGCAGAGGGTCAAAGGCAGAGGCAGAGGGACCAATTAGGAGGCTATTACAATAATTCAGGCCAGAGAAAATGGTAGCCTGAATCAGGGTGATGGCCATGGAGAAGGTGAGAAGTGATCCAATCTGGATTCCCCATTGTCTCTTTGTAGCCCAAAATGATGATATCAATATCAATAAATAATAAAGACTGGAAACAGGCAAGAATAATTGCAAAACGCTGGGGAGGTATAAGGTTCTGTTAGGTGTGACAGAATAGGTAATGGGGAAGGGAGGAAATAATTGTGAGAAAATAGGGCCATGCGGGAGAAAAAAAGCAGGCAACTAGAATGTCTTTGAAATAATTTTTTCAATGTCAGGTGTTTCTGATTATATACACTGCACAGTAACCATCCCCTTTGCGGTGTCTATCACCTTGCAAAGTAGTGTGATTTGCAGCATTTTGAAATATATATATATATATATATATATATATATATATATATAT